>NC_049184.1:1333242-1666553 GCF_009769625.2 Cygnus olor
CAAAAACATCTATTTAACTTGTCAAATAACAGCCACAGTAATCACAAACCTTTTTAAAATGAAGTCTCAGAATATTGCCAGATAACTCTGAAATTGTGTAATGTCTGACACTGTTCTGTTTCAATAGTTTGCAGTGCTGGAAATGCAGGTGTTCTATTACTTGCTTCTTGAATACTTGCTTTCTGTAGGTGGAATATGAATGCATTCATCCTGAGAAGAAACAGAAGAAAAAGAGCTACAAAAACTCTGGCATTATTAGGATAAAATCCTGCAAGGTAGGAAGATTATTGTCATCGTTTGGCTTTTTTATTTTCTCACTGTAAAGAAATCTGTTTTTGTGGGGAGGAGGTGTAATGCTGTCTGTCTGTTTCTCTAGATTGAAACAGATTATTCATTCCTGGACTACATCATGGGAGGCTGCCAGATTAATTTTACAGTGAGTTGTTTCCCCACTGCACATCTCGGTAGATGCTAAGACAAGGGCAACGGAGTTGTGGTTAGTACTTCAGTTTGCAGTGTGTGTTTTCTTAGGAAGTGATGAAGACTGCCAAAAAGAAGTAACTGTAAATTTTTACTTTTTGCTGTTAAGTAGCAAATTTAATGGATCCTGAGTTTCTTAAGCTTCTTTTGAGAAATCAGTTCTCAGTCTGTCAGTGGAAAGGACTACTACTCCTTAGACATGCATGTGACCTGTCTGAAAAGGTGTGCCGGCTTGTTTGCCTGTCCCTGTATGGGACTGTCTTTGTGCCTGGGAGGAAGGGAGCAGTGTGGGGCTAGTCTAGGTCTCTGTTTTTGGTTATGGTTGGTTCTCCTCAGTTGCTTATGGTGATGGTTCAGTGACCTACTGTGTTATCATCTTCTGAACTGATTAGGTGGGCATAGACTTCACTGGCTCCAATGGCGATCCCAAGTCACCAGATTCTCTTCACTACATTAGCCCAGATGGGATAAATGAGTACCTGATTGCCATCTGGAGTGTGGGAAGTGTAGTCCAGGATTATGACACGTATGTAAGAGGCTCTTGATTGATCTAGTCACCACATGAAAATGTGTATTAAATGACACACAAAATGTGTCACAGTGGGTGTCATTGATCAAGGCTGATAGCTCGTTCCAGAGCTGTAGCATTTGGGTGACTGAGATGCTGCCTTTCCTTGGGAGATCCCTTCAGGTGCTGCTACTGCTTCCTCCTGCTTCTGGCATTGCCAGGAAAGCCAATGGCAGCACTGCTTAATTCAGGGTGTTTGCTTGATTTGTCTTCCCATATCTGCACTTTTATGGCCTGGGTTACTCTATAATGCTGCTTTAGCTCATTGCTAATCCTTTATTGCTGATGGTGCATTTCAAACACAAGTCTCCTGCTTAATTCATTGGGAACATGTTTAGCCTGCTCTGTCCTTCAGCCAAGCTGTGACTGGGTTGCCTTCTCTCTTGCTACTCTGAAATCTCCCGAGAGTCCTGTAGGATGCTGCGTTGAAACAAATTCTGGATCTGTCAAGTCCCTGCCTGAAACCCTTGGGTAGCTGGTTACTGGCCATGGGAAACTAGGTGGTGTACCCATTCCTCAGGGCAGGAATTGAACCTTGGTCTCCAACTGTTTTCTGGGAATAAAACAGAATAACGAAGTATTAAAGAATTGCTGTTTCACAATTCTTCTTGTTACCCTTTCTCCCTAGGGACAAGCTGTTTCCTGCATTTGGATTTGGAGCTCAGGTTCCTCCTAACTGGCAGGTAAGGCCTTCACAACGCTATGCAGTTGTTCTGTTCATCTCTGCATTCTCTAACTGATTGTAACATACCTATTTCTAGGTGTCTCATGAGTTTGCTTTGAACTTCAATCCCAGCAACCCTTATTGTCAAGGTGAGGAGACCTTTTTATTATTATTTCACTGAGAGGGATTGATGTTAGAAGTTAGAAGTGTTGCATTTCTTTCATAACTGGTGAAAAGCATATGTAGCATGAAGATATGCAGCAAACTACATGTACTCTTACCTGGATGGTGACAAGAGTGAAATTGTGTTGATGCAGATTTCTGTGTGGTCTGCATAAGTTTCAGTGATTGGGACCTGATGGGATTCATCCCAGTGTACCAAGAGAGCTGGCTGATGTCATTGCTAGGCTTCTCTCCATTATTTTTGAATGGTCTTGGGAATCTGGAGAGGTCCCAGTTGACTGGCAAATGTTCCAATTTTCAAGAAGGGCAAGAAAGAAGACCCTGGTAATTACAGGGCTGCCAGTCTCGCTTCAGTGTCTGGTAAAATTATAGAGAAAATTACTCTGGGAGTTACTGAAAAACATCTGAAGGACAGTGCGGTCATTGGTCATAGCTAAGCTGCAGCGTGGAGATCTGCTCCGCCGTGGGACCCATGGGCTGTATGGGGACAGTCTGCTCCACCAGGGGCCTCTCCACAGGCTGCAGGGGAACTTCAGCTCCTGCACCTGGAGCACCTCCTCTGCCTCCTTCACTGACCTTGGTATCTGCAGGGCTGTTTCTCACTCCTTGCTCTCCCAGCTGCTGTTGAGCAGCAGTTTTTTTTTTTTTTTTCCCTTTCTTAAATCTGCTTTCCCAGAGGCACAAACAACAACACTTTGTTGGCTTGGCTCTGGGCAGTGGTGGGTCCCTTTGGAGTCAGCTGAAACTGGCCCTTATCTAACATGGAGCAGCTTCTGGATTCTTCTCAGAGAGGCCATCCCTGCAGCCTACCACTACGAAAAACTTGCCACAGCATATTCTATAATTCTATGATTGAGAGAACTGAGACAATTCAGGCTGGAGAAGAGAGGGGTCAGGGGGATCTCACAGATGCCTGTAAGTACCTGAGGGAAGGGTGCAAAGGGGATGGAGCCTGGCTCTTTTCAGTGGTACTCAAGGACAGGACAAGAGGCAATGGGCACAAACTGGAACACAGGAGGTTCTAAACATCAGGAATCATTTCTGGGCTGTGTGGGTGACTGAGAAATGGAACAGGTTCCCCAGAGAGGCTGAGGAGTCTCCTGTCTTGGAGATCTTCAGAAACAAGCTGGACATGGCTGTTGGGCAATCTGCTCTGGGTGTCCCTGCTTGAGCAGGGAGAGATGACCAGATGACCAGAGCATTGACCAGATGATCTCCAGAGGTCCCTTCCAACTTAACCATTCTGTTATTGTGTCAGTCTGTGCGGAAATTTTTGTTGCTGCAAGTTGGTTACTTTTGTTATGTTGCAGGTGGTAGTGAATTCAGATCAGCAATGTGTCTGTTAGTCACACTTTCAAAGCAACCATCTGCTAAGTCTGTTAGAGATTGTGGTTACTTCTTCAGCAATGTGAATATGTTTGAATGTTATCTTTTAAAGGGTTGTCTCAAAATATTATTTTCTTTAAAGCCATCTTCTTTTGCAGTAGTTGTTTCAGCTAATCTCAATGGCTGGTCTGTAGGCCAGATTAAGAACTCCTAGGACTAAGGACTCTCTCAGCATGGAGCGCTGCAGAATTTTTCTTGAATGAACATTTTTTCCTCAGTTTAATTTTCCTCTCCGGTCTAAGGCCAAGAAAGAATGGAATCTGAGAATCAGTGTTAAAATCCAAGTGTTTCCTTCATCAGTTCTGTGTTGTCTGCTTCACTGGAATCTGTGCCTTTGCTCTGTGATGGTTCCTGTGCAATAGTTCAGAGGCAAAGCACTAAAACATGTGTGGTGGACAAGATGAGCAGCAGCAGTAAATGAAAGTACATCAATACAAGTTAATATGGGGATCCATCTAAATTGCCCTACACAAGAATATGTACCATTTAAAATCGCATTTATTAAAAAAAAAAAAGTCTAGTTAACCCAAGAAAAGCTTCTTGCAGGGGAAAAACCTTAGAGGTTACTGCTTCTCTTATGGAAATGTTTAAATCCAGGTGTCACTGTGCACAAGAGGAAAATAAGCCGTTAACTGTTCCAGAGAGTTTCTGACCTTGTTGTCTAGTTAGATGGTAAGCAATTAAACAAGAGAAACTGGATGACAGAGTAGAAAGAAAGGACAAGGTCATAAGCATGCCTTCACTAGATTATTTTTCCACCAACTTCCATGAACTTTATTATGTTGTAAGCATAAAGAATAATGTAAAGAATACAGAATGGTGAAGAAATCTGGAAATCTTGTCTCTGCAGATGTCCACTGGTTTTAGACCTTTGCTTTGTATATTCGCTGCTATCCTGCTATTTATTTGTCCTTTAGGAGTTCGCAGCTGTGTGTGAGTGATTATCCTTTTGCTTCACTGTTCAGTAATGCTTATAGAATAATTACTGGAGAAATTGTGAGGCTCTTTTGGCAGCTTGCATTCCTTGTGTTACAGGGATCCAAGGAATAGTTGATGCCTACCGCCAGATCCTTCCTCAGATACGACTCTATGGGCCAACCAACTTCTCTCCTATTATAAACCATGTGGCAAGGTTTGCTGCACACTCGGCGCAACAAGGAACTGCTTCTGTGAGTCCGTGCCCTTCCCCGCAAATGGGTGATGTTTCTGTTTCCTGTGTTCACTATTGGATAGAATCGTATGGTAAAGTGATGCGTTCTTCTTCCTCAGGATCTCAAGTTTGGTCCTGTCTTACCAGCTTCCAAAGAGATTGTTGCTACTCCCTTGGTTCATATGTGAACCTGTACCAGTGAAGTATGCAGGGGTCCCGTGTTGGCTTTTAGACCAATTGGATTTTGTCAGCAGTTGCTTCACCCTAACCTCTCTTGCCAGACTCCATCACCTGTAGGGAACGCACACAGTATAAAGGGGCCCTGTGTATTTTATTCCAAACAATTTTTCACTTGAGCATGTATACAAAGACCACTTAAGAAACGGTAGAGGGCTTGACTGTTTGTCCCACCATGTTTGCATGCAGAATCAAAATATCTAGAGGGCCACGTTACCAAAGTAGTGTGAGAATTGGCAAATCAGTATGCTGTGTTGCAGAACATCCATACTACGTCTGCAGTTGCATTGCATGTCTCATTTGTGTGCTTGCATGGCCATGACTGCTGTTAAAATTCAACTCCATATCTTAAAACTTTATTGTACTTAAGGATGAAGGGATCATATTTTCTGATGTATTTAACTGATTCCATTTTTGACCACCCAATTAGAAGGAATTTTGATGTCCACTCTGATACTTTATGGTCTTAGCTGTACAAGGATTTTGAGTTCTACATAAGTTTGTGCATACATCAAATTAATTTCCCACACTGTGGGGTGCTTGGTCTAGGGAGAGCCATTTCTTATATTTTTGAGGGTGTTTTTTAGCTATTCAAACAATTGGGGGAAATCTTCCTATTTTTCTTAAGCTCCTGTGTTCTTCCCCTTCTGTCATTTCTAGAGTGTCGTCACGTCATGACGTTTGTCACCGCTGTATGTTCAGATTTCTAATACTTATTTAAATTACTGATAACTAAAAAAGAAGTTTTTTTTGAGTTACAAACAGATATTGAATAATGTATTTTAGCCTTTTTGAGATATCAGTGAGTAAAGCAGCACCCATCAGTGAGTTTTTTATGCACCTTTGTTGATTTAGGATTACTTTGATCATTGCTAGTATATTCTGGCAACTGGTATAATTGTTCTTTATAAATTGAATGTAAGCCTGTATCTTTTATCTAATGCAGAGGATTTCCCTGAAGTGTACAAGGAAAGGTGGTTTACATAAGAAAAAATGGGAATAAACAAAAGTTCATTTAATGTTCTATTCTTGTCTTATCCACTGCACAATCTGCTTGCTTTTTTAGAGTAAGAAATTGCTTCATTTGCTTTCAGTTATGTGAGCTTTGATGTTGTACTCCCTAACTGAGTATTTTCTGATGTTTTTTAGCAATATTTTATCTTGCTGATCATCACAGATGGAGAGATCACTGATCTGGATCAAACCAGGCAAGCAATTGTTAATGCATCTAAGCTGCCGATGTCTATCATTATTGTTGGAGTTGGTGAAGCTGATTTCAAAGCAATGGAGTTTCTTGATGGGGACAATGGCATCCTGAAATCCCTAACAGGAGAGCCAGCTGCACGAGACATTGTTCAGTTTGTGCCTTTCCAGCAGTTCAAAAATGTAAGTTGTTTTTAACTTCGTAAGAATTCTGCTGCCAACATATGTGCAGTTATTACATCCAAAAAATTAGCATGTGTCTAAGCAGCTTATTAATGTTGCAGTGTATGAAGGCAGCAAAGTGTATGGTCAAAGCACTGTCCAAACTGTTTCATGTGAGAGTTGAGATATATTTGCTTCTGGATTCAAAACTGTGTGCCTCATAACTCTATTGCAGCTTTTCCTAAAGAGTTCTCATTGTATCGTTACTACCTCTTGGCTATTGCAGTGTTACAAGGAGTAAAGGAGGTGTTTTCTCTCCTGGGATGCAAACATTTAGTCAAGAAAGTGAGATCATTTTGTCTCAATCTCTGTTGTTGAGTCCCATGAGCGATTTAAGCTGAGATGGAATCTTTCCTGCTGTTGAAAGCAGTCCTATCGTTCCCCAGCTCCTCCCTACTTTTTCTGATGGGGCACTAGTGTTCATGCATGTTATGCAGTGAATGAGGTTGAAGAATGGAGTTAAATGGAAACCCAAAATAAGACAAATTGCTAGTGGCTGGGGCAGTGTCCCACCCAGATCAAGGCTATATGAAGGCTGTGTGAGTCTGGGCTTAGGGTGGGAGCAATGCAGGGGTGGGAACAAGTGATTTTCAGCAAGAGTACTCGCTGAGACTGACTGGAAGTGCTCCTAAGACTGCAGCAAGACTGAACCAGAGGGAGTGAGACATGGGCGAAAAGCAGATTGTGCTGTCTTCTCAACCTTGCTTGCCTGGCAGGTGGGGGCTGCAGTCTGAATTCTGTGAGAGAGTATGTCACTGGGCTGGTAATTCCATTCCCTGCAGTATCTTTGATTTATTCTCACTGTTCCTTGCAGGCTCCCCGGGAAGCTCTTTCCCAGATGGTTCTGGCTGAAGTGCCAAAGCAGCTGGTTTCATACTATAAATTGCAGGGGTGGCCACCTGTGAAACTGCTGGAAACGAAGAAGATGTAGATTGCATCCTCATCCTAGCCATGTGTATCACTGTGGTGAAGAGAGCTGTCTGCACTCACACTCTTCCCTTGCACACTCTGTGCCTTAAGATTGTACCATTCACACTAATACTCTTACCTGCTTGTACTCTGTATCTTTGATCTTTCCTGTTCCTAACTGCAAGAAATGTAAATAAGGAAGAAATGCAGCTGCTGGCAGTTCTTGTGAAAGAAAAATAAACCTTGTTGGTTTTCTGCCTTGGAATAGTGATACATCATACCGTGTATCATCACTTGGCACGGCCCACCTGCTGCTTGGTGCTAGAGTGGGCATGTGCACTGAACTGCTCACGCAACACTGCTTCAGTGTTCATTAGGACAATCATATATACAGTAATGATACTTACTGTCTTTGTGTTCCTTGATAGTTTTTTTATTCTATCAAGCTGCCTTGGAAATGGGGACCCATCTGTATTGGTTGGTACGAAAGTCGGTTGGCTAGATGCCTGAGGTAGTTCCTCTTGTGCCTTCATAAGGTGCCAGTATATTTTTTATACGTAAAGTTTTATTTTTAAATTTCAGTTACCATACTTTGCAATCATCTTATTTTTTAATCACACTTTTGTATTAGTAAAAATTGCTGCTGTGGAGATAAAGGAAGTTGGACTTGTCATTGCACTACAAGTTGTCATCACTTTCAGTTTCATAAATAAATAATGTGCTGTCATTTACAGGCATGTCTGGTCTCATTTCCTTTCTGGGATTTTCCTTTTGTTTTCCAGCAATGTTGATGTGTGTTTTAAGGAAGATCTTTGCTATAGTATTAGCCTTGGTTGTTCAGCCTAGGTTGAGCATGAGCAGCTGCAAAGCAGAGCAAGTTGTCTGTATCATTACTTTTGTTACCTGTTAATCACTAAGACTGCTGAATGTATATCCTGCAGCCCTGTCCCACAGTGAGATGAGCTGTTTCTTTACTGTGAAATTATGAAAGAATTTGTCTATTCTACTGCACACACCAGGAAATTGTGAGAAGAAATTGGAAGACTGCCGTGGTGATTCAGCCTATGAAATTGGTAGGTTACAAATGTGTGAAAGCAGAACCGTGGTGTGAATCCATATCTTCAACTAGACTAATCATTATGGATCATATTCGCCAGCTAACTAATTTGTAGCTTGTGCTTGAAGGGCAGTGGGTCTAGGACCACTACTCAGCAAGGAAAATTTGTTAGTTTTTCATTCAAACATAGTGTTGACCACGATGTATTCTTCCAGTTTCTACAGGCAGCAGCAGCTTCCTCACTCTAGAGGAAGCTGAACTGTCTCGCCTGAAACAGTCCATCCTCTAGCCTGCAACACCCAGTTTTCTTGCACTTAGATTCTTGAGAGAAAGCAAGCAATCTCTCTAGTTGAGTGGCTGCATAAACTGAAATGTGTTAAAAGCATGGAAGAGAGGAAGGAAAACTGCCAAGTCATCTCAGAAACTGCCCTGTGGTTCTCTACTTGTGTTTTCAGCTTATTACAACCTGTAGGCAGAGCTCTCCTTCACTCTTAGGTGTACAAGCAAATCTGAGTCTGGTATGTGTATACACAAGTGTGCCTTTTCTTGCCTTTTTTAAAATGTTTTTCCTTAAAAGAGGCTTACAGCAGTAATTCCGAAATTTCAGCAGTCCTTTGGCCCAAGTAATACCAGTGGCATTGCATAGTCCTTGGTTTCAATTTCATGTTTTCTTTGGCAAGAAGTTATGAGGATGTTGTGACTTTCCTCCAGCCTTTAGAGGCAGAATATGAGCTCTGAGACATCAGAATGCATAGTGAGAAATGCATTTTGCCTCTCCTTTTTAAACGTAAGTTTCCGCTCAAACGGAGGAAAAAGAATCCTTCCTAGTATCTATCTGTATTCGATGGCTATGAAGGGAGCTTGGAAAATCTGTTCCTTAGCTAGCTGAGGTGACTGCAGATGCTGGACTTGATGATAGGGATGACTTTCCCTGTTTGGGAGAGGAAAAATCCAAGACGTGGTAGAGGCTGTTGTGAGGAACTTCCTCCTTTTGCAGGCAGAGATGCTGCTTACCTGCAGGAAAGTGGCTGAAACGTGAATGAGCAACAGGACGGAAGCCTGTCACTGGAGGAGAAGAGCCGCGTGGCTCTGCGCTGAGATGAAAAGCCACAGGAGGGTCAAACTTGGAAGCTGCTAAAGCAGGATGGCATGGTTCTGACTGGTTTCTCTCATTCTTGACTCTCCCTAGGGCTCCTGTTCTAGACAAAGTGGAGACTGGGATGCTTTGTGCCTTGTGCCGCCCTGGGTGTAGCTGGAATGCAGGCTTGCAGCATGACTGTTGCTCAAGGCAGATAAGAGCTCAGGTTTCCTTCCCCTGGAGGCTGTGCTGTTTGCACCCTGTGACTGTGCACTCTATGCCATTCCACAGCCCTCTTTGGTTTTATGTCCGCCTTCAGCTTGTTCAGGCTGTGTCCTGTTGGACTCTCGTTCACGAGTTGTTCCTATGTGCAGACAAGCTACATTCAGCTGAGAGGTATGGCACAGGGGGCACCTTGCTCTCCAGAACTGCTGCCACCTATTCTCCGTGATTCATCTGGATTTGAGAGCCATTCCACCCTTGCCTTTTGGACTATTTTCAGGCAAGAGTCCCACTCTGAGGAGCTGCCCCTTCAAGGGCTACGCTTCCTTCTGGGCATGCTGCTCTATCCAGAAAAAAAGGACAGCTGCAGACCTACCTCCAATTTAGTAAAGTCTATGCCTTCATCTGTAGGTGCACTATCCTTGTTATCAAGAGAGGAGCTTGATTTGTGTTTCTTAGTTTTGAGATATCCATTGGAGAATCACACATGTTCTGTGCTGGCCAGGGCCCCTCTCACAGCCTCCACTGAAGGGACAAAAGCAGCAGGATCTTGCTGTGGGCACAAGGGTAGTTCACTGTCCTGTGACGGGCTCAGAGTTGTGATTGCATGAAGAGCCTTTTGGGGCCTGAGGACCTTCAGAACACCTCAGAAGTCTGCTTACCCTACCCTTGGCCGTAGATAGAGGAAGCACTTGGGCACTTTCTGTCACCAAAGGTATTTTAGCCTCGGGGCTTTGTATAAATGGAAAGGTATTTATGTGGGAGATCATCAGGGAGTGTTCCTCTTACTTCTAGGACACCTGGCAATAATACTTCAGGTCAGAGTATGCCATGCTGCCCGTACAGAGCTTCCTCCTGGTGCAGATCAGGCTCTAAGGGGTAAGGAAGCCACACAAACTCCCTGAGGAGATGACGACTTGTGATCTCCTTTGAGCGAGTACCAGATTTGTCCATCAGCAGCACTCTTTGGTGGTCTGAATGTCTGCTTCAACAATCTGAATTACATCCCCTCTACCCCTCCAGCCACAATTGGGTTAAGGGGTCAGTGCATTCAGCTTTCTGTGCTGCTGCCTTAGAGTGAATAGTTCATTCATTTGGGTTCCCAAAGGTGGTGCCAAACACTGCCCACCTGCTGTGCTTCGTTGCCATGCTGTGAAGCAGTATCCTTGTCTGCCACAGCTCATTTCCACCGCCATCAGCACCTCTTTCCTGGCTCTTGAGTAAGCTGTTGGATAAGGTGAAGATAAGGTAGGTAGCCGCAGGGCTGGCTCTGGAGCAGCCCAGCATTGCCCAGGCATGATTCAGTCACTCTTTGGTGTTTGTGGAGCTGAATTAGCTGCTCTGACCCTGTGTAACATGCCCTGTATGGCAGGCATGGAGGCAGGTGTTTTGGCACAGGGTCCTGAGTGGGAGACCCTCAGGAGAAAGAAATATTTGCAAAGTCCTGCTGAACTCATGATAACACGATTACTTTGATCTGGCCTGTGCCTGGGCTCCAGCATCTCTCATTTATGAGTTCTTGCACAGGTGAGCTGTGAGCTGCAGCTGAGCCTGGCCACAGTGGGGAGCACAGCAGGGACTGCAGCCACTCGGGGTTGGTGGGCCGTGACCTGTCCTGGGTGGCTCCCATTCCCCACCCTCCCAGTTTGCTGGGGAGGGTTCTGACTGCTGCAGCTGTGATTTGTGCTATGGAAGCCATCAGGCTGGGGGGGCAAGTGGGGGCTGGGGCTCCAGTTCCAGAGGTCCTGGGTGCCTGTCCAGGGGCAGATCTGAGGTCCATCCTCACCGTGTTTCTCCGCCACTAGCAGTGCACCGAGGCCGGTGTCCCCCAGCTTTGGAGGAAGCCCTTGTCCCTGCTGCGGCACCGTGCCTGTTGTGAGGTGTGGCTGAGATGGCCTCCCATTGCAGGGGTTTCCTGGGCTGTGTTCCCCATCCTGTTGGTGTGGCTGCAGGGTGCAAGGATGATGCCATCGAGGCCTGGCTACTGCAAAGCAAGCCCCCAAGCCACCCATGCCCAAGTGCTCCCCTCTACCTGGCTCTGCGACAGCCGGGAGCCGTTGCCTGCCAAG
This sequence comes from Cygnus olor, assembly GCF_009769625.2. Taxonomy (NCBI): domain Eukaryota; kingdom Metazoa; phylum Chordata; class Aves; order Anseriformes; family Anatidae; genus Cygnus; species Cygnus olor. The sequence continues at coordinate 1,344,671 of NC_049184.1, forward strand.
TGCCAGCCCAGAGGTGTCTGGTGAGCAGGGACAGGGAGCGGCGGCCGAACCGGCCGGACAAGGCGGGGCTGAGTCACACCGGGTGGAGCAGGCCGAGCGGGGCAGCGCTGCTGGCTGGCGGCTCCATGGCGCTCAGTGTTGGTGTCCGGCGGCTCTCCCACCTGCCAGGCCACGGCGAGCGGCAGGTGCAGCTCAGCTTCCGAGGTGGGCCCAATGGGCAGGGAGGGAGGCATGGCTGGGGGCTATCATCCCTGCGGGAGAGCAGGGCCGTGCTGGGTCTGGCAGAGCCCAAGCCTTCTATCTCCTTCCCAAGGTTTCACCCAGAAGACGAGGAAAATCCGCTGTGGTGCAGAGGCTGTGTTTGGGGAGGTGAGTGTGGTGTCACCTGGTGAGGACCAGGGCAGTGGGCACTGGGGTAGGGACAGGGACCAGGACAGGGTGGACCCTTGGTCAATGCCTGGTGGGGCAGGAGGCAAGTGAGGATGGGGTGTGCATCGCAGGGTAGGATGGGAAGCCTTCCTCCCTGTGCCCATCTTCACTGTCCCATGCTGGAGCCTGTGATGCCTGGCTGTCAGGACTTGCAGGAGAGTCCCGTCTCTCGTCTCCTGTCCCATCTGGATGCCTCTGTGTTGCCTGAGGCACCAACAACTGGGACAATCTGTAACGTGCATGGAATTAACCTAATCTGCCTTTTGGAAAGCCTGGCTGCTCTTGCAGAAATGAGCCCCCCAGCAACAGTTTTTCAGATCAGTGAGCCCAGTCGGCACCAAGCCACGGGGTGGGTAGGAGCAGGACTCAGGGCAGCAGGGACCTGTCCCTCTCACCAGCCGCCAGCTGGCCAGTTTGGGAGTGGGGTGAATCACAGCCTTGTGCATCTTCGCAGCGTGCCTGCACTTGGTGGCTCCCGGCCCGCCTGTCACCCCCTGTCCACCTCCCTCATGTGCTGGAGGCTTCAAATGGAGGCAGTGACAGATGGCAGCGAAGGGAGGGACATGGTATGGCACCCCTGGGAGCAGCTAAGTTCTGGGATGTCCTTAGCTGAAAGTTGGTGCATATAAAACAAGGGGATAGGGAAATGGCTCTGGTCCTGACTGCTTCCAGTAGGGTGGGAAATGCTTTGCAGATGTGGGCAGAAGCTGCCTTCCTCTCAGCAGGAGCTGGGAGGCTTGGGGAGGTCCCACAGAAAAGGAGACAGTGTGGGGCACGTGAAGCTTTCTGTGGCTAGATAGCCTCACTTTCAGGAGGAGAAAACAATAAATGGCTGTAGCAAAACACCTCTTTGGACCTTGCCCTGTCCAAGGCTGGCTTTGCCACATCTTCCAGGTGCCTGCAGGGACTGATCTTTCTAATATAAAATTGAGCAGAAGCCCCTTACCTTCCAGAGAGCTCGGCTCACAGCTTCCCAGTGCCATGAGCCTGCTCTGGCCCTGCAGGGACTCAGGTGCTTGGGGAAGGTCCCAGTTTTCATCTCCCTCCTGTTAGCTCCATCATGATCTTTGATACTGGGGGGAAATTCATGTCACTGACAATTCAACTTTATCCATTATCTGCGCTGCACCTCCCAGTGCTGCAGAAGCAGCAAGAGCTGAGGAGATTCACTGTGCCCTGTTTGCTTGCAGCTCTTTCGCTGGCCTCACTATGGGAAGCTCATCATGGGAGAGGTGCTCTCCATTAAGGTTTACAACTGCAGCAAGGTTTTCAGTAACAGGTAAGTCCTTTAGTTGTTGGTGACCAGCAGAGGTGGGGGATGAAGTGTACTGGACTTTAAATGGGATTAGAAAAGATTTCTTGGAATTGATGGGAGGAAGACAAACAGGATACAGTTTATAGAAGAGGGATGAAGCTGGTTGTTCTGATGCAGCAGCAGTGCTGTGTGTACAAAGTCAAATAAGCATGTTATTTGCTGTAACAGTTAAATTATTAGACTCCCTAAGGGTCCAGGTCAGCCCTCCAGGTAGGATGAATGTGAAGTATGGCTCTACCAGCCAAGCCAGCATCAGAGGAGTTGTAAGGGCAGGGACTGCACCAGTGGGGACCTGCTCTTACCCTGTAGAACCACACTGGGACCATCACCGTGCTGCACCCAAATTCAGTGTCTCTGTCCATAGGGAAAAGCCCTAAGCCTGTGATAATAGGGTTTAACTTTTAAGAAGACAGCTACTTAAATTTAAAGGATCAGCCAGAATATAAAATGCTTCTAGGTGGGCTAGACAATGCTGCAAACTCAGCAGCTATACCAGCAGTTGTAAAACACTTAAGGGAAACCTGGAGAGCAGAGGTGACAGACAGAGTAGCGGTGGTGGAGCAAGTGAGGGAGCAGAGGCACATCCTGCATCACGTGAAGTGTGTGAGGATGCAGAGCAGGGTGCTACCTCTAGTAAGTTAAATGTAAGAACTGAAAGCAAATCAGCAGAGCCTACTTTCTAGAGATAGCTGATGATACAAAGCTTTTCAAAGCCATCACAAACCTGCCAGAGAGGGTGTGGAGGAAACAGATGAGTACAGCACATGCAGGACATTTAAAGCCAGAGCAGAAAATGTGGCTGAACTTTGTGCCACTGTTTACTGGATGCTTTCCTTATGGGAGATAGATCAGAGGAATTGTCTCCAACTGAAATGTCAATAGAAACTGCTTTAGGACAAACTGATAAACAGTAACAAGTCACTCAGTCCTGGTGGTGCTGAGCAAAGAAGTCCAATGGGAAACACCTGGGCTGGGGTCACCTATCCAAGCTGGTGGGCAGAGTAATGGTGGGTGACAGAGATTACAGTTTAAGAGCATTTGGTCAGTGCTCTGGGATGCTCAAAAGAGAAAGAGGGTAGAAGAACAGAAGGGAAAGTCTTGTTCTGCTGCTGTATTGGTGAGAGGCTCCTTCCTCCAGGGAAGAGAGGAGGCAGGCTCTGCATCTTGGAGAAGAGGAGGTGAGAGGGGACATGGGGGAGGTCTGGGGGTGTCTGGGGGTGATTGCTCCTATCTGCATTCTGGGTGGGCTGTGATGCACTCCAATGGCTCTGAAGGCAGTGGGAAGCTCTGTTTCATGCTGGGCTTAGCTCAGCTGCTGGCACAGCTGCCACGGGGAGCTAGAGGAGAAAATAAGAGTGGGCTCCAGACAGCAGTGACACAAGCTGCCGTACTCTACACACATTATCACCACTTGCAGGGAGCAGGGATGGTCCTTTCCCAGCAAGAAGTCCCTTTGGGCTGGGTGGATTTTGGCCTGACTTGCTGTGGACATACCTGCAGTCCTGAGCTTATTTCCTGGTGATGTATTTCTGTGTGTAAAGCCTCTGCTTCTCAGCTGGCTGCAGAGCACGAGGGTGCTCTCCTCCCCCAGGACGAAAGCACTGAAGCTGTGCATAATGTTGCTGCAGCCTGTGATTTTGTTACAGGCTTCTTGGCACCCTTGTCCTCAGCCTCCAGCACCTGATGACATCTGGGAGGCTGATCCTCCGGGAGGCCCTTGTGGACAGGAACCACAGCATCACCAGTGTAAGTCCTTTATGGGCAGCCTGGGGATGGGCACCGCTCCATCACTCATCTGAGCAGGTGTAAAGGCCCATAAGCATTCAGAAAGGCTTTGTAGGAAACCTCTGGAGCTTTCCAGGTGGATCTGGGGCTGATGAAGAGCACAAGGTGCTACTTGGAGCCCTGTCTGTGCAGGGGTGCAGCCACTTCACCCCCATGAAGTGGCTTTATGAAGGTCCTTAAGTGCTTGGGGTGGGCTGGGGGACCTGAGGACCTGCCGAGTACCTAAATGGGGAGAGGGAGGCTTAACAACACCTCCCTGGGACTGAGTGGTGTGTGCAGGACTTGACATTTCATCTCCTTCCAGCACTGTGCCCGGGCAGCTTTTGGGTTAAACATGAAGTCTTAATGGTGGTCTGTAGCAGCATAAGTGTCTTTGATGCTTTGATGCCTGCCTGCCCCTCTGCTCCATGGCTCCTGCTCCCCTCCCGCCCTGGTGCCGGGGCTCACTAGCCCTTTGTGCTGGCAGAAAGTGAACACAAGCAGAAAAGCTGTTTCCTGCCCACGCAGTGTGAGGCACAGTTCGGCGAGCTCTGGATGTCCAGGGCTGGGTGCCAGGGCAGGGCTGGAGGAGAGGTAGAGGCAGACAGAGATTGGTGCTGCTGGCAGCCCTGCGAAGTGCTGCACCTCTGTTTGTCCTTCCTGTGGGCAATATGAGTCACCCCCATGGTGACACGGTGCAGTGACCACGAGCCCAGGTGGAAGCTGAGCGTTTCCAGGATGATTTTTAGCCTGCTGCAGCTCACTGTGGGAATGTCCATGCTGGCAAAGGGAGAGGGGGCCAGGTTGACCATTTGGCAGCTGGTGGTGCTGTGGAGGGACTGAGCTGGGGCACTTACACTGTCATAAGGTCAGAGCTGCTCTGTGGCCCCAACCCTTTGCTCAGCTGCCTCTTCCCTTGTGCTAACAGCAGTGCCCAAGATGATGACCTAGTCCAACCAAAATCCAAGAGCTTTCATTTTTGATGGGTTAGTTTTTGCCTGGGTCAGACTGGGCAGAAAAACACAAGTGGGACCAGAGCAGCTGGAGACCCTGCCCCTCAGCTCAGCTGAGAAAAGATGAGTCCCTGAAGGAAAGAGGCTGCTTCAACTGCTGCTCCTTCTGCCAACTGTGAACAAGATCCTGCTATTCCAAGTTCTGTTCTTCCCTGGAACCTCTGGAACTTGAGTTATTTGTACCCCTTTTTCTCTCCTGGTGCTTTAAAGGGGTTTCAGAGCCTCAGCTAGTCACCTAGTCTTATCCCAAGCTTCTGCCTCCATCCAGCTTCTGCTGCTGCCTCTCCCAGCTGTTGTATTCTTGCTTCCCAGGGCTATATTTCTCTCCCCAGAGACATCCCTTTTTCAGGGACTGAGCTGTGGACCCAGCTCATACATCCTCTTCAGCCTACTGAGAGGTAGCCTTCTCCATGGCTGCAGTTTTGGCCTCTCTGGGAAATTCTTGTGTATTCCTGTTGGTGTGAGATCAAGCTGGTCACCTGTAATCCAAATGTTTTCAGAGCCATCCTGGCTGTGCCGATACCTAGCATGCTCCTTGCTTTTCTGGCTGTCCTGCTCCCCACTGATGCTGACTCGGGGCCTCATGTGATGCAGACTCTGGGTGTTGCTTGTTGCTTCTGGGGTGTTTTGAACCAAGCTGACATGCCTGCTGCTTCCTGCTTCCTTCAGAGAGTGCACCCCAAACACTTGCACGTTTCTTTGCTCTGCTGCAGCACTCTCCCCACTTACCTTGACAAAGGTGCCCTGAGATGGCTCTTAAGGCTCCAGGATAGATGGCTTTTAGGTTCCATGCTATATTCTAGATTTGGAAACTTGACCCAGCTTTTATTCAGGCTTTGGAAAGCTGCAGGGGATGGAGTTTGGTTAACTCCAGCTTGCTGATGAAGACAAGCAAGGAGAGTCCGACAAAATTAGGCTTCTCAGGGGTTGTGACCTTCCTCCTTTTGCCTTCTTTCCACCCGCATCTCACTTGTTTTTTCCTTCCACACATCTATTCCTGTTTTTGTTGGCATTTCTGCAGGTGTTTTGTGGCTGCCAAGCTCTCAGGCAATTTAATTTTCTGGTTCTAGATCTACATAGAGTTGGATTTGCGCTACCAACCTCCAGATGGCTCAGCTGGGACCTGGGTTCAAGAGGACTTTGTCTATCAGATGAGAGACAGGTATTGAAATCCTGGGAGGGGAAAATTTCCAGGTGGTGTTTACAGCTGCCTTTGTCAGGGGCAACCAGAGCCCTTTGAGATGCAATCCAGCCTCACTGACTCTCCACCTCTAGCCAGGCTGATGCATTTCTGCTCTACATTAGCAGTAAGTGACCAGGGCTCTTGGAAATAAAACATCTTGCATTCGCAAAGAAGACGCCTTGTGGTTGACTGGAATAACCCACTGCATCCCAGGAGCCCCTTTGGACTCCCAGGCATTTCTGCAGCCTTCCTGGCTGATAGGAGCAAGACTTTGTGGTTGCAAAGCTGCAGAGAGCATGGCTTCATAGCAGCCCCAGGCATCCTGCACACAGGTGGTGCTCAAAGGTACCCAAAGCTAGTGGGTGTCAGGGCAGGCAGGATGACAAGGTCCAGGGATCATCAATTCTGAAGTGTCTAGAGGCAAAGCAGACGGCATGTAGGGTGGGAAGGGGAAAAACATCATTTTGGAGAATGCTTGTGTTATGGTGTGGTGGTCAGGAGATAAGCAGGAGCATGGCTTTGCCACTGTTTCCTAAGTGCATTGGTTAAGAGTCTTTTTTTTTTTTTTTCAGTAAAGTATCTCTTTTTTTTTTTTCTTACAGTTCAGAGTTAATCATCCACAATCCTGGATTTGAGGAGCCGGAGTAAGTATCTGTGCTTGAGGTTATCCACTCACCCTCCCGCATGGAGGAGAGTACACAACACACTCATCAACGCTGGCGGTGATGTGGTGGGGGATTGCAGGGCAGCCAAGGGGCCAAGAGCAAGTGAGATGGACAAAAAGGCAGCTGCGCTGGGCAGGAAGCTGGCAAAGGGCCTGGAGACTGAGGAGGAGGAGGAAGAGGAGGAAGAAGACTTTTATGATGTATCTGACATGGAGGTCTTGGGCATTGTCTTCAGCCCTGTGAAGAGGTATCTGTGGTTGTGCTCTTCCTGCACGGGCTGTGGAGTGGGAGGTGCCAGCTCCTGGGGTGACTTCTGGGGCCAATCCTGCATCTCGTGGCATTTTGCTTTCATAAAATATCAGAAACCTTCAGTGTTCCCAAACAGAGTCTGCTTTGGATTTGCTCATTCTTGGGTCAAGGGGCTGTTACTTGCTGGGTTTTCAAGTTGCTTCCCTTGGTGGGGTCTTAATCAGGTCCGTGCAGTTGAAGGGACAAGCTCACCCAGGTTGTTTTTCTGTGCAGCCGTTCCAGACTTTGCTCCACACGGGACCTGTTTGCCACCCCAACCCCACAGAGCTTCCAGGTACTGCAGCATTGGGTGTGTGTCCCTGCAGTTGCCACTGACCCCACAGCTGATCCCTCACTGCCTTCCTGTGGGCCTGGGCTTCTCCAGTTGCTGTATACTCCAGCAGGGCCTCTAGCATGAAGAGACCTTCTTGCTTTGTGTGACTTCCCTGGGCAAGGTCTGAGATTCCCTGAATGTCTGCATCCAGCATCCACAATCACTAGCTCCAAAACCAGCTGGTCCAGGGCAGAATTTTACTTTGAGCCACATAGGGTGGGTATACAGGAGAAAGGAATCACCCTGACACCCCCAGTACTGTGGCAAAACACAGCCTGAGCAGAGCTTTGGAGAGTTCCTGGGCATGGCTGATGCCTGCCAACCTCCCCAGGACCTTCTACAGGCCCTCATGGATGCCTGTGGGACATGGCTGGGGGTGGACGTCTGCTGCAGGGGCTTTTTCAGACACCCCAGGAGGCTGACTCTGGACGGTGCTCTACACCAGGTTGATTTGAAACCACTGTTTGGAAGTGGGGTTCAGTCACAGCTTTTGCCCTTCAGATTTCAGGGCCAGGTCACAGGCTGGATATAGCTTCAAATCCTATCCTGGTTCTGAGTAAACATGGACTTTCATCCGGGTCTCCTGTTTTTCAGGGCTGGGTCTTATCCACCTAGCAGAAAGCTTTTGTGGGGGCGGAATTTCCTACCTTCCTTTCCTTGAAGCTATTACTCTTCAATCTAATGACTATCTAATTGCTTATACTGTGAGAACATTTGTCCCACATCTTAGACCTGTAACCAGTCAACAGCAAATGAGACAGCCATGTTCCAGTCCACACACATGTTCCAGACAGTTCCAGACACATGTCAAAGATGTGGGTTTAACACTTAATTTCCTTGCCTGTCTGAAAGGAAGAAATGTCTCAAATACCAGTTTGGTTTGTTGCCGGCCAGAGCAGATTTCAGCAGCTGTGCTCTTACCTGTTCTGAGTGTCCAGACCTGTGCCAAGAGGGCCCTGCATGTTTGCATACTGTTTGCATACTGGTATTGTTGGAACAAGCTCAGAATGGAGCCAGAGAGAAGCAGAGTGTTGATGTGATGGTTTTCCTCCACATTTCCTCAGGTTGGGATTAATATCATTGAAGCACAGAAGCTGGTAGGGGTGAACATTAACCCCTTTGTGGTAGTCAAGGTTGGAGAGGAGAAGAGGCACACAGTGACACAGAAGTCAACAAATTGCCCTTTCTACAATGAGGTATGTGTTATGGAGAAAGGCTTCATCATCACTGTGTCCCAAGTGGCCCAGGCCATCCTTGCCTGAGGTGCTCTGGGTGCAGCTGCTCTCAGGAAAAGGCATTTATGGGGTCCTGTTGGGAGCCCATGGCTCAGCTGTCTTTCTCTTCTCTTTTAGTACTTTTTATTTGAATTCCATGAGCCAAGGGAAGTTTTATTTCACAGACTCATAGAGATTTCAGTAAGTATGTCTTCCTCATGGTCCTTCATTTGTAACTGGTACAGTCTGCTGCTTCTGTGTGTGAATGCTGGGAGTGATGGGCAAAGCAAGGCTAATACTACCAGCCAGGTTTAGCAGGCAGAGTCATCTGCCCAGAGAAGCTGTGGATGCTCCATCCCTGGAGGTGTTCAAGACCTGGTTGGACAAGGCTCTGGGCAACCTGATCTAGTGGGTGGCATCCCTCCCCATGGCAGGGGGCTGGAACTGGATAATCTTTAAGGTCTCTTCCAACTCAAGCTGGTATATGATTCTATGAGCTGTGACACAGAGACCAAAGGACCTTCCCATGGTCACAGTGGGGCAGAGATCCATCCCTGGCCCCACTCTGAGATAGAGCTGGGCAGTGCTGCCTTCTCACCTCCCCACTGCCAGCTTTTTTCTGCCTCCAGTGACTGCAGTGGAGCCTCTGGTGTAGTTTCTCTGCTGTTGCCTTGCTGCCCCACTGGTTTTAGGGTCCTACTGTCCCTTGCTCAGAAGTCTGATCCCTGCAGAGTGTGGAGGCCAATGTAGGGTGAGCACTGGGGAGCTCAGCAGTGATTTCTGCTTGTAGGAGAGCCCAGCCAGGCAGACAGGGGTCTTAAAAATCCCCTGGCCCAAAGCACTATGGGGCTTTTCTCAAGGTAGCTGAACCCAGCCAGTACCTTCTTTGCCATCTGATCTCTGGTGTTTTCCCTCCAAAAGTCTGCACATCCTTTCTGCCTGTGTGGGCTCAGCAAGCATTGAGCATGGGTTGGGTTTCTGTGAGAGAAGCTGGTCTGGTGTGGACATAAGGATTCCCTGCAGGAAAGCAGGTCTGCCCTTGGTTCTTTGTAGGTGTTTAGCTTATCTGGGGCTGGCAGAAGAAGCCAACTTGGTTGCAAATCATGAATTTGCCTTGGCCCACGTTTGGCTGTGGGCTTTGCAGGAATGGTTTGGTCAGGGATGGGTTTGGCCCAGGGCTAACTTAGATGGGGGTCAATGTGCATGAGGAGCTTGCAGCTGCTACCTGAGCTGTGTGTTGGAACAGGCATCTCCTAGCATCCCATCGTCCTTGGGGATGTCTGGATGTGTTGCCCAGCTGCCTGCATCTCTTGTATTTCTTTTGTCTGCAGGTTTTTCATTCAAAGAACATACCATTTCTGGCAACATGCATAGGAACATTCAAGATGGACATTGTAACAGTGTACAGCCAACCAGGTATGACTGACTGCACAGCGTACCTGCTCCTTGCCCCAACTTCATTTGAAGCCGAGATTTCCTTTGGGCTCTGCTGGGTCTGGTGAGGGTCCTGTCTTTAAATCACTGTGTTCACATAAGGACCAGCAGTCACTTCTCCTCCAGGCTTTCTGTAGGCTTGTGAGACCTCCTGCATCTTCAGAGGGAGGGTTGGGGCAATGTTTGTGCAGATATCATTGGCTGTGAAATGGTAACCAAGGCTTTTTTATAACGAATCCCTTCCCTTCTCTCTCAGACCACAGTTTTTTCCAGAAATGGGCTGTTATCAGTGACCCCACAGACACTCGGGCAGGCGTGAAAGGCTTTGTGAAGTGCAACATCTCTGTCACTGCACGTGGGGACGTTGTGGGCTCCCTTCCCACCTCTTCCAGCAGCCGTGTTGAGGATATTGAAAGGTGGGTGCAGCAGGGTCTTGCATGACCCCGGGGGAAAACAGTCATGTCTCTCTTCATACTACATTTTTTTGCCCCATTAGTCCCTCTTCTGATGGGGGAAGACCTTTGGTGGGGCAGGATCCAAACATCCTGCCAGCCAGGTCATTTCCTGTCATCACATTTCCTGGGCTCCATGAAAGAGCCAGAACATGAATTTGTGTTTCAGGAACCTGCTGCTGCCTAAGAGAGTCCCTGCAGAGAGACCCTGGGCTAGGGTCTGTATCAAGCTGTATCGTGCTGAGGGCCTGCCCAGCATGAGCGCAGGCATCATGGGTGGTTTCTCCAGGATCATAGGGGAGAAAAAAGTGTTTATTGACCCATATGTGCAGGTCTCATTCTGTGGGCAGCAGGTGAGTCTGTCTACTGAGGGATCTGTGTGGGGCCGGGCTGATCCTTCCTCGTCTGTGTCAGCCCATGCTGGGCTGCTGCTGCTGGCAGCGACACTGTGACATGGCAATCCCACTGGAGACAGGCTGGAAGAGCCCAAGCCTAAACACGGGGAGAAGGTCAAATAAATCCCAGAGCAGAAGTCCTCCATAGTGGGCTGAACTCAGCTTGGCACCCGTGGGAGAGCTTACTTAGCTAATGGCCATTTTCTTGCACCAATAGCTGAGGTTTCTGTCCCATTAAGAAGAGAAGTTGCTAGGCCAGCCAGCTGCCCTTACTCAGTCCCTGGTTAGCCTAGTGGCTCTCCCAGGGGACCCTATGACATCTCTGGGTCTGGTGGCGTTGCTTGTTTGTGGTCAGTGTTTCCCTTGGCTGTGCAGTGCTTGGCCAGGGCCTTGGGACAGCTCCCCCTGATGAAGGGCAGAGAGCAATAGCTGGGACCTGGGGGAAGGGGCAGGGACCTGGCCATCTCCAGATCCTGCCAAATACCATCTGTAGGCATGGCAGGGGGCATGCCATTGGCAGAGGGGCCCTAAGGCATCCCTTGCTCTGGCTGCTGGTCTGGTTGGTACTGTGTGGCTTTCACACCTTATCCCTCCCAGGGGGAGACATCAGTGGAGAGCAACACCACTGAGCCTGAGTGGAATGAGCAGATCAGCTTCATTGAGATGTTCCCACCTCTTGCCAAGAAGATAAAAGTCCAGGTGCTGGATGATGCCAATGTTGGTGATGTAGCCATCGCCACACACTACATTGACCTGCAGCAGATCTCAGACCCTGGCAGGAACGGTGAGGCCTGGCATGGCTGCTCCCCTGGGGCAGGGTGGCCTGGGCAGCCCTGTGCTGGACACCCACTGCTCAGGCCACGGTGGTTTCCTGGAGGTGGAAAGCAGGAGTGTGTCTGGCCAGAACAGGCCCACATTGTGTGTCCTGAGCTGTCTGCTTGAGGGAACGGTCTCTGCAGCAGCACCTTGTGGTGTAATTAGACCTTGGCCCTGTCACTGCAGGCTTTAACCCCACGTTTGGCCCAGCCTGGGTGAACCTGTATGGCTCCCCCCAAAATTCAGCTCTGCGAGACATCCACAAGGACCTGAATGAGGGCGTGGGCGAGGGAATCTTCTACCGTGGGCGCATCCTCATGGCTATCACAGTGGAGATTTTCAGCAGCCCCAGTGTGGCAGAGAGGAAGCTTGCGGACAAGATGAAAAGTGCCCTAAGCAAACCGAAGCTGAAGAAGAAAAGTAAAAAATCCAAGGAGAAAGCCAAAGAGCTGAGCCAGCTGCAGGGAGAGGAGGAGGATGGGGGCTCTCAGGAGGCTGAGCAACCTGGGGAGGTCATTGTGGAGGTGGAGGAGCTTCATGCACTCCCTGTGGTGAGTCCTGCTGAGCTGGCATGACCAACCCATGCCAACCTGATGCATGCATAGGCTAATGGGGAAAAGGCAGTGGGGACGCTGGCTGGTGTAACAGTGCCAGAGCAGACCCAACCTGCCCACTGCTATGCCATCAATTGCTCTCTGAGCCTCTGCAAGGGCCAAGACTCCACCTGCAGCCCCAAAACTGCCTCCCTCGGTGAGGCTGGAGCACCCCTGCATGCATCACATGCATGCATCAGTCCTTCCTGTGCCAGGAAAGACTCTCATATGGGTGCTATTCCCAGGGCATAGCCACCTTAGAGGACATGCTTCTTTCCAGGAGTCAAGGAGGTGTTAGCTGGCTCTGAGTCTCCACTTGGTCCCTAAAAGGTGGATAAGCAGTGGCTGTATGGGTACAGTAGCCATCCCTTAGCCTACAAACATCTTCAGTAGCATTACACAAGCTGATGGCAGAGCATCCTTCAGAGCCACAGCTCCATACTACACCCTTGGGATTTCCAGACAAGCTTGCCCTATGACTGGCAGCCCAGTGGCACTGACCCCAGCAGTGTCCTGGTGATGTCCTTTGTGCCCTGGCAAGGCCCTCAGGAGTGCAGACAGGCACCAGCCATGCCCTGGTGCTCTCCAACTCTCTGCTGAGACAGAGTTCTATCACGCAAGGCTCGGGCTGATTTCTCTCTCCTTGCCCAGAATGCGTTGGGGAAGAAAGAGGAATTCCTCCTCTTTGCTGCCTTCTTTGAAGCCACGATGATGGACTCCTCACTTGGCTCCAAGCCTGTCAGCTTTGAGGTCTCTATAGGTGTGTATTCCCCAGGGTCCCAAGTCAGGAAACTACGAGAATGGTGTAAACCTCCCTGAGCCAGCCCAGGTCAGCACTGTGGTCCTGCAGTGCCAGTCATCACATAACTTGTGTCTCCAAAACAGGAGCTCAAGAAGGATGGTGTATGAGGCCAGGCAGTGTTCACAGTGCTTTATTTAGTTTAAAAGTCTGGATGCCCTCCTGTGAGATTGGAGGTTTGCAGTATTTGTATGAACTGCCTGTTTGGGGAGTGTAGTTAAGCTCTCCTGGGAGTGGGGGTGAGAAGAGGTAGAAGGGTTTGGGAGCAATCAATGAGGATTGGGCATGTGGTGGTGAGGGGCTGTGACAATGGGTGATGGGGAAACAAAGGTAGGTGAGCAGGTCCAATCCCCCCCACCTGCTTTGCTGGAGGGGTGGAGATGCTTGGTGCTGAGTTGTGAGTACCTGCTGCTGACCCCAGAGCAGGGGTTTAGATGGGAGTCAGCAGGCACTTGGTGGAGCTGGTGGAACTTGCAGGCATACACAAGAACTTCCTTGTGATTTCCCAGCTCCATCTCAGACCTCCTTGTTGTCCATGTGATACTTTGATGGTTGGGTGCTCCTGAAGTGCTGGTTCTGAAAGCAGTGCATATGCATGTGCTTCTCTTGGGAATGTGATCGCACTGCTTTTGCAAGCTGGTTAACTCATTGTTTAATACTGATCCCACTTACTTGTTTGCTCTTTAATGCCTATATTCAAGGAAACTATGGCAAAGCTGAAGAGGTTGTGACCAAAGTACGTAAAAAAGGGGAGAAGGGAGAAGGGAGAGAAGAAAAGCAGCCTTTGCTGGACCCCGGTTCTGACAGTGAGACGGATGTTGAAGTCCTGGGCCCTGTTTTGGCCCCGTTGAACAAATCAGTGACAAAGAGCCAGAAACCAGAGACCATGGAGTATGACAGGTGAGTCTTCTTCTTTCTCTCTCCCTTGCCTTGGTCCCGAACTTCCCAGCTTTGTTATTCCAGATGCTATTAGTGCTCAGCATTGTGAGTGCTGTGCAAGTGTTTCTCTGCTTTGCAGCCCCGCAGCTTGCCATACCCTAGCTGGCTGTTGTTGCCCATTAGCTCTACAGGCCCTATGGTGTCTGCATGATGTCCACAGATGGCCAAAGACAAGGCCACAGGGAACTGTAACCCATCAATAACAGCAGTCTGTTTTCTGGTTGATAAACAGCAGCACAAAGGCTTGATTCCAGCATGGAGGAAGGAGAGGAGTGCTCTGGCACATGCTCTCCTATGCTGCGAGAGACACACAAGCTCTTCTAATGAGATGTCTACTCTGGGAATGCTGCCTGTTTCATCCCATGGGCCTGGCAAGGTCTTGGTGTTTGTGTTGTGAGCCCTGTGCCTGCTTCTACTCAATCTCATAGCAGCAGAGAATCTCAGCAGCATCCCACACTCCCATCAGCCTCGTTCATCTGGGCACATGATGCACCATCTGCTAGAAACCCCTTGCATTAGTTTGGGATGCCAAAGGGCTAGTCTAGCAGTTTGAATCTGTGTCCATGGCACAGAGCCCAAAACAGCTGGTTCTCTGTGAGGAAGGCAGAGTCCAGAAGCTGCTCCTTGTGCAAGTGCTGCAATGCGACATGGTGCGTGTGCTTTCTGCAAACAGCAGCCAAAATCTCCTGTGCTGCCCCTAGGTCATACAGCTGCCTGCCCATGACACATGAGAAACCCTGCGTGTACATGTGGAGCTACTGGGAGGATCACACCTGGAGACTCTGCATTTCCAACTGGATTGTCAAGCTGGCAGAACGCCTGGTAGCATGTGTGGGGAGGCTCTTGGGGCACAGGGCTTCCTGTCTCATGGTGGTTTTTCTCACATCATGCAGAGTTGCTCTTCAAGATACTTACCTCAAACATTGCCCCCAACCCCCCACCCCAACCCCCTGCCATGTGAGTCTGTGTCTCTTGTGGGGCTCCAACCCACCTGCCCCAGCCTGGCAGTGTCTCCTGGAAAGTGGCAGTGCCAGACAATGACAGAAAGCTGCTCTGCTGCCAGTCCTGCACTGGGGAGATGCTGCTGTAAATGGGCTCTCAGTCTTTGGTGAGATTTTTTTCCAGGGCTTTGTCTTTCCTGCTCATGCTTAGAAATCTGAAAGCAAAGCTCACACTTGTGTGTTTTGGTGACTGCTCAAGACTGAAGCACAAGGTGATGTTACAAACAGTGTTCAGGTTAACACTTAAGTCTCAGAGTCTCTGGCAGTGCAGCTCTGACCTGCCATGCTCGCCCTGTCCCAGCTCTGCAGAACGGCACATTTAGGACAAACACATCCTTGCCATGCTTTGCTCTGACCCCACGGCCAGGTGCAAGGTCCCTAAATGTTATACTCTCCCCACAGGAGCAGGGGCTAGATGATGTGGAGAAGCTCATGAGAAGGCCAAAGGCTAAAGCAGAAGAGAGGCTCCGAGAAGTGCTGGAGGAATTTGCAGCTGGGTGCAGGTTCTCATGTTCCTGATTTCCTGATTTTTCACTTTGGCTTAGGAGGTTATATTCTGTCCTACCTGGGCTGTGCACAGCCTGCACTCTTGATTTCAAGAGGCGGATGAGTGGAAGGAAACCAGGACAACCTGGGGAAAAGACCCCATTGCTTTGCAAGCTCAGAGAGCACACCACATAGCACCACACCTGGGAAGCACAGGGGTAACAGGCTGCAGCCTTGATGTTCCTTATCTCCTGTGTATTTCCTAAGTGTTAGGAGATTTCCTTCACTCTTTCAAGAGACTCATGTTTCAATCATTGCAACTGCCTGGTGGGGTCCAATATGCACATCAGTCCCTAGCCTTGGAATGGGGACATTAAAGACAGTGCCTTTAGTGCTGAGCAAATTCCAGTGTACCTTCTGATCAAAGAGGTTACAGAAAATAATGCATTACAGAGATGAGGTTTCTGATGCCTCCAGATTAGTAACAGGGGTTTGGAACCTGTGGCCCTGCTGTGCAAACTGTGCTCCCCTGCAGGGTGTACGGGTTGCAGAGCCTGTGCTGCTTTTCTCATTGCAGGCTATATTCACTCAGCGCAGAGAGAAAAACAATGGCACATCCAAACAACCTTGACAGATGTCGGACGAAATACATGATGCGCAACATTGTAAGCTGTAGGATTTGAGGGTGGTGGAGGGAGCCAGTGTAATCCTTGCTTTGGGGGATGCTTCTGGAGGACCACCTAGAACCGATGCTAAGAGGAAAACTTGGAGCTAAGACCCACAATACAGTTATAGGCTTTAACTGCAGCATCTCCCATCCCTGCTTAGAGCAATATATTTTCCAGCACAGGGAGCAGAAGCAGGGGCTGGCTACGGCTGCCTCCTCTTTTATGCAGATGATATATTTTATGCAGAAGATGCGATCCTTCTTCTCCCAGCAGAACACAGTCATGGCTCAAACTATATCAAACTGCAAAGCTTTGAAAGGCTGACCAAAATGCAATGACAGCAGCAGGAAATAAAATTAAGGCATGTCTGGGTCCCTTCTCCCTTCCCTCTGCCTCCCCCCACACCGTCACCTGAGTGATGGTGAAAGCTCTCTGGTAAGTCTGAGACTCTCTGAAAGAGATAACTAGCCCAAGAGATAAATTTTCTGGGTTTGGTTTTGAACCCTGAATTCCTTCTGGATTTCATCATAAAGTCTGTCCTCAGATCTGGACGCTGTCAATTAACAGACATGACAGTTTAGCCCTGTCTTCCAGTTTCCTTCATCTTCATATTCCCAGACTTCTGTGCCCCCCGGTTGTTCTCCCAGGCACTATCTGGAGCCTTGGACCGTCATCTTCTGAAGTGTTTATTACTTATATATTCTTCTGCCCCAAATGATGCAAAAGCTCACAGACTTCTCTTACTGGCTGGTATCAGCAGAACTGATGAGTTACTGGAGTCTCCAGTTCTCAGCACCCTTCACTAAATAGCTCAGTACAAGTTCATGAGGTTTGTTCTCAACAACTGGCAAGCGAACTGGTGGAGGCCAGGGTGCAACGGGGCAGGGTGGACGTGGCCTCTGCTTCCCCACAGAGCCCCTGTGAGGGCTGCCAGTGTTATATGCATGGGTCACGGCCAGGCATGTGACAACTCTGCTGTCTGTTCAGATCCTGTATGCAAAGCAGGGGCTCCGTGTGAGGCGGCAGCTGACTCGAGCCAATGTCAAGGAGAAGGTTAAGGAGATGAGGAGAATCCTGGCCAAGCTACGCTTCATGGCTCAAGAGGTACAGCTGCTCCTGGGGCACTCCATTTCCAAGCTGGAGAGGGCATGGGCAAGGAGAGGGTGCTGAGCTGGTTAACGGGCCTTTTACCAGCCTGAAATGGGGCTTTTTCTCTGAAGTCTTTCCCTGACGTGTAAAATCCCAATTTCTAGTTGCTGGAAGTTACCATGCAATGGCCCTCATGAGGGATGAGGCCTCGCAGCCTTGCTGGGCCAGTGGTGACAGAGCAGGAGTCCAAGGGCTCAGTAGTGGCTTGGAAGCAGAGCTGGGTCAGCTCCAGGCCACCAGGACCCTCCTGCCCTCCCTGCCTGGCCCCAGGCCATGCCCACAGTGGGGATGCAGGAAGCCTGCCTGGGAAATCAGCCTTGCCTTGCTCTGCATGCACTCCCACTGGGGACCGACACCAGATCTTCCTGCAAATTAAAACTTGTATTGCAATAAGGTATCTCATCTATAAGAGAGACTCTCTTTGTTCAGAGTCTCACTGGCTCTATTTTAAACCTCTCTGGAAAGTAAGTGCATACTTTTAGTGTAAACCAGGGTGCACTGTTTGCTGGAACTAAGTGACCAGATGTTGATGCAATTCAGAGAAGCCTGTCACCAGGTGAAGTTCAATCATTATCATACCTTTAAGTATGCGAGGGCAGACTTCAGCATGAATGAGACTTCACCCCTTGCACTGCCAGAAGCAGCTGTGCTCAGGCTCCAGCCTTACGGTCCCAGGCACAGAGGACCCTGCTCCCTTCTTGTTGCCTACCATTGAGTGGGAATATTGCCATCTCTGTGGAGTCCTTCTTACCTCAGTGCAGGCCTTACCTGCATGTGCATTCACTGCTTTTAGTCCCTGCTTGAAGGCCGGCAGTCTTGGTTTGGATCAGTAGTAAATTGCTTCAGCTACTTGTGTACTGAAAAATTGTAAGTACAAGTACAATGTACAGTTGCAAACACTAATGCCAAAGGGAGCAAGTAGAGCCTAGGGTTTAAAAGAAGTCATTGTTTACATCTGCACATGTCCTTCGTTTGCAAGGCGGTTCTGAGTCCAAGCTGCATTTGTACACTGGGAGATGGCATTGCTGGATTGCCAGCAGGTGTGGTTCCGTTCCATGGATTAGCACTTGGGCTTCTGTTCTCCAGCCTCATGAGGGCTCCCTCTCCCCAGCGTGGGATGAGGGTGAGTGTGTCCAGCTGGTGTTTGTAATGAAAATGAAGGAGGATCACAAATCCTTCCAGGAAAACTGCAGAGCCATGCTGCAGGGCTGAATTTCAGAAGCATGTGCCCAGCATGAGGCCCTGTCACTTGCTTCTGGATCTCCAAAGTGCTATGCAGCCACCAGCCCCACGTGCATCAGGAGACTTTCACTGCTCTGCCTCCCTTTCCTCCCTCCAGCCCCAGTGCACCCTCCCTGACATCCTCATCTGGATGCTCAGCAACAACCGGCGTGTGGCATACGCAAGAGTCCCTGCACAGAACATCCTCTACTCAGTAGTTGAAGAGGAGAAAGGCAAGGACTGTGCAAAGATCCAGACTGTCTTTTTGAAGGTAGAGTTTATACTAAAACAGCATGTTCTTGCTTCCTTCTTGCTGCTTCCCCCTATTTTCTTCTTAGCCCTCCTTTTTGTCACCTTGGTGGCTGCAAGGAGACGCAGCTCTTGCTTCACCAGTAATGCTTGCCTCTGCCGAAATGTTGCCACGTCTCCTGTGCTCTGCGGATGCTCACAGGCCAGCACCAATGGTCTTAGCCTGAAGGTGGCATGGCTGGGATGGGCAACCTGCTAAACTTCCTGCACTCTCAGGTCCCCGGGCTACATACTGGAGAGATCTTTGCCAAACTGGAAATCTACATGTGGCTCGGGGTTACCAAATATGCAAAGAACTGCATGGTGGAGCTGCCCAAGGAGTTCAAGTACCTCTCTGAGAGTGGGCAGGAGATCACCCAGTTATCGGTGTACAGTCTTCCCAGCCGACTCAGCAGGGATGGTGAGTTCCATGGCTTGACCGTAAGTGGACAAGTGGAGAGGTGAGATGTCCTGCCCCAAGGTCAGTGTCTGAGGAGTAGGACCTGACCCATCATCTCCACATTATCTTCGAGGCGTGACTGGGGCAGGCAGGTCCAGTTTGTTCTGATGAGGATGTGTTCACACACTCACAGGTGCAGCAGCTGGCAAGATAGGGTCTTCCTAGGCACCGAACGTTGTGCCAAACTGGCAATGAGCATGAGGTCTGCCTCTTTGCTGAGACCCAGTGGTGCTCCCCAGTGGCAGATACTCACAGGAAATCACTGCATATTTCACACGTCATGTTATTCCCAGGGGTGTCTGGGGAGCCTGCCGAGCTTCTCTTGCTTGGCCAAAGCTTTAAAGGCCTTCTGAGACCTGCAGCGAGTGCCCCTAGAAGTGGTACCCTTGCAGGATGCACCCTGTCTTATCTGGCTGGACTGTGCTCTTCCTAATATTTTATTTTTTTGGCCTGAGGTAGGGCTGGATCAGGGAACTATGAATTCTCTTCTCTTTTTCTTACCAGATTTCAGCTATTTCCAGCTCCGAGCCCATCTGTATCAGGCTCGAGGGATCCTCCCTGCAGGTGACAATGGCCTTTCTGATCCATTTGCAAGAGTGGTGTTTTCAACTTATTGCCAGACCACCAGGGTGAGACCCTTCAAACTCCTGCTTCTGCCTTCTTGGAGAGTTGGGGACAGAAAAAACCATCATACCCTCCTTGACATGTTGAAAGCCAGTGCTTTGTCAGTCCTCTGGGAAATTTTGTAACTCCACACGTGAGGTATTTGTGTGCTCTGGGCGGTGTGGCTACTTTCAGGGAACATTTGACAGAACAGCCAAGCAGAGCATAGTCTCAAGGGTTGATTGCCATTTGCCAGTTGGCCCCAAATACTTTTACCATCTCATGCTTTTACCATCTCTTCTGCCAGGTGCTGGCTCCATGCAGCTGTGGGGGAGAGGAGATCAGCTCATGTTTCCCCCACTCTCTTTACAAAGTGCATGTGGTTTGTTTCCATGGGCTGTGGCAGGCTCAGGCCTCCTGTCTTTGTCTGCAGACAGTGGAGGAGACACTGAGTCCAATGTGGAATGAGTTACTTCTGTTTGACCAGCTCATTATTGATGGGAAAAGAGAAGAGTTGAAAACAGAGACACCCATCGTTATAGTCAATCTCTTCAACCACAGTAAATTTGTAAGTATGGCCACACAGCCCTCCTGCTGTCCCTTCAGTGACAGGGAAGGTAGAAGAGCAATATGTCGGTGCTGCAAGCAGGCACTTAGGAGCCACATCTCTGGTTGAGACTCATCTCTGGTTGAGACACATCTCTGGTTGACCCTGCCTGGTCCTGGTCTGCTGGTGGCAGTGAGTCCTGGGGGCTGTGACTGAGACTTTCTGCAGCCTTTTGCTATGAGCTGGGATGAAGCTGCTGACTATGGGCTACAGATGGCTCACGGATGCTCCAAGCCAGGTCCTGGCAACTGCTTGGTGGATCCAGGATCTCCCCTCTTTGGAAAAGCAGTGTGCCTCTCCCAGCTGTCTGCCCTGCTTCCTTAGTGGGCTCTCGATGAAGAGGGCTTGCAGCCATGGGGAGATGATGTAGATTTCAGGACTGTTCTTTCTCCTCTGTCATCTCCCGTCCCTCCTCAGTCTTTCCCTTCCCCCTTCACTAGTACTCTGAAGTCACACTCTTCTCCTGGGGCCTTTTATTATCATAAGGGGAATGGCATAACTGGACTCTCCCATGCACTGGACTCTCCCATGTAGTTCAGCAGCTTTCCTAGGCCCTGTTTGGGGCTCCCCAGTAAAAGAAAGACACTGACATACTGGAGTGAGACCAGGTGAGGCCATCAAGATGTCTGGAGCTAGAGCATAGGACAGAGCAAGGAGAGGCTGAGAGCCAGGAAAAGAGGAGGCAAAGGGGGCAACTTATTGCTGTCTGCAGCTGGCTAATGGGAGAGGGTAGAAAAGATGGAGCCAGACTGCTCTTGGAGGTACACAGGGATAGGATGACAGGCAATGGACACAAGTTGGAACAAGAAAAAATGCCAACTTAATATAAGTTTCACACTGATGGCGTTCAAATGTTGGGCCTGGAGCTCAGATAGCTTGTGGGATCTCCATCTTTGGAGACATTCAAACCCTGACCAGAGAAAACTCTGAGGAACCTGATCTAGTTTTGATGACCTCTGGTCCATGGTCCCATGCCACTTGTCCAGTCCTATATGGAAGCAGACCAGGAGTTAAGAGGAGTTGCTGTGGGTACCTCTCATCTTCTCCAGGCTCTGTATGGAGCAGAGAGTGGAGAAGAGTTCTCATGCTGGCTCAGATGGCTGGAATTAGTGGTGGTCTTTCCTCTGAGCTGGTGATATAATGCAGGGATAATTTCACCCATTCCTTTGCTGCAGGGCTCCCCTGAGTTCCTTGGCCAGGCCTTTGCTGTCCCACACGTGAAGCTGGTTGATGAGCCGTACAGCAAACCTGCCCTGCAGTTCTTTGATTTCTACAAAGGCACCAAAGCGGCTGGGGAGCTCATTGCCACTTTTGAGCTGATTGAGCTGGATTACAGTGGCTATTTGGAGGTAATGGGCTTTGAGGAAGACACACGTGGTTGCCAGCACTCTGGGGAGAGCTCCAAGGGGTGCAGAGCTGGTTGCATGGGGCCCACCAAAGGATTCCCTGTTGAAATTCAACTGGCTTTCAGCTGAAAGGAAGC
Organism: Cygnus olor; assembly: GCF_009769625.2. Lineage (NCBI taxonomy): Eukaryota > Metazoa > Chordata > Aves > Anseriformes > Anatidae > Cygnus > Cygnus olor. The sequence continues at coordinate 1,366,270 of NC_049184.1, forward strand.
TGCAGGGGAAGAGCCTGTGGGCACAGAACAAGAGGGGAGGAAGAGGGGACATGGTGTAGAGGAGAAATGTCTTTCACTGCTCAGTGTGTCCTGGCTCTGTCTGTTCAGCCATCATTGCCTGAGGACATGGAGCCCAAGGAGCCCAGCTATTTGGAAGACCCCCGTGATGGACGATTCATTATCCCAGAGGGCATCCGCCCAGTGCTGAAGGAGTTTCGTATAGAGGTGAGCTGCCTTCTGCAGGGCTGGCTCCTACATCAGATGGCACAGCCAGCCCATGGACAGGGCAGGGATTGGGGAGGGAGTTGGGTTTGGGGCTCAAATCTGCCTTCGAGACCTGAGCAGATGCCAGGAATGGAGGTACTTGACATTCAGGAGAAACCACCTCAGTGGTTTAACAGTCAAAGCTGTTGTGTTTGTGCCTGCAGCATGAGTTTGGGTCCATGTGGCCACCTTGGGAGAGTGGTTTCATGCCTCTCTTGGGGTCTGTGCTGAGTGTGTTGGCACCTCCAGGCAGAGCTGCATGGCTGGGCTGTGCCTGGCACATCTGGAGCAGGCCAGCAGCTTTGTGTGCTTTAGATCCTGTTCTGGGGCCTGCGGGACCTGAAGCGGGTCAACTTGTTTGAGGTGGATCAGCCCCAGGTGATCATTGAATGTGCTGGCAAGAAGGTGGAGTCGGAGGTAATTGTGGCCTACAAAGAGAACCCCAGTTTCACAGAGGTGGTCAAATACATGGACGTGGTGAGTAGTAGGAAGGGGGCTCCTACCATGCTGGGTTACACCATGGCTGTCCTGCACACACATATAGTCTGCTTGCTCAGGGTGAGGGCACAGGAGGGGAGCTGCCCCCAGGGTTTTGCTCTCCCACGGCCACACAGTTTGGCTGCAGATCAAAACCTTTGGGAAGAAGCCCACTGAGAGCAGTCTCAGCTGTCGTTTGTCACATTTTCCTGCGCAATGTGCTCTAGGTGATCCTGCTCGGCAGGGGGGTTGGACTAGATGATCTTCAGAGGTCCCTTCCAACCTTGGCCATTCTGTGATTCTGTCACCATGAGGCTCTGGTTTTAGGGCGGAGCTATAAGGGTTCTCATCAGACCTCCTCGTGTGTGGTGGGTCTGCCACTGGTATTGCCCTCACTCCTGCAAGCCCCTTGCATGGCTCTTTTGCAGGAGCTCCCTGAGCAGGTCTACCTGCACCCTCCCCTCAGCATCTTTGTTGTGGAAAAGCGGGCATTTGGGCGCACCGTGCTGGTGGGAACCCATGTTGTGTCCGACGTGATGAAATTCTCTCCAAGAGAACTCGAAGAAGAGGAAACAGAAAATGTGCCCAGAGGTGAGCTGCTCGGTGAGGTTCCTGTGGAGGCAGCAGGCAGATTCTGCCCATGGCAAAGATCTTTCACCCCTCTTCTCTGTAGCCAGGTGGCAAAGTCCTCATCCAAGAACCATAAGATGCTGAATAAAAGCATAGCCCAAGGCAGGTTAGCCTTGGAGGCTGTGATCCTCTAAGACTGGTGTTGGGAAAGTGGTTGCAGCCAAGCAATGGCATAAGGCTTATCTCTTTGGGGTTGGCAGAGGGTAGTTTGCAGACTGTTCTCTCCAAGGTTAGCTTATCATATGCCTCCCCACCACATCGCCAGGACTCTTCACCTGTGGATATACCATCTCTTTGGAGCCTTTTTCCCAGCCACTGTTTGTCTTACAGTTGTGGAAATCAGAGGAGGGAGAATGGCTTGTGAAGATGTCTTAATCCAGCCGGTCTTTTAACTGGGGCTAGATATTACACAGTAACTTATTCCTGTGAGAAGTCTGTGTCTGGAATCAGAGTTTTTTAGTCTGTGAAGGACTATTGTATTCACCTATTCCAAACCTATGTGTAACTGGACTGGAGGGCTGTCCTCAGTGAGACCTCTGTCAAGCTTTAGGGAGTGTGAGCTGGTCCACTACAACCAAGGATTTGAGAGGTTTCCACTTCTCTCCTATTGCTGGGTCAAGGACTACTCATTTGGGAATAGATTAACCCAATAGCTCTCTGACAGCAACAACCAAAGCTCCTGATCTGGGAGTGTGTAAATAAATATGGTATGAAGACTAAGAAGCAAAAGATTGATCTGTGGTAGTTTCCAAATAGGTCAAGTGTATCTCATAAATCTGAATTCTTACTAGTCAGTAATGCATGTAGATGATGGTGGCTAGTCTTAGCAATGTACTTGGTTTTCCAGTAAAATTTTGGCACAATCTGCTATCAAAAGCTTTAAAAGAAATCACATTGTGGTGGGTAAGAGAGGTTTTTTTCCTGTGAAATAACAATTGAACAAAATTAGGAAGCAGTGGGCAGAACTAAATGCATGAGAACATGATGCTCTTTCTCTTCATCTCAGCTCGGAAAGTCTCATCCCAGCATCTTCACTCTCAGACTGGCCCTGCTACTGGTGACCCAGGCCCCAGCACTCACCCCTTGAGTTTGGTAAAGGTGAGTGATGTGTTGACCCAGTGAATTTTGAGGTTTGACAGTCCAAACTGAAGGTTACAACCAAAAAGTTCTGAAGTTCAGAGTTAAGTTTCAACCAGCAGCTTTCGCCCTGGACTCAAACACTGCTCTTCCCCTGCCTGTCTCCCGGAAGAGTTTCATGCCTGCTTCTGCTGGTCATTGACACTGCTGCATGTCTGGTCTGTGGCACAGGGAGAAGAGCTGTGTTGCCTTGTGCAATGGATACTGATGCTTTCGTAGCAAAGCATGAACCCAGGCTACACGTAGCTTTGCACCTCCTGTGCTCTGCATGAAAGCTGAGCCTTTGCTGGGGCTATCAGGGTACTAGTGCAGGATGTGTGGGTGTCCTGTGTTATCCTTGCCTCCCTCTGAGCACTTGCTCTGTGCTTTTAAGGCTCCTTTAAAGAAGATTCCTATTAATAAGCTTGCAAAGAAAGAGGATGAATATGATGAGGAGAAACCAGATCTGGAAGAACTGGATTGGTGGTCCAAGTACTATGAGTCCCTGAAGGAGCTGTATAACCAGGTAATCTCTTGTCACATCTGCCAGCCGAGGGGAGAAGCGTCTGCACTGGCTTGAGGAAGATGATTTCATCAGCACGGAGTGCCACAGTAGCCCTGTGGCATGGATCTGCAGGAAGATGTATGCTTTTGAGTGTCAAGCACTCTTAAGGTAGTCAGGTATCAAACACTGGCCAGGTGGGATGATTTCTGCAGGCAATGGATGTTGAAGCATCCCTGAGGCTGAGTGGTTTCGATAATGTGACTGGGATCATGTTAAGACACTCCTGAAAATGTGACATTGCTGATATGAGCTGCAGTGCAGGGACTTTCATGCAGTGTGGAGATTTCACTCTGTCTTCCCAGGGTGGGCTATGGGGGCAGGTCTGCCACAAATTTCCTTGCTTACCTTGCTTCTCCAATATCCCAATCAAAAAAGGCAATAAGAAGATCTGGGGAGAGGAAAAGTTGTTTCCTTCAGGTATGCTGATAAAGCACTCATTGAAAACCCTCCTGCAAAAATGTTAATGCTAAATGATCTCAGTCTGGATATTGCTGACTCTACTTGGCAGTAAGCTTTGGAAGTGTCCTATGCTTGGATAGAGAAGCCATTGTGGTCAGCAATGTAGGGTGACTGTCTGTGTGTGTTTCAGACACGCATTGATGAGGAAGATGCTGAGAATGATGACCTGAATGATGCAGGTGAGTCTTCTGTGGGGAGAGCCAGGCTCTACGCTGTCCTGGAGGGTGGTGGGCTTGTGGTAATGGGCTCTGAGGGGGCAACAGCTTTGCAACATTCAGCAAAAGCAACACAAAAGGGAACAGAGACACTAGAAACATTGGCACAGGCTAACAAAAGCCATTTCAAGTTGAAAACACTAAACTTGCCTCGAGAAAGTTTGAAAAATTTTGTTGAAGCAAGAGCCTTCCTGAGTGAGCAAAACTTTGCAGAAAAATTGGCTGCAAGTATCATGGGATTGCCATGGTGGGAGCAGGAAGTAAAAGTGGAATGGGCAGAAGGGATGATGGAGAGGAAAAACTGTCTGGGAGCTGGGCTTCACTCTGCCTGTGGATACTCACCTTGGATAAAAAATTCACTCGGAAAAACATTAATAAAAAGCAAATGATCTGAGGACAGTATTACAGCTGTAGGCTCAGGTTTGCTGAGGTGTAAGCAGTGACTGGCCTAGCAATGACCTGAATTGATGAGACAGTAAGTACAGAAATTATGTGAATCCTATGGAAGGGTCCAGTCACCTGTGGAAGGTTCCAGGCACCTTCCTCTATTTGCTCTGTCCTTGCCCACTTTCTTCTTGAAGAGCAGCCATTCAGGCAGGCAGGTCTGTGCTGATTTTTGTCCTCTCATGCATACTTGTCTTGCTGGCACAGCTGAGATGTTGTGAGAACACCTGTTATGGAGAGCAATAACTCTAGTTACCTTAACACAAGTCAAAGACCTGGTTGAAAGCAAAAGCTGTTGCTGGGGTCATTTCATAGACGGGCACTTGCCATGATGGGAGAGATCAGAGCATTTCCCAATATCCTATTGACACTTCTAGATGGAGGCAATTTAAATGCAGCCTACATTGACATGGAAGCAGAAGATGAGGCAGTAACTGAAGCTGAACCTGCTCGACCCAAGAGGAAGCTCATTGCCACCCTTCAAGTGAGTGTTGGGGTGACAGATCTGGCCTCTTTCAACCCATGCCCTTTTTCCATGTTGTCCTCACTTTCCTGCAGTGGAGGTTAGACTGGGATAGAGAACCTGATCCAGTAGTGTGCACTGGGCCCCATCTTTGCTGGGCTCTGAAACAGCCCAGCTGTTCTGATCCTGAAGTTCAACTGGGATGCGTGTGCTCACCTGAGGATGGGCCCGGGGTGATAAAGAAAACCTCGCACTGAGTAATACCAGGGTAAAGCAGGACAAGGTGAAATGGTCAAAGCAGGGGAAAGATGGTCTTTCCCCTCTTAAAGGGGACTCTTCTCCCCTTAAGATATCAGGAAAAGGCCTAAGATGACTTTCTACTTCTTACAGATCTATAACTCTGAGCTGGAAAATGAGTTTGGTAATTTTGAAGACTGGCTGTGTATTTTTCCCCTTCATCGTGGCAAAGCAAATGAGGATGAAGATGGAAATGAGGATGAACATTTTGTGGGGAAGTACAAGGTATCATTGGAAAAAAGTTTGTGCTGTACATGGAAGAAAATTCTTAGGGTGACCTGTGTCTCAGAGAATTCAGAGGCCAGCAAAGCCTCAGCGAGGATGAGTGTGTCCAAATAATGTGAGGCTATGGTAAGGCATGGCCAGGGTACTATAGGGGCCTGTCAAAGTAACTGTGTGCTGTGGTCTTTTGTTAGCTGATAAATCCACCTCCTTTAGTTTTTTTACCTCTTAAGAAAGTGAGAGCATGAAGCATGAAGGAACACACATCCCGGTTGAGGCCTCTGGGTATGTTTAGTATGTTAATAAGTACTAGTGAGCTTCACTGTTTTCAAAATTAACAAAGCTTGTCTAAAATAAATATCATTCTCCCACAGAGGAGCTCTTGAAGACTGAAACATCAACTACAAAGGTTGATTTACGAAGGTCCCTAGGAAACCTTTGGTGTCTTCCTGTCTTTGGTACCTTTGGCAGTCCAGTTATGTGCTTGGAGATGTTCAGATCTTCTGGCATCAGCAGTGGCCTGAGAACCTAACTTGCAAACAGGGATGGCCTGGGCCATATGGGCATGATGGTGCTTTTGTAAAGGGCTGTCCCCATGGGCACAGGGTGTCTGTTGTCTGCACGGGCAATGGCTCTGATTTCCCAGCTGGCAAGAGGGGCTGGTCTTGGTGGCTCCAATCCCATCTGAGATGTTCTCTTGTATCTAGCCATTATCATTGGGAGTATCCCTCCCTACTCAGGAGACCTGGAAGGCCCAGCTGATCAATACATGGCTGAGAGGCTGGTGCCATTGCAGGAATTTTGGATTTTTTTGATCATGGGGAATTCTACTCGGCACCTGACCTGATGGTTGTCAATGGGTCCCACCTGTCTCAAAGAGGGAAACAGATTCTAGCCCAGGAGCTGGCAGGGCTTATTGAGAGGGCTTTAAACTAGGTATGAAGGCGGACGGAGATGCAATGAGGCTTGATAGAGGTGAGCCTGGGGGAGGAGTCCCAGGGCTGGGGGGTGAGGGCAATGGCACAACTGAAGTGCATCTACAGCAATGCACACAGCATGGGCAACAAACAGGAGGAGGTGGAAGCCATTGTGCAGCAGGCAAGCTATAACTTCGTCGCCAACACTGACACGTGGTGGGACCACTCCCACGACTGGAGTGCTGCAATGGATGGCTACAAGCTCTTCAGAAGGGACAGGCAACTTAGGAGGGGAGGTGACGTGACTCTCTATATTAGAGAGTGTTTTGATGTTGCTGAGCTCAGGGTTGGGAATGATAAGGTGGAGTCCCTGTGGTTAAGGATCAGGGGGTTGGCCAACAAGGCGGACATCCTGGTGGGGGTCTGTAATAGACTGCCAAACCAAGATGAAGTGGCAGAAGAGGCGTTCCGTAAGCAGCTGACGGAAGTCACTCAATCGTCAGCGCTTGTTCTCATGGGGGACTTCAACTTCCCGGACATGTGCTGGAAATACAACACAGCCCTGAGGAAGCAGCCTAGAAAGTTCCTGGAGTGCGTGGAGGACAGCTTTCTGACTCAGCTGGTTAGTGAGCCTACCAGAGGGGTGCCCCGCTAGACCTGCTGTTCACGAACAGAGAAGGACTGGTGGGAGATGTGGTGGTAAGGAGTTGTCTTGGGCAAGGGACCACAAAATGTTAGAGTTCTCTGTTCTTGGTGAAGTCAGGAGGGGGGGAGGGTGTCAGTAAAACTGCTACCTTGGACCTCCAGAGGGCAGACTTTGAATTGTTCAGGACACTGGTAGGGAGTGTCCCTTGGGAGCCAGTCCTGAAGGGCAGAGGGGTCCAGGAAGGCTGGACGCTCCTCAAGAAGGAAGTCTGAAGGGCTCAGGAGCAGGCTGTCCCCGTGTGCCATAAGATGAGCTGGCAGGGAAGAAGACTGGAGTGGCTGAACAGGGAACTTCTGCTGAGTGTCCGGAAGAAAAAGAGAGTATATGTCCGGTGGAAGAAGGGGCTGGAAACTTGGGGAGAGTACAGGGAAGTTGTCAGCTGTGCAGAGAAAAAAATCAGGAGGGATCTGGCCAGGGTCGATGGGCAGAGGCCAAGGGGATGAGGTTCAACATGGCTAAGTGCCGGGTCCTGCACTTTGGCCACAACAACCCCATGCAGCGCTACAGGCTTGGGGCAGAGTGGCTCGAAAGCTGTGCAGAGGAAAAGGATCTGGGGGTGCTGATTGATGCTGGCCTCAACATGAGCCGGCAATGTGCCCAGGTGGCCAAGAAGGCCAACGGCATCCTGGCTTCTATCAGGGATAGTGTAGCCAGCAGGACCAGGGAGGTGATCGTCCCCCCTGTACTCTGCTCTGGTGAGGCCGCACCTCGAGTACTGTGTTCAGTTCTGGGCTCCTCAGTACAAGAAGGACACGAGGCCCTGGAACATGTCCAGAGAAGGGCTGCGAAGGTGGTGAAGGGCCTGGGACACAAGTCCTATGAGGAGCGGCTGAGGGAGCTGGGGGTGTTTAGTCAAGAGAAGAGGAGGCTCAGGGGAGACCTTATTGCCCTCTACAACTACCAGAAAGGAAATTGTGGGGAGCTGGGGGTCGGCCTCTTCTTGCAGATGACTACGGATAGGACTAGAGGGAATGGCCTCAAGTTGCACCGGGGGAGGTTTAGGTTGGAAATTAGGAAACATTTCTTCTCAGAAAGAGCAGTCAGGCATTGGAACGGTTGCTCAGGGAGGTGGTGGTGTCACCGTCCCTGGGGATGTTCAAGGAAAGGTTGGACGTGGTGCTTAGGGACATGGTTTAGAGGGTAACATTGACAGTAGGGTGATAGTTGGACCAGATGATCTTGGAGGTCTTTTCCAACCTTAATGATTCTATGATTCTGTGATTCTATCTGCAGTGTCTTTATTGCAGGGCTCCTTCTATGTCTACCCTACTGTGGAAGCCAGCAAGGAGCCAAGGGTCTCCCAGGGTGTTCCAAGGAACAGGCCCATCAAGGTTCTCATTAGAGTTTATATTGTTAAGGTAGGTCTCTTGTGGTGGTGACAGTAATGCTTGGAGGTCTGCCCCTTCCTAAGGACCTCCTGCCATTCGCCACTTAGTGAATTTGAGCAGTGGCACTTGTGAAAGGCTCGATACTGGCTTACAGGCTCTGCTTGGCCAGTTGGAGTTCGTTACAGTGAGGGCTTGTATTTATTCCTTGTCCATGGAGAGCCTTCTGGGCTTTGTATCTTCATGAGGTGCTAAGAATCTAGATGGGCATTGCCCAGCTCCTGTCATCTGCCTTAAGACAGTGAGCAAGCAGGTGGGCTGGCAGCTGGAGGCATCTGTTGCTTGTTAAGTGGGGATTTGCATGGCAGCAAATGTGTTTCACTTGCTGGGGCAGCTACTGGAAACACCTGACCAGTGAGCTTGGGTGGTCTCAGGCCCCACACAGTGTCTCCTATGCATGTTGCTCTCTGCAGCTGATGTATGGCTCTACCTCTTGTGTATTCCAGGCTACAAACCTGTCTCCAGCAGACCCCAATGGCAAAGCAGACCCCTACGTGGTGGTGACAGTGGGGCAGGAGCGGAAGGACACCAAGGAGCGATACATCCCAAAGCAGCTCAATCCTGTGTTTGGAGAGTATGCAGGAAGTTTTCCTCTAGTAGGATTAATGGGAATAGTGTAAATATAGGGCTCAGGCTATGGCCCAGCATTTGCAGTCTTCTGTTCCTCTCTGCTGGAGAATCTTGTGCTATAACACAAAGGTGCCAGACATGTCTCCTGCCTCCATCTGTCACAGGAGTGTTTGGGTTTAGGAGTGAAGCACTCAAAGGACTTGATTTAAAAGACAAAGTAGCAAGCCAAGCAGCAACAGAACTTTGGAGACGTTTGTCCTTACCTCCAACAAGGAGCTCTATCCAACAGCATACACTCCTGGATAAATAACTCCTTTGTTTGAATATGCACACTGAAAACTGCACACACTGAACTTTGCAGAGCCAAATTCTATCAGAGTCTTAGGGTTGGCAAATATAGTTCTTAAATGGGTAGGATGGGTGAAACAGAGTATGTATTTCATATCTCCTTGCTAACTGCACTTTCCCAATCTGCTTCTGTCCAGAGTCGTGGAGCTGACAGTCTCCTTTCCCATGGAATCAGAGCTCACTGTGGCAATATTTGACCATGATTTGGTTGGATCTGATGATCTGATTGGGGAGACCAAGATTGATTTGGAGAATCGATTCTACAGCAAGCACAGGGCCAACTGTGGAGTGGCTTTGCAGTATGACATGTAGGTACTAGTCTGACACATTAGGGCCATGAGAGTTCTTTTCGCCTACTGTTCAGGTGGGTAACAGAGCACCTCCAGTTCTGGAGGATGACCCTTTCATCCACGGTATTCTTTGAGCAGGTATCATGCAGATGCACTACAAGGAATATGGATAAGTCCATCTCTTTTTATTATTATTATTTTTTTGTCTCCTACCCATTTCCTGTGATAGTTCTAACTCCTACTGCAGAAGGATACATTTTGCATGTAGTAGCAAAAAAATCTTTAATGCTTTCATATTGGTGTTCTGTGAAAAAAAAAATCATTTAATAGTGTTGTAATTTTGACCTTTTTCAGAAAGTAAGGCAGTTTCTTTAGAACTAGATGATTCTGTGAGCACCTAGGCTCATGATGTCTATTTTCCTTTGTCCTCATGTAGTATATATTCTCTGGTATATTTTTCTGGTGTGTTTGGCCACATTTTCAGTAAACACTTTTCTCCCCTGTTACTTGATAATTAGCTGTTGGAATTGAGCTGTTAATTAGCTGTTGGAATTGAGTTCCCAGAACAGCTAACACCTCTCTCCCAGTTCAGAGCTGCAGCTGGAATTGCTGCTGTTGCTGCTCTGATGCCAGTGGTTCTGTGAGGTGCAACCCTGGCTTGTTCTGGGAGAGGAAAGCTCATTAAGCTTTTCATTCATTAAGCTTCTTTGTGTCTGTGGTTTCCCCAATGAAATTCTGAGCAGGGAGCTTGTGGCATAGCCTGTGTTGGAAGGAGGACAGAGGATCTCCTAAACTATGAAAAAAACCTATCATGTCTAAACTATATGTGTTCTCCCTTCCACACAGAGATGGCTACAACATGTGGCGAGATGCTTTCAAGCCCACACAGATCCTGGATAGCTTATGCAAGAAAACCTCGCTACCTGCAGCAGAGTACAGACAGGAGGAGGTCAAAGTGGGCAATAAAATCTTCAAGGTTCCTCCAGAGGCATTTCCTGAAGGTACAGAGGGCATGGCTACTCCTGTGCTCAGTGGTGAACTGGGCTAGGAACCCAACCCAACAGCCTCTCTTCCCTGAAGTGTCCAGGCTAGTTGGGCTGTTTGCCCCCACTTTGCACCCTGCCCATATTTCTGGGTCACTGTTGGGAGCATTCTCAGCACTCAGTGTCCTGGCTTTGGTGGATGATGGTATTGCAATGGGGGAGTTTTGATCCAGGCCATTAGATCCCAAAGCAGCTTCTCAGACAGTGAGTGGAACATTTCTTCTGCAAAGTAAACCCGCTCGCACAGCAGTGCATGGGCATTTGATCCTTGTTCAGCCAGAAAAGGTGTAGCTTATTCTAGTGGCTGACACTGTTATGGAGCTTTATCTCCATCTGCTTGTGACCACCATCACCAAGACATTGGGTGGGGGGGAGAAGGGGAGACTTTTACAGTCTCCTTTCCTTCTCCTAGATGGCTTCATCCTTCAGGGATGCTCTCTGCTTCTGGTGGTTTTGGGTGCTTTGGGTAACACCCCACTGCTCCTCACTATTTATTTCCTCCTTATGGGCAGCTTCCACATCTCCTTTGCTATTTTTTTCCTCCTTACTGGAATTATAAGCTGTAAGTTGGGGCCACAGGTGACCAAGAACATGGTGACTTACACCCTTTGCCAGCAGTGATGCAGAACCTTCCTGAACATAGGCCTATTCCTTCTGAGCATGTTCCCTCCGGTGACAAACACTCATGCAGTGAGACCAGCCTGGAGAAAAGGATGGAGCAGATGTGGCCTGCTTCTGGATGACTGGATCTTGTGAGGCAATGCTATGTTGCCTGCAGAAAGGATGCTTTCTGTGTCTGTCCTGCCCAAAGAGCAGGACACTTTTATGTGTTCAGACAACTTTACCTTCTGCTTGTTTCAGTGTTCCTCTGCTTTCTGCTGGTCTCTAAGGGTTGGTTGTGTCATGAACAGGAAATAAATCCCACTCAGGAGAGGACAAGGCTGCCCTGTGGACCTCTGTCGTGATCAGGGCCTGCTTGGGATGGTTTTGGTTTCAGAGTGATATCCAAAGGACAGGTGTTCTCTTTAAACCTGGGAGTGAGTGGGTTAGTATGTCCTTACCCATTGGCTCCTGTTTTTCTCCCCACCAGCAGGCTTTACTTTGGCCTTGAACTGCTATTTGCCTTCACTCTATGCCAAATGAGTCAGTCAGCAGCACAGACTGTTAATTAATGAAGGGCATGGCCATATGTCATTGCTAAGTGACAAGTAGTGCTTCCTGGAGCACTTTCAGGGCAAAACTGCTCATCTGAGGGCCTGCTTGCACCACAACAGAAACATGAGGACTTAAACTGCCCCAGAGGGTCACACCCTGCTCAGCATCCCATGGATCCTTTTCCCAAGGCTATAGTAAATGCTTTTTTGCCCTTTTTGTCTTATTTCTCTTAGCTTGCTCATCTTCTGCTTACCGTTTTCCTCATCATTGCAGCATATTGAACTCTTTCCCTTCATTCTTATCCTCCTACTTCTCCGGTTTTTGTTTGTTTGTTTGTTTCTTCTGGGAAGCTGCTTGTTTGCCCAGTCCATCATCTACGCATACCTGTGCCGGTGACTGATTTCCTGAAGCAGCTCTTTCCAGCCAGATTCCTTCATCTTCTGCCTGACTCTGTCCTGCTGCAGAGGCCTCTGCAAGGAACCAGAGAGGAGTGGCAGATGAGAACTGTTCAGTGGATGATGAACACAAGGCTTTGTACGTCCTGCAGCACTGGGAAGAGATGCCAGGATGTGGGTACAAGCTGGTACCAGAGCATGTAGAGATCCGGTCCCTTTACAACCCAGAGAACCCTGGGCTCGTGCAGGTGAGATGTGTCTCCTTGTCCAACTTAGACATTTCTCTGGCGAGGACTTTTGGGGTGGCTGGTTCCCAGCTCCTTGGCTGGTCCCCTGTTGTCCCTTTGTCTCCTCATTGTGGCACAAGTCCCATGCTCTGCCCCTTCCTGGGTGGGCAACTGGAGCTGTGTGCACGTCCTGCCCTGCTATGGAAGGAGGACTGCTGCCCTTGTGTGTTTTTTGTTCAGATCTACCCTTGGAGTTCTAGTGGAGCTCCTGGACCTCTCTTCATTGATGTTGTGGTCACAATGTTGGTGGCCAAGAGTCCTTCCTTCCTCCTCAGGCCACACAGCTGCTCCAATGAGGATACTGTGTGGGTGGCAAGGGACCTGCTCTGCCATGGTCGGTGGTAGTGTCCTTGCCTTTCCCTGCCTCTTCCTCTCCTTTAGTCCCTGTCATTGCTCCTTTGCTCCCCTGCAAAAGCCCTGTTCTGCCCCCTTGTCTTCTTCCTGCTCTCCCAGGTCACCATCACCGTAGAACAGGGCCTTGGAAGTAACGTTGGTGGCTCCTGACCTGGGGATCTGGGCTGGGGTCCCAGCTCCCTTTGCTGTTCAGACAGCAGAAGCTGCTCCCACGCTTTGAGCTGGATGTGAGCAGTGCCTGCAGGGAGTGTGGGACAGCAGCTCCAAGAGGAGGTGTTTCCTTCTGCTGGTGCCAATGGCCATACATTGAGCTCTGTCTGGTGGTTCATCCACCACAGAGCACCTGGAGATGGAGAGCCAAGATGCTCTGCACTGTGACTGGCCTGTGCTGCAGCCAGGCTGCCCATGGGGTTTCCAGGCTGGAAAGATGTTTGTGTTTGAAATAGACTCAGTTCAGCTGAGATGTTTTTTTCTTTGCATCAGGGTGGGGAGGTAAAGAAGGTATTTTGAGTAGTTCCAATTTTTTTTTCCAACCCATTCTAAAATACAGTCACACAAAGCTCTGAAGTGCTGGGGGTGGGGAGGAAGGAGACAAGTAGTGGCTTTCTGGTGAAAGCTTTCCTTGCAGGTCCAATCCTTTGCTCCTTGAAGGGTGGTCAGTCGTCTGAAACCTCTCTGCTCTCTTCTCTCATCAGGGCTCCTTGCACATGTGGATTGACATGTTTCCAAATGATGTCCCTGCACCACCACCAGTGAATATCAAGCCACGACTACCTATCAGGTAGCACCCCTGGGAGCAGAGCTGGGACTAGTGAGCCCATGTGGAGGGTTACTGTCCCCCGCTGTGCCTGCTGGGATGTGCTGCAAAGTCCCATGCAGACTGGTTGTGCTTTCTGACACACAGCACTCTCCTCTGCTTCAGTTCTGGGTGTAGGATGGTGTCTTGGTGCATTGGCGTGGGGCACAAGTGCTTCAGCTGCACAAGTGCTTGTGAAGGGCAGGGTTAAACTCCTTGAATGGTGGACATAGAGGAGATGGAAATCCAGGTCTGAGCTATTCACATAGCTCTTTTCTGGTTAGTGAATGGAAGTCCTCTGGGTGCCTGGAGAAGCGAAGTTGAAGGAGGTGATCTGTTGTTTTCAGTGATCTAATGAGACTATTCAGATGACGGGTCTGGGTTCTTCTCAGAGGTGCATGTGAAAGGACATGAGATAATGAACACAACTTGCAGCAAGGGAAACTCCAACTAGATATAGTTCACAATGAGAGTGAGGAAACTCTGGGACAGGGACGCAAGGAACTGGAGAAGTGCTGGGATATTCAGCCTTGGAAATATTCGTAACTCTTAAAGACAAGGCCCTGAGCAATCTGATCTACTGTGAAGTTAGAGAAGGAGGTTGGAGTGGAGACTGCAGAGGTCCCTTCCTGCCTAAGCCTTTCTGTGTCCCTGTGTCTTAGTGGTGCTGGGAGGGCTTGCACCACACCAGGAATTAGCTTTGCATAAGCTGCTTGTTTTGTCTGTGGGTGTTCGTCTTGCAGGGCTGTAACCCAGCAAAAAAGCAAAGGCTTTGTGCAAGGCAATGAGACTGCTGGGCTGGGCAGGGCCAGAGGAGCCTAGTCAGGGTACCACAGGGCTAGGAGGGTTCAGGTGCTACTGCTCCACTGGTGTAGACTTAATCTGCCCCCCCAGGCACCAAGCATGAGAGTAGGTGTCTCACCCACCCCTGTGTCCCTCCCACAGCTATGAGTTGCGTGTGATTATCTGGAACACAGACGACGTAATCCTTGATGATGTCAACCCAATAACTGGAGAGCCTTCTAGCGACATCTACGTGAAAAGGTCTGACGGGAGCCAGCAGGAGGACAGATCCTGGCTGTCCAGCTCTCTGCTTGGCCCCTCACCCCTCACTTACTCCTCTGAACCTCTGCTCCTCCCTGCCCCTGCACTGGATGCTGTTAGCCCCAAAGATGGTGGTCAGGTGTTGGCACAATCTGGCTGTTTGTCCCTTCCTTTCCCGCTACCCCATGGGTAGCCCCTCCATCTTTCTAGTCTGTCTTTGGGACTGAGTGACAGGGGTAGGAGATAACTGAGTTTCTCCTGCAGCTGGATAAAGGGACTCGACCATGACAAGCAGGAGACGGATGTTCACTTTAACTCCTTGACTGGGGAGGGCAATTTCAACTGGAGGTTCATCTTCCGCTTCAACTATCTCCCAACTGAGAAGGAGATCACCTACAAGAAGAAGGATTCTGTCTTTTCAGTGGAGGAATCAGAGTTTCGTGAACCAGCTGTTCTGGTCCTCCAGGTCTGGGATTATGACAGGATCTCAGCTAACGACTTTCTAGGTATGGTATGGTCTGCTGGGAGTGGGGTGGCTGTCCCTCACCTTGCTGGAGTATTACAGCATTTTCCTGGGGGTCCAGCTCTTCAAGACGAGACACCAGCAGTGCCATATCAAGCTCTTCAGCTCAGCAGTAACCTGGGCTGGCTTTTGGCATGTGAGTGATAGGCAGAGCATGGTGGTGCGCAGCTGCCCCACAGAAACACACTGAGTTGGCATGCTTGTCCCAAGGCCTTGCTGGGACTACACCCAACAAGGACCTTGTACCTCCATGTGATGCTTTCAGTGGTGATTTGTTCAGCAGTGCTAATCGGGCACTAAGGAAAGTGTTAGAGAGCAATACCAGTGCTTCCTGGCAAGCACAGTCTCAGGAATGTTTAGGCAGGAAGGGGTCTGCAGTCTATTGCAAACTGTCCGCTCCGAGTAGGGAGATGCAATGTAGATCAGGTTGCTCAGAGCCTTGTCTGGGGGAGTTTTGACAATCTCCAAGAATGGAGATCCCAGCATCCCTCTGGGCCCCTCTTCTATGCTGCACCATACTCATCATTCTCAAATTGTTCTACCTATCTCTAATTAGAGTTCTCCTTGCAGCAGCTTGTGCCTGTTGCCTTACATGATCTAGTTAGCTGACATCTCTCTTGTGTTGGGGGGTCCAAAAATGGACACAATACCGATACACAGTCTCACCAGAGCTGAGCAGGGGGGAATTCCCATTTCCCTTGGTTGCTGGCCAATACAGACCAGTATGTGTTAAGACTTACTTGCTGCAAGGCCTGAGTGCTGAACTGGGGCAGGAGCTCCTTCCAAGGAAGACAGTAGAAGGCCAAACAGGGGAGTGAACTGAGGCTGTTTCAGGTATAGGTCAGAGGTGAAAACCTCAATAAGTTTTCCAGATTTTATAATTCCTTATTAAAGTCTGCAGGAACAAGGCGGGAAGAGGAGCTTGGTGTGTGAGGAGAGCAGGGTGGAACATGGCATTGTTTTCACAATAACCCACTGTACCACATGCAAGCCAAACTGGCCACATCAGACTGAGGAGATAAGACCTGTAGCTTCTGCCTCTTAGTCTCCAACTCTTGGGCTGGTCCTTTCCTATGCTGAGCTTCGTGTTCTCCACTCATAAATGTGCAATACACTGTTAGACCATTGCAGCAGCTGGGACATGCTAGCGGTGGTAGGAGCATGGCTGAGACAAGCCAATTGATGCGTGAGGTTCACCGCAGGGTTTCGCCATGAGCTTCTCTCTTTACGGTGCCTGCAGGCTCCATCGAGCTGAAGCTGCATGACATGGTGTGGGCGGCCAAGAGCTCAGAGCATTGCACCATCAAAATGGCAAAGGAGAATGCTACACCTCGCTTCTCCATCTTCCGAAACAAGCGCATGCGTGGCTGGTGGCCCTTCATCAGACTTGAAGATCAAGAAGACAAGGAGAGAGAGGAGAGGAAAGCCAAGCAGAAAAGGAAGAAAAAGAAGTGGAGCAGCTCTGTCAAACAAGAAGACATTGAGTTCACGGACCCCAGTGGGAACAAGTACCTCCTGACGGTAAGGCAGGGCATTAGCAGAGGTGAGCAGAGAGCCAGTGACGTGCCTTTGCCATGACATGGCTACCTGTCCTGTGTGCACGTAACCTGCAGAGGCAGCAATGGCCTAGTTGCCCAGAACGTCATGTAGGATCTTGGGGACCTGTCCCATCTGCTGCAAGTCCAGTGCTTCATCTACCCACAGGTGCCAGCTGGAGTGGTGTGCTGGTGGCGTCTTCACATCTTCTTCTGAGCTTCCTGTAGAGCAGTTCTCAGCAAGAGGAGCAATGCAAGAGGCACCTGGCTCCCCATAAACCATACAGGACAGCAGAAAGTTAGGCATATCCTAGGGTCTCTGCCAACCCCAGAGAGGCAGGTGATGAATATCCCTGAGTGGACTTGCTGCTGATGGCCCTGCTAGTGGACCATTGCTTGTCCCTATGGCTGACTTGTTTTCAGTACCAGTGTGAGAGGTTGCAGCCAAATTCAGATAACTGGGGAGTGCATTATAATATAGTGTCTTCCCTGCCAAATGGTTAGTTTTCGGCCAGACCACAATTTCCTCTGGTTGTAAAATAAGAGACTCTGCAGCTAATGACTGGAAGGAAAAGTTAATTCCTCTCCAAGTGGCACTGGGAGAAAAATAGCCAGTCTAGGCAAGGCACATGGCTAGCAAGCTGCTTTGTGAAGCAGCATGTGCAGCTGTGGCTCAGGCATGTTCCCCCTCCAGGGTAAGGTGGAAGTGGAGTTCCAGCTGCTGACCGTGGAGGAAGCTGAGAAAAGTCCTGTTGGTTTGGGCCGAAAAGAGCCCGAACCCCTGGAAAAGCCTAAGTGAGTATCTGCATTCATCACCTTTTAGAATGGTTGGCTCGTGTCAGGGGTATCTGTGTTTTTGGCAGCAGTGTGGGAAGAGGGAGAATCTACTCATCAGGAAGTTCAGAGCAATTGAAGGACAAGGTGGTGGGATCTGCAGGACTGGGGCTGCCAGAGCTTCCCAGAGCTTGGGTGGGTCCAGCAGGACTTGTGGCAGCCGCAGCTAGGCCAGGGCTGATCTCAAGAGGGTACTCAGGGCAGTTGTGCTGTAACATCACCTGTATAAAGGGCACCTCTCATTTAACCATATGAACATACCTGTTAGCCATGGGGGTGCAGAACAGCTCTGCTGGGGCTGTCCTGAGGCTCAGGAGCCAGCGCTGCTGTCAACAGTGCTTTCACAAGGACTGTAATTATTGTAGACCCCAGGGTAATCCTTTCTGGAAGCAGCAGGAAGAGCTGGTGGCCTGTGAGGTTGGCAGGGCACCAGTGCAGAGGAGCTTATGTGCTGCTCTGTGGCTTGAGCCTCTGCTGATCTCTTCATCCATTTATGTTCCAGCCGGCCAAAAACTTCTTTCAACTGGTTTGTGAATCCTATGAAGACCTTTGTGTTCTTCATCTGGAAGCGATACAAGAAGTACATAATTGTGCTGTTCCTGGTTGCTCTTCTGACTGTCTTCCTGGTTTTACTGATCTATACAATGCCTGGATACATCAGTGAGAAGATCATCAATGGATAAATGGTCTCCAGAACAGGACTATTCAAAGACAACTGTGATTATTGCAAGACTTGAGGCTAGATCAGAAAGTTTAAGGAAACCCTGGAGGTGCACAGACAACCTTCAGGGTGAGAGGCCTGGAGAAGTGGCCTCTCTATGAGGAGTCATGTTTCTTGCTAAGTCCCCATGAGATGCTAAGAAGCCAAGTAACCAACCTACTAAATAAGGCAAACTCCTTCAAAGACAGTTACAGCTGTGGGAAAAAAATGTTCTTTGTTGACCTCGGGGGGATGGTGGAAAAAGGATCACAGATGGGGCTGGCCCCACAGACATGGCAGCTGAAATCAGCTTTTGCTGTTGAGAGCCATTCTGGAAGGGATGGGGACATACAGAGCCATCTATGCCCTGGCTAGACAATACCTGGTACTTCTCAGGCCTCCTCCTGCCTGAGGAATTCAGAACACATTGTATGGGGGAAGGCAGGTCTGGTGGAGGGGGGGGCCTGGTGGAGGTGGGACCTGGAAAACCTTTGAATGGGGATTGCCAGGGTGCTGCTGCTGGGTGAAGGGGAGTAGAAAGACAATATAGCCAAGGTAACCATGAGCTCTTGTTGTTCCAAGAGCATGGGAACAGAGAGGTCAGCTCTGGACATGGTGGCAGCACCCCCTGGGACACAGGCTGTTTCTGGTGGTCATGCCTCACTACCTGTTTAACAGCGTTCTTTGCATGTGCTGGGCTGGGTATCAGGCTTGCTTCAAATTTCATTTTAGATCTTCATTTCCACCGGAATAGAGTAATAGAATGATAGAATGGTTTGGGTTGGGAGGGAATTTAAAGGTCATCCAGTTCCAACCCAATTCCAATAAAAAACTCCTTGGATGCTCTCTCTGACATTGCTTGGGTTTCCTAGATGTTCCCCCAGAGTCCCGCTGTTGCAGGCAGCCTTCCTGAGGCACCTTTGCCCTTCCTTCCAGGTAGCACAGCACTGGGATGTCAGCATAGGGTTGTCAGCATGAATCCGCATTATGGTGTTGGGCTGATGTAAATTAAATGAGACTTGTTCTCAGCATGGTCTCCATTGCCCCAGGGTTCCTGTCATCTGCACAGTCATTGCTGACACAAGCTCTGGCATAATTGGATCTCAAATCAAGGTGCTTCACCATGAGGTTTGACAGGATGGATTCCTTCCTAGTGCAGGAGGTGACAGTGCAGAGGGACAGTGGCATCTCCAGTGAAATTAAGTGACAGTGTTTTTTTGTTGTTGTTGTTATTGAAGACAGTTGGCTAGTTTGTCTTTTGAATGGAGCAGGAATGGAACAAGTTTTGGGGAGAAAA
Organism: Cygnus olor; assembly: GCF_009769625.2. Taxonomy (NCBI): domain Eukaryota; kingdom Metazoa; phylum Chordata; class Aves; order Anseriformes; family Anatidae; genus Cygnus; species Cygnus olor. Next base: position 1,385,601 of record NC_049184.1, read on the forward strand.
CATCCAGCTGTGGAGAGCCAGGCAGGCAGGGTAAGGAGTGGTGGGGACTCTGGCTGGGACCCTGCAGCTGGGTGCGGGTGAGGGGCAGGCACAGTGCTCCCTGGGACATGGGGCAGTGTTTGCTCCAGGATGGCAAAGGGGAGGAAGAGGGAGCCCCCTCTTCCCATCCCTCAGGGACCCCCGGGCTGCAGGGGAGCAAGTGGGCTGTGAAGGACTCAGGGCATGCAGCACCCACCTGGGGCCCTGGGGTGTGACCACTGCTCCTAGCGCAGCATCACCCCAGCTTTCTGCAGGGGCTGTTGCATGGTTCATCGCCTTCACAAGTGCCACATGGTGCACCCCAAAATGCCCAGTGTATCACATCGATGTTTGTTGTGCCCCAGCAGGCGTGTTGCACCCCAGCAGTGCTCAGTGTGCCCCAGCAGCTGTGGTGCACCTCAGCAGTACCTGGTGCACCCCAGGACACCAATGCACACCAGCATGCCATGTGCACACCCCTAGGCAGCTCCTGGGCTCTTACAGCTGCCCTCAGCTGCACTCTCCACTGCACCACTAGGCTGTGGCTCCCTGTGACTTGAAATAAAGCATGTCTGTCTCAGCCTTCCTTCAGCTTAGGATTTGCAGCTGTGTCACTCCATGCATGTATGCATGCAATGAGCATGCATGCCTGTCTGGGCTGTGGGTGTGCAAGGCAAGGGGCACTCCCCTGCCCTTGCTGCTGGCAGCAGCATGACCCCATCCTCTGCCCTGTTCCCCTGCCTGGCCCCAGTGTGGCCTCAGCTCCCGCTAGCAGTTCCCTTTCCTGGCGCCGCCTCACTGCAGCACCATGGCGGCCCTCATCTCGGTGTGCGACTTCATGCAGCAGGTGCAGGAGGACCTCAGTTCGCCCACCACCTCCACCTTCACCAGTCACATGGGCCACTGCAAGGCCACTGCTAGCAGCCTGGAGGAGGTGAGCAGGGGATGGGGACCACAGTGGGGGCACCCCCAGGGGGTCTGGGGGTGGCTGGCCCCATGACGGTCCTGCAGGATCTGTGCACGTACAGGCATCACCGTGTCATTTGTCACCATGACCGGAGAGCAGTGTGAGTACCTCTGGGTGCCGGTGCATGTTGCAAAAGGCACAGAGCGAAGGCCTGGCAGAGGCTGGTGAGGGGCTGTGGTGGCCAGGGGACAGGCATGGGCCAGTGGGGACAAACGCAAAAGGGGTTGTGTGGGAAGGCTGTGTCTCATACCCAGCTCACACCGCTCCGTAAAGAGAAGACAGAGCACTTTAGTCAGACAAGTATCACCCTAAAAACAAAACAGAATTAAAGGAAGTTGTTGGGGTGGTGGGAGGGTTACCTCGCTTGTCCGAGGTTGAACTGTGCAATACACCAAGGTGGGACCTTCGGCAGCCAAATGCATTCAAAAAATCCATGGAGAAAGGGTCAGGGCTGGTGGCTGAGTGCAGCATCCAATGCAAAACTTACATGGGCCAAATGCCTTTGCTTCCAGACCCTGATATGCATTGGCAGGTGCTGGGCAGAAGGCGGAAGGGGCTGCTGGTGCGCAAGGGAGCGAGCAGCAGAGATCCATGCCTGGGGAGCCCAGGGAAGTGGTGGAGCTCCCTGTGTGGTCTGGAGGCCCCATGCCCCTTGGTGCCTCCTCCTGCTTGGTCTGATAAACGTGCTGGGACCAAATAAATAACATCACCACCACCTCACCTCTCTTGTTATTTTGTAGTTTAGGCAGATGAAGGGAAGGTGCCCAAGCTTTACCAGGGTCTGTCAGTGGATTGTGACCCCCTGCACTGTCCTGAAGTCCCCCAGTGCCTGGGGTCAGTTATCTTTGCAGACTTTGAATGGTTCTGCAACTCCATAGATCATTTTGTCAGTGGTGGTTACCAAGGCTTTTCTCTCAGCCCTCTGGAGGCCAGAATTTACTCAGAAGCCTTGGGCATGGGGCAATTTCCTTGTGTTGCTTAAGTTTCAACTGTTGCTCCATTATTCCTACCCAAAGCAAAGTTAAAACTTATGTCCATTAAAACAGAGCTGTTATGTCAGGAAGCTGTGGTTAGAGAGAAAGATGTACACTGCTGAAATTATCGCTGTCTGCAGAGTTCTTAGTTCAGGACTCATGACAGAGTGGGCAGAAAACACAAGGGCATGGCTCCCACTGCTGAGTGGCAACAAACCCTGGCAAGGCCTGCAGTAAAAGCAGCAAGGGCTGGTGTGAGCTGGGATATGAGGGGGACCATATTTCATCTTTGGCAACACAGCCCTGGAGGGCTGGACCAGGCAGGTGGCTAGGAGAACCTCCAAAAAGCGGAAAGCTGAAATAAGGCTTTGAAGTATGCCTGTGGCTGCCTCCTGGAGAGCCAGTGCTCCTCAGGGTCTTGTCAAGACCTAGGTCAGCCCTGGGACCAGAGAAGAGCACTGCTACATCCCTTACAAGGCCACATCCCCAAGCTGAAAAAGGAAATTTGGTACAATATTTTAGCTGCATCATGATGGTGCGCATGGCCAAAAGGTGATGTGAGTGCTCGGTCTCCATCCCAGGCTGGCTATCTTTGGAGACCAGTAAGTCCCACACGGGTTATAGACTCACAGGAGGTTGTCTTGTGAGTGTTAAAAGCCTATGACAAAGATCAGATTATGTGAACCGATGGTCCCTCTCAGCCTGGGACTTTCTGTGCTCTTGAAAGCCAGTGAGAAGGGAGCGGCATGCTGTGATAGAGCTGGAGCCACAGGATCCTTCTGGTCCTCGGTGTCACCTTGGAAAAGCAAAAATACCCATGCCTGTGACTCCTGCAATGCTTCAGCAAGCAGCTATTAATGAGGGTGTGGGAAAAGCAAATAGTCTTGGCGTGTGCAAACTGCCTTCAGCAGCTGAATGCTTGTAACCAGGAGCAGCACCAGTACGGGATAAAGCAGTAAGCGCAGCAAAAGCCCCCATTTGAGCAAGGAGACCCCTGGCATGGTGTGAGCTGAGCCTAGCAGTGGTGTGGGCAGTGGCATGCAGGAGTGCTGAGCTGCAGGAGAAGGATGGGTTTTCCACCGCCAGCTCTGGAGGCAGGTCCCCAAACGGGAAGTCATGCAGCTCAGCCCAGTGTGGAACTAGACCTGTGTCTTCAAGGCAAGCAAATTCAGGTGAAAATGCAGGCAGGCAGGGAAGCTTGGGGTTTCCTGCCTTGTGGTCAGCAACTGTACTCATACACACTTCAGACAGTGCATGATCTTTGGAGGCAGTCCTGCCTCTTGAAGCTGGGCTCATGGAGTGATGCAAGATGGAGGTGGCTGTTGGTGATGGACTTGGGGATGTCGTGTAGCTGTCTCACCCTGGAGCTGCTCCTCAGAAGCAGGGAAGCCTCTTGGACTGACAGCACCAGCCTAGCAGGCAGGGAATGGTCACAAAGGTGGGTATGGGTTACGGACCCAGGTTGCACCTTCAGGGTGGGGATTATCAGGAGAAAGGAAGAGGAAGGCCACAGATGTGGGAGATTTGAGCATTTCTGTGTGGAGAGCTGAATTTTGATAAAAGATGACACACAAATACAACCGGCATCACAAGAGACCTGGGCAGGCTCCTGGGACATTCTGGAAGGGAGGCAGCCATCCTGGTCAAGATGGCTGCCAGCAGCAGAGAGGAATGAGGGAGAAAGAGGCTCTGGAGGCCGTTGGACAGGTTGGAGATCAGGGTTTCAGTGGCAGCTGGCTCCAAAATGCTCACTCCCTGTGCCACATACAAGGCCAGGTGAGGAACAGAAGAGGCCAAGACCAACCGGGCCTAAAAATCTGCTGCAGCGTTGAAGAGGTGAGAGATATCTGGAACTGAGAAAGCCACCCCATTGGAATTTCTGCAAGGGAGACAGACTTCATCTAGGCAAAAGGTCTTCAACTCAAGAAGGGTGAGGAGATGCTTTTGAGTTAGAGAATGGATGTCTGCAGTGGAGATGGGTTTAGCCTGAGCTCGTCCTCCTTGGATATTTGTTTGTCTTCTGGAAAGATATGTAGGACAGCAGACCCTCTTGTCCTAACCTCACTCTGCCACATGGCCCACACTGAGATGTGCCTGTGCACAGCTCCTGCTGTGAGGGCTGTGGCTGGTTAGTGAGATGAATGCAGTGACTCAGACAACTGCAGGGAGCTGTGGCTGAGGAAGGGACTGTCCCAGCCCTGTGGTGGCACTGACAATAACCATGCTTTCAAGTTGAATGTGTTAGTCCTTGAGGTCCCAGATTATCCTGAAGTGCTTTTCCAAACATGGGGATATGAGTGGCTCCAACAGCCCTATCAAAGGATTTGTCAGACACTTCAGGTGCTTTATCCTTACACTGCTTTTCTGACCTTGGCTCACTGAGATCTCTTTGAAGCACAACACTGGATTCCCTGAGTTGTAATGTTTGGTATGAACATGGCACTGCTGGCTCCAGAGGCATCTTGCACTGATAGCCCCAGAAACCTCCATTTGAGGATTTGGCCTGAAAACTCAGTCCTAAACACATCTGGGCGAGAGGATGCTAAGGGTTGCGGGTGGCAGCTTATTCCCAGGGAGCAAAATATCTGCTAACTTCTAACTTGGGGTCTGTGTCCATAATTCAAGTTCTCAACATCCCTGCTTAGCTGCACTGAGTTCAGGAAAAAATACAGGAAGATAACTTTCCAGCTTAATGCTCTCTGGATACCTGAAAGTTTATGCTGAAATCCCTCAGATGACATGGTCTTTACTGTGCTGACCCGTACAGAGCCTGACTCACATCCTCTTCTGCTACAAGGGCATGGCTTGGTTGATGTGGTGCACACCAGAGGACAAAGCCAGTGGTGGTACCCAGCCCCTCCTGCTGTTAAACAGTCCTTTTTCTAAAATATTTTCTGATTCTCTCTTAGTGATTCTTTCACTCACTGGTATTTAAGATACTCATGGATTACTACCACTAGACCATCACCTACCTGCAGGCGGGACAGTCAGGCCTGGGGATGCTGAGGCTTGGGCTGAACTCTGTGGATTACAGAAATGTGTGTATGGATGCAGTCAGTGACCATAACTTCTGCATTTCTAGGCCTTGGATGCAGACCGAGCTGTGCTGCAGAAGATGAGGAAAGCAGCCAAGGCGGAACACAGCTGTGGACAAGGTCAGGGCAGAACAGAGGCTGGGGAGGGGGAAGCTGCAATGGGTGGCCAGGGGGAGTCCTTGCTACAGGCTGGGTTGTCTGCAGCAGAGAATACGGGTCCCATGGGTTCCTATAGCTGGGTGGTGGGTGTGCGGGGCAGCAGGAGGCAGTTGGAGCTGGCTGTGGTGCTTGAGCAGAGCTGGGCATGGTGGCTTCTGGCAGGGAGTGTATCCTGACCTTCCACCTGCACTCACTGTAGACCATCCGTGTTTTCCCAGATCTCATCAACCACCTGGAAGCCCACATTGCTGCCCAGGAGAAGTTCTCGGCCAACTACCAGCTGGAGGGTGAGGAGCAGCTGGCCAATGCCTTCAGCACCTTCGCAGCCTTCTCCCAGGAGCTGCTGACCGCTGTCAGGAGCCTGGTAGGCAGCTCTGTTCCCTGTGTGACCATCGAGCAGGGCCCTTGGCTTGCTGGGGTATGGGGGTGGGGGGATCCCCAGGGAGAGTCTCTGGTCCATAGCCTTGAGGCCCAAACTCATCCCTTTCCTAGACCAAGGCAGGAGCCCATGGTGAGCAGCGGTTGCAGAGCTGGTGATGCAGCCTGCATGGCCAGGACTCTTGGTGCTGACCTCAGGCTGATCAGAAGAGGCGAGCTTATAGTGGCCTTGTCAGAGCCAGGTGGGCTGCAGCATGTGGAGGATGGGTGTCCTCACCAGGCACATGATGCCAGCAGGGAAAGGGGTATACCCAGGAATCCTGCCCTTGTGCCTAAGGCAGGCTCTAGTGGCTTTGGAGGGTGCCGTGTGAAGCCTTGCCAAGGAGCCAGCCCCTGCACCAGTTTTCAGAGGCTCACTATGAGTTGGGGTACCTCTCAAGCTCTTCAGAAACAGCTACAAGAGTTTTCAGGAGACAGAAAGCTCTGTTGTGGACACATTTGCCTAAACTTGGCCTTTCCCTTGTGCTGAAATGACACGGTTGGGATTAGCAAGGAGCTGGGAGAGCCTTGGGGATCACAGAAGTGCTGGCTGCAAGGGTGCTCTGGATGTTTCCAGTACAGTGTCCTGCATGAAGCCATGCTCTCCCCAGCACTGGCTTAGGCTGGCTGTGCATTTTTTCTAGCTTGGTAATTTCCAAGGGTGGAGGCTTTTAGCTGGCTATTTTCCAAAGTGGTTCCTTATGTGCGCTCACAAGCAGATGTTGAAGCAAAATGTGTCCAGTGACACCTGCTGGTGACCTGGCTACAGGTGTCAGCAAGGATGTGGGGCATCTGGGAAGAGGGACAGTTTGCAAATAGGTCTTAGGTCCCCAGATGCTTTTCCTGGCTTTGGGTTTTCCCTGTCCTTGTTCATTGTTAGCAAAAACGACTCTGCCTTATGCAAGGCTAGGAGCTGAACATTTCCAGGCACAGAGCTGGGGGCTGCACCCACAGCTGGATCAGCTTACTGTTTCCAGGAGCTCCCATGCTATCCTGACTGGCTTGGGCAGTGTCAGCTGCATGATCTCTCTCTTTTCTTTCCAGTTGCAGAGTTTGTACCACAACATTAACTTTTCCCTGGAGTCGTTAATAAAGGGCGACATGAAAGAGCTCAAAGGGGTAAGCAGAGGCTGAAGGAGCTGCTCGGCAGTGGGGCTGTTGAACAAGGGGGCAGAGCAGGTACCAGCCATGGGGGCTTGCCCCTGGTCCGTGTCCTGCCCTCTGTCAGGGAGACGTGTTGCAAGGGCAGGGCTGCCTGCACCTCATGTGCTGCATCCTGCTCCCTCCTGAGGCCGGGCCTCACACCAGAGTCAGGCTGGTGGCACCTCTGAGCTGGGACCTCTGCAGGCACACAGCTGAATCCTGAGGAGTCTGGAGGTACTCGCTATGCAAAGACAACTGAAGCTATTTTGCACCAAATATTTTTATCTTCCCTTCCGTCAGGGCACAGATCCCCCCCTAACCTCCTGGTGAGGTCCTTGCAGCCCCGCATGGCTCCTGCACTGCCATGTGTGAGCACACATGTGTTTGTGTGAACCTGACTGTGCATGTGTGTATCTAACAGCTGCACGTACATGTCAGGAACTGCAGAGTAGCAGGTGCTAAAGTGAACATGGAATTTCTGCAGCATACAGATACCAGAGAGCTTCTCAGTGCTCATCAATGTAGATTTTAGGAAAAGCATCAAACTCGTATTTAATTTTTGCTTTTCTTTCAACCAATGGGAAGGTCGTCATGGACCTTGGTAAGTTTGCGTGCATATTTCTACCACAAAGTCCCTGTGACTGTACTTAGGCTGTCACCCCTGCATGACTGTCCCTGCAAACATGGTATATATTTGAAATGGTAAAGCAATTAATCATCAGCTAACATACACACAAGATTGCTAGGATTTAATGAGGAACTAGGGTAAGCATGAATGCATTCAGCTCTACGATGAGGCCCCCATGCTGGCTGGGCAGACCAGCTCAGGAGGAGCAGGGGCAGTGCTGCTGTTCCCTGTAGCAGATCCATGCTATTGCTCCAGTGCCATCTTCCACCGCACCTGCGAATACTCTGACAAGCATCCCATGTTTTCTTCTCCATATTTTTTCCTTTTTTTTTTCTCTCTAATTACCAAATATTGAAACAAACCTTTAGGCATCCCATTGGGAGCTAGTGCTCTACAGGAGCATCAAAATGGAAGGAGAGAGCAAATTCTGGAACTTCTAGCATGTAGTATGATAAAAGAATACAAAATGTGAAGGAAAAAAGTCTGATATTTATGATATTTACATTAAGGACAATAACAAGAAGGCATTAGAAACCCAGAAAATCAGAGAGAGAGGAATAAAAACAGCTGCCTGCAAGAAGTCATGATTAAGCTGAAGGCATTTTTAATGCGAACCAACAGGAATCACATCCTGACCTGAATCTGTTTGACATTTTCATTAGAATGGAGACAAACACAAGATCTGCCCTTATAAGGTTCTGCCTTGACATAAAGAAATTTCTCCTTGAGGGACAGAGAAGCCTTGGGACAAGAAGCCAGAGAGGACGTGGGGTCTCTGTCCCTGGGAGTTTTCAACAAACACCTGGACAAAGCCTAATTCAGTGGTGCCCCAGCCTGGAGCAGGAGGCTGGGCTGGAGACCTCCAGAAGTCCCCCCTCCAACCTGGGGGCCTTACCCAGGGGATTTACCCCGTCTTTCTGTGAGACAGAGGTCTGCAGAGCAGTAAGCAGTGAGAAAAGAGCAGAGTGTGGCATAAAGGCATTTAATGACAAACACGGTTGTATATAGCAAGATAGTAAAATCACATGAAGTCAGATGAGAAACAGATCATGAATGGCCTTGTAGCAGCAAGACTAATTCACTATTGAATGAGTACCCAAGGAAGAATCAGAGTCTGACAATGTTGCCGGCTTTAGGTGGGTTTCTGATGTCTTTCTGAGAGGTGTTTTAGTTAAACATAATGTTCTGGATTCAAAGGCTGAGAATCTGGTTGCTACTTTCTGGCTTGTGTGCATGTTAGCAATTCCTTCTGCCCTTAAAAATGTGAGTCTGCAAAAGGTTTCATACCTAGGTACTGCTGTGCACAGCCCTATGTGATGCACGTGTGTGTGATGTATGTTTTGGAGGCTACGCGTCTGTGTATTTGCATGCGTATTTGTGTGGGTGCAAGCACATGCCTGTGAGTGACCTGCACTGGTGAGTGCACTTGTTCACTGCACATGTAGCAGAGGTGAGGACACCTTCCTGGGGAGGGACAGTCCTGTGGACAGCCATGTCTTGGGTCTGTGGGGCCTTATTGCCAGGGTGACCTTGTGGGAATGCAGTATGCTCAGGGTGAGGAAGGGTCTGTCCTGATCATAGTCATCAAACAGTACCATTGGCTATTCCTAGGAGTTCAAGAAGCCCTTTGAGAAGGCCTGCAAAGACTATGAGAGCAAACTGTAAGTTGTCAGGCTTCCTTGCCCTGAGATGTGGACCTGGAGGCTTGTTTTTGGCTGCTTTCACCAGAGAGCAGTCAGACAGAGCCTTTCAGGTGTCTCTCTTTCCTTGAGCACGAGGATCGAGAAAGAGAAGCGTGAGCTGGCAAAGCAGCATGGCATGGTGCGGAGTGAGGTGAGCAGCGGGGAGATTGCTGAGGAGATGGAGAAGGAGCGCAGGACCTTCCAGTTAAACATGTGTGAGGTAAGGACAGGGATAGGGCAGGTGGGAGCAGCTGGGGCATGGCACGGACCCCACAAGTCTGTCTGGCTCCTCCCTGCCCTAGTTCTTTGTGGTCTGCCCACATGGTCCCTCAGTTGGAGAGCTGCCTGGGTTGCAGTAGGCTCAAGCCAACCTTGGATAGGGGCTAATCAAGGAGTTTAGATGAAGCATGAGTCTATATTAACCTGGCAGTAGGGATACAACTGCACCCACTACGGGTCCATCGCTCTCCTGGACAGATCAGAGCACTCATGTTTATTGTCCCTGCCTGCCACCAACTTCTCACCCCAGAAAAGCCACATGAGCTGCTCCCATCAGGGCCTGACCACCAGGAAGAGCCACAACACACTGCTCTTCACTGGTATTGGGGGGGGGGGGGGGGATGGGGCATAAAGAAAAGCATGTGAAAGGCATTTCTCTCTAAGCTACACCTTCAGTCGCTGTGTCCTTTTCCCTTCAGTATCTAATCAAAGTGAATGAGATCAAAACCAAGAAAGGGATCGACTTGCTGCAAAACCACATCAAGCACTGCAGCTCACAGTTCAAGTAAGATGACTGTCAACCTGCCTTCACTCCCCTTCACTCCAGAAGTGCTGGTTTTAGAGGGAATCTGGGAGGTGGTTTAATTTGCAGGACCTAGAGGTCTTGCAGTTGACTTGGCCTATTCTCTAACATGCCAAAAATCCTCTTCTCCTGGAGGTGGTGGAGACAAGGATCTCAATGGTGTGTGTCTACTCTCTTTAGTCTGACATACTTCATATGACAATATAGGACAGACAGCAGGCAACTTTCACTGAAATCTGGGATGTGAAGAAGACAGTGCTGAGCACTCTCCCTGAATTTAACTGCTTCAAAGTATATTTAATAAGAAAGCTTTTTTTTGACAATGAAACAAAAGCTTGGGAGAGCCCAGTGCTGGCTTTACAGCCAGCACTAAGAGCAGGATTTCAGACTGAGCTCTTACATTAGCCTCTCCTCTCAGTTTTTTCCAGGAATGTTTAACTGCAACAGCAAAACTGAAGAATTTTACAGAGAAGCTCATCCCAGAGCTGCAGAGTGTGAGTATTCATTTGAGGTTGGATGCATCAAAGGGGGCGCAGGCTGGACAGCGGGGATGTCTGCCCCAGGGCCTCCTCTTCCTTTGCAAAAGCAGATCTGGGGACTTTCTCATCTGTCGTCATTTCCTGAGCCTGTAATGTGTAATGTGACCCTTTGAGGGGAAATGCAGCCATCACTGGGAGTGGGAAAGTTTTGGTGTCATACCCCAGGGCACAGAATAATATTAAGAAGAAACAGAACTGGATACCAGAGGCACTGACGTATTCAACTGTCATAGCTGCTCTTCAGGCTTTCAGGTTTCTCATTTGTGCTCCTGGCTTTCCTGCCCATTGCTACTAACTGAAGCTCGTCATGCTCTTCGTTGGGGGCTTTGTCTTGCTGGAGAGAAATTCTCACAGGGCTGTGTAAGCCTTGTGACCTTTAGCTTTTGACTTCGGGCTCTGGCAGTCATACATGGCCAGGAGACAGGGAGAGGTTTTTCAAAATGGCAAAGCCTATGGTGGGATTTCAGAGCCTGAACACTGCTGGTACCAAGTCCCTCAAGTGCTGCAGAAGGTTTATGTTAGCATTTCTAGACCTGAGATCTAGTTTGCCTTGCTCCTCCTTTTCCAAACCTCCTCATAAGTCATGATTTGCGTGGGCCTGGGATATGATCCTCACCCACAGACTGTGACAGTGTTATTTGTAGTCATTTCCCTGATCCTGTAGTGCTGCTCTCCTCTGGGCAACTGCCATTTTGTTTGAAGCCATCTGCTCTAGGGGAATTATCTTGCTTGTTCTATAATGTAATAATTCATATTGAAATTAAAATTCATTATTTAAATAACAAAAAGAGAGGACATGCCACCCTGGAGCGAGGTAACTGAGCACAGCAAACAGCATCTTCTGGGTCCTTCATGCAGACCAAACATCAGGCTCCATTTCAGGGCCATAGTCCTGTACCAAGATCCCTGGTGGAAATGAACTTTTTGATGGCTTGGTGACTTTTTAATTACTGACACTACCAAACTGGAGGAAGAAAAAAAAAACAAACAAACCCTACAGCGTCCTTCAAGCTGTTGGTTGTTTTTGCACCATGGAGAGCTTCAGACTGTTGTTTTCTCAGAAAATAACACGGTAGCTAAAGTGCAGATTGCTCTTGCCGTGGTCCCTTGTTGCCTGGGGACGTGCCTGCTCCCTCACAGAAGTTTCTGTTGAAGAGCTTCATGCACAGGCACCACAGCATTGCAGGGGAGGTGCGGCCACCTCCCACCTCAGGAATGGGGCTCGCAATGGACCTGGGGAAGTGACGGGGGCTGAGGTGTGCAGGGCAGGGGCACGGGGCTCTCCTCCTCCTCCTGTGTGAGCTCTCGCTGTGTTTTGGTACCCTGCAGCTGAAGACCAGGCAGGACGAGGAGAAGAAGCAGCTGTGTGCCCTTCGGGATCAGCTGAAGGCAGCGTTGCAGCTGGAGCAGAAGGAGGTAAAGCCAGATCCTTCTTCCCAGGGGAACACCCTCACAGGGCGCCGGTTACCCTGTCACTCCTTCCCTCCCGCCCGAAGCAGCCCCAGCTGCCTTCTGGTGTCACCCCAGCTGCTATTCCTCTCCTTCTGCCAGGACACTGGGAGCAAGCAAGCAGTGTACAACATGCACCAGCTGCAAGGGAACAAGCAGTACGGCACGGAGAAGACAGGGACCCTCTTTAAGAAAAGCGATGGGTGAGTTGGGATTCAGCGTGTCCCTTACGGTTGTACTTTGGTCCTCTGTGGCCAGCACAGGGCTCACCCAGCCCAACCTCCTCTTCTGGAGTGGTAGCAAGGGCAGAGGAGCAGGACAAGCTGCATGAAGGTGTGCTTGGCGCTGTCCCAGTCTCCCGCAGCTTTCTACACAGGGCTGCAGGCAGCTAGTGTCCATCCCATGGCCCTCAGGGCATTTCTCTCATGTGAAACTACCTAGTGCCCTCTGAAGCTCCTCATGGATGGGATGAGGACTTATACGCAAGCTGGGTGAAGTTTTCTACTCTTTCACATGCCTGCCTCCCAGCCCTGACATGTCCTTCGCTTTTCCAACCCTCTGACCCCACAGATCAGTACTGGGCTCAGCTTTCTGCATGAGATTTAGGGGAAGGAACACAAATGAGGTGTGGCTTACCAGCAGCGCAGATCAATGCCACCTTGGAGGTGGCATCAAGGGCCACAGGAGAAAGACAGCAGGGAACTGAGGTTCCCCTTGTGCTGCTTCAGACCCATCCTGTGCCCATGCCCAGGAGTCAGATCATGAGCTCCACTGTCATTGAAGAGAGGAGCTTCAACCGGTGTATGGGAGCCTGAGGGGTGGGAATCACAGGGGACATGCACTGGGAGATGAGCAGTCCTGGGAAGGGTCTTGAATGGTCCTAGAAAAACCTGAAACCGGACAGAAAATAATGAACTGAAGCTCAGGAGTCCACTTCACTGCAGGTTGAAGTTCAGTCTCTCCCCCTTTTTGGGTGTATCTCCTCCATCCTTCTCCCATTTATAGTCTTGGAGGTGTTAGGAGCAGCTTGGAGGTAATGGTCCTGGCTGTTTGCTGGGGACACATGCAAAGGTCTGCGTGCTCTGTAGCAGGACCTGCTGCTCCAAGCAATGCTCTGTGTCCACATTGCCTCTGCCGCAGCTGTTACCCATCTGTACAAGCCTGTTCTTGTGCCATATGATGGGCCCTTCTCAGTTCAAAGCAGACCAAGAATGACAGACTCTGTGGCAGTATGGACAGGATGGCTGATGAGAGCCATGTCCCCACGCTGTCCCTTGCACAGCTCTTATGCTCACCAGCACTCCTGCATGGCATGATCTGCTCCTCTGCCTGGTGGGTTTGTGTCCTCTCATCCCACCCTCTGCTTATTTCCAGGCTGAGAAAAGTCTGGCAGAAGAGGAAATGCACCATCAGGAATGGTTACCTGACCATCTCTCACAGCATGGTAGGAACTGGTTCTTCCACCCTGCTCTGCTCCTGCCTGGGAGCTGCCCCTGCCCCTGCTGGGTCAGCTGAGCCCCTGCTGCCCACCACTCCAGTGGCTTCTGGGGACCCAGCAGAGCCCTCGTGCCTGGCACTTGCACTGCTTGTCTGCCCTGCCGAAGCAGACTTCCCACTGAGATTTGAGTCCCTGTGACCCAAGGGACAAACGTGGGAGGCCCTCACTTGCCAGTGTGCGTGGAGGGAGTGAGCCTGAGGACCAGGCACCCCCCAGGCTGTTGGGACCAGGCTGTTGGGAAAGAAAAGGTCCACTTTGCTGCTTCTTGCATTACTCCTGAAAGCAGAGTCAAGGATGAAGTGCTGGGGGCAAGGCAGGTCCATGGCTCTGGAGCCAGGTGGCGATTGCCACTGCTGGGCCACCACCATTTGATGCCATGAGGCCTGAGTCTTCCTTGTTCTACTCATAGCCCAACCGCCCGCCAGCCAAGTTGAACCTACTGACCTGCCAGGTGAAGCCGAATGTGGATGACAGGAAATGCTTTGATCTGGTTTCACGTGAGTGCTGGCGCCTGTCCCATGGCTCCTCCAGAAAGTGCCCGGAGGGTGGTGGTGCTTTGGGTTCAGAGAGTGAGTGCAGGCAGGGAGGAAGTGAAGCTCTCAGCTTTGGGTCAGCTTGGGAAGTTGTGGTGGGGGGCAGCTGTGCTCAGAGGCAGCAAAGAACACATGGGACATGAGACGGGCATTGCAGCAGTGTGTGTGTGTGTGTGTGTGGACCGCGAGAGCACAGTTCCCATGCAGCATCTTAGCCAACACCAGCATCCCTCTATCCCAACATGGGAGCAGGTCCCTTTGCTGGGGGAGCATCATGGAAGGGCCAGGTGGGAAGGAGGTGGCTGTCACCCCACTGAGCCTGGTGGGCAGGATGGGTGAGCGCAGTGCCCAGAGAAGCACGGCTCTGTGTGTTTCAGACAACCGCACGTATCGCTTCCTGGCGGAGGATGAGCAGGACTGTGTCGCGTAAGTACCGCCAGCAAAGAGCAGCTCAGTGGCAAACAAAAAATGCTTGTCCGTCTGCCGATGGGGAGCCAGCTCTTCAGCTAATTAAACAGATCACTGCTGCCCTTGTTTGATGCCCTTCCCATCCTTGCTGTGTCCTGATTGCTTTGGGGGCTGGCAGCGAGTGGGTCATGGGGCTACACAAAGTTTTCTGGCACCATTTTTCTGCTGGAGTCCTGTGCAGAAACTTTGTGCTTGGTGGCTCCATGCAGAGCCAGGCTCTCCCCTGCGGGGCCCCACTCCTAAGCCACTTTCTGCCCACGCAGCTGGGTGTCTGTCCTCAGCAACAGCAAGGAGGAGGCGCTGAACGTGGCCTTCAGCAAGGTGCAGGGCGGAGGGGAGAGCAGCAGGGAGGAGCTGACCCGGGCCATCATCAAGGAGGTCAGAGGCATGCCTGGGAACAGGGAGTGCTGTGACTGCTCAGCACCAGGTGAGAGCCAGCTGTTTGCCTTCCCTCCATGCTTCAGCATCTCTCTGCTGCTGGTCCTGCTGTGCAGCTTGTGCCATAGGCAGTGGGGATGAGAGGCAGGAGATGGGCATGAACCCAGCAGTGTTGTCTCTGCAGATCCCACCTGGCTCTCCATTAACTTGGGCATCCTGATCTGCATTGAGTGCTCTGGGATTCACAGAGAGATGGGTGTGCATGTCTCCCGCATCCAGTCACTGTCTCTGGACAAGCTGGCAACCTCTGAATTGCTGGTAGGATGCTGCTGGTGTGCTCTGTCCACTGGCCTTCTCATTCTTCTGCTGTGGTCTTTCTGAAACCAACTTAACTCTGTGGGGTTTTCCCCCCTCTTAAGCTGGCCCATACCAAGCTGTAATGCCTGGAGTTTCATGGTTACTGTGGTGGGAACTGTTATCTTCAAGAAGAAGAGGATAGTGTCACTTCGCTGGTCCTGGGTCACCCATCTCCCCTAGCTTTGTCCCATGGTGCAGGGCAGGACCAAGCCCAAATTGGGATAGAGCAGTGTGGGGTGGACAGGGGCTGGAGGCTTTGCATGGTGCCATTTTAGTTTTGGGACCATTGCATGCTCAGATCCAAGCCTAGGGCTCAGCTCTGTGGTTGTACTGCTGGAGCTGGGAGATATCAACAGTAGAGTCAGGACAGAGCCTCTGGCTGTTGGACACAAACATCTCCACACCCCTTGACATCCCCCATACCTGGCCAGCATCTCAGCCCCAAGCTTCCTCTCCTGCTGCCACACGTGTAGTGCTGCTGCATGTCCCACGTCATCTCTAGCTGGGCTGTTTTGCAGCTGGCAAGGAACATCAGCAACGCTGGCTTCAATGACATCATGGAAGCGAATCTTTCCAGCTTCTCCGCCAAGCCTGTGGTGCACAGTGACATGTGAGTTGCTCTGCAGGAGCTGGTATATGTGGGCATGTTCTGTGGTCCTGCTTGCTCCCTGCAGTGACCAGGCACGTAGCACCGCCTGATCTCCTCCCCAGACTGTAACTTCTCTTTAGAAGCAATTTCATCAAGCCCAGCAGGAAAGGTTTGATAAAAGAGAGTGGAGGAGTGAGGAAGAGCCAGAAGGATAAAAGTCAGGATTGAGGAGACAAAGCTGGAAAGGGAAAGGCAAGAAGAGAAACCAAAAGTGGAGCTGCCAAGCAGGACAGCTCTGTGGCTGTGCACATCTGTAGGGAGGATGGCCCTCCCACCCCAGGTGGGAGGGTGGAGTGGGACAGGGGACAGTGACTTACCTGGTGCAGTGCGGTTCTTCACATCCAGTAGCTGGGACCCAGCATCAGTGGGCTCAGTGTAGTCACCAACCAAGGGAGGAGAGATGGTGAGAAAATGAATGGTCGGCATCATGATGTGCGTGGCCAAGTTACTTGTGATAGAAGTGCAGAGAGACGCAAACCTGGTCAGACTTCCAGTCTGCAATAGGTGCCTGTGTCTTTCACTGAGGTGGTGGGGTTGTATCTGTCCTTGTGTTTGCTGTGGATGCAGGCCACAAAAATCTTCTTCTGAGCCTTTTCTATGGTAACGTAGAGGTAGCAGAGTTGCCTGTCCTCCTGATTCTGCATGGTTAGAAGAAGGATATTTGGCTTGAAGGGACCTGAACTGGTTTGTTAAAGGAGAAGGGGAAGGCACATCATTCCTCCTGGGCCTTTTGCACCAGGGCTGCAGGAGTGATCGAGACAGGAGAGCAGCAAGAGGCCATAATTCACACTTGGCAGAGAGCAGAGCTGGTAGCTGTAGGTACCCTCAGGAGACATGAGCTCAGTCCCCTGTCCTTCAGCCTCGAATGCCCCAGCTTTTAGGAGAGGACAGGGGAGAGCTCAGGTGGTGGCTGGTTCCAGCAGTAGCTGAGGGCTTCTCCAGGGCTTAGTGCCGCAAATCTGAGCTTCAGCAGAGCTCTTGGGGGAAAGCCATAGCTGGGGTTATCAGGGCTGAGGGGACTTTCAGGAGGGTGGAGAGGCAGACCAGGCACAATCCAGGTCCATTCCAGGTGTGTAAGGCCCAACTAGGGCACTTTTTAGACAGCATGGATCTACACTGCAGTAAATAGATGAGCAAGAATTGGGCACTTGGCTGGCAGAGAGCAGGGAGAACCAGAAAATGCAACTGCGAGAGTAGGGTCAGGGTTGCCAGGTCCAGCATTGGACTTGGCTGCTAAGAAAACAAACTGTATGCAGTAATAATAATTTAGCCCTTCTGTGATCACCTTTTCTGTTGGGAGTGCTCCAGTGCCCCTGGGTCACACCTGCTGCCCCCCAGATCCTCTGGCTGGTCACTGCTTCTGCTGCTCGTGCACCTTCCATCTGGACAGCTTGCTTGGCCAGTCCTCCTCCAGAAGCCATTCCCAATCCTTGGGTACTCTTTCCCAGTTCACATCTGGTGCTTCCCCAGCACCTCATTGTCAGGGAGCTGAGCCCAGTGCAGAGCTCTTCTCTGCTTGGAGAAGAGGCGATAGAGGGGTCTGGAAGTGGTGAGTGCCCGGGAGAGTGGGAGGTGAACTGATGCTTCCCTGTCCCTCCCAGCAAGACCTCAGATCATTGGAGGAAGGTGGTGGGAGCCCTGCTAAAAGCAAGGACAGGAAAGGTGCTACATTGCCTGGCAGATCTGCAGGAGAAAGAGGGAGAGCAGCTGGAGCAGCAGGAGAGGAGGGAACGCCCCTGGATGCTCATGGGGTCACCCCAGGGCTCCTAACTCTCACTTGGCTGGTCTCTGCCAGGGCCTTTCGGAAAAATTTCATCATTTCCAAGTATGTTGAGAAGAAATATGCCAAGAGGAGCCCTGCTGCTCAGTGCCCAAGCCTCCCAGAAGCCGTCAAGAATAAGGACATATTTTCTTTACTCCAAGCTTATGCAGAGAACACGGATTTGAGCGAGCCTGTGCAGGCACCTCTGCAGGTATGGCACCTGGTGGATGGCACCATCATCAGAGGAACAAGACAAGGGACATCCACAAGGGGCTCCTACAGGCAGCTGTGCAAGCTGGGGCTGCAGGGAGCCTGAGCCCTTGGAGCAGACCCAAGTAGCTTCTACCCACAGAAGGCAGTGGGATGTTTTGGGGGTGTTTGGAAATGTTTTGTCAGGTTCTTTGCCAAAAGAACCCGCAGAGTGAGGAACACCATGGCAGAGGGGGGTTTTCTCAGTTGCTGTGCCATCTCCTTTCCCAGCAAGGACACCGGTGGGTGTTCTCCCAAGTATAACTGAAGGAGCAAAATGCTGCCATGAACAAGAATGGGATGTCTTAGGACAAACTGGCAGGCAAGGAGCAGCTCCACAGGGAGCAGCTGTTATGCACCCTGAAACCATGACCTCGATGAAGGTCTGCTGCTGGCCTGGGGGAAAAAAAGTTACCTTTGGTTGCTGTTTCTAAATGTGAAAAGGGATGGATTCTTCATGAAGAAGAATAGATTCTTCATGAAGCCAACACAAATATATAATAAAGGTGCCAGGTAAAGGGCAGATGTTAAGAAAATGAGTAGCTAAGCCTCTGAGAAAAATGAGCAAGCTGCACAGAGGACAAAGAAAAGGTGAGAATGTGATTAGAAAAACCTTTCTGGAGAAACATGGCTCTATGGCTCCACACGTTTACTCAGTTCACATGAGCCTTGGTGGGCATGGCTCCAAAGAGAGACAAGTAAAACCTGTTTCTGTTCACCTGTCAGGGATTTTAATTGTTTAAAGAACAGTTCTTGAAGGACAGAGCTCTTCTCTGGGATGCCAGCGTTGGCAGACCCATCCTGTTTTTTGCTGTTTCTGTCTTGGTTACAGGAACCTGGGGAGACCATTCTCCACCTGGCAGTGCTGTTGTCTGACCAAACCTCATTGCATATCGTCGATTTTCTTGTCCAGAACAGGTAAGCTCAAGACACCCAGTCAGCTTGTCATGACTAAGCCAGTGCTAGTGAAAGGTGCAAGACTCATGGGCTTCTCCAAAATGCTCCCAAGGAAGAGAAGAAGCACCAGGGAAGGCCTCCCAGCAAATGTGCCATGGGGTGGACTTGGGGTAACCATCCCTAGATCAGAGGGGCCTTACCTTCCCTCATGTCCTCTGGGTTGAGGTGCAACAGTGGCGGTGACCGCCTCTTCTCAAGCACTTTCCAGGAGACCTGGGAAGAACGATATGTAGGCCAGCATGTGGCTGGGGCCAGCAGCTCTCCTCAGATTTGCTGACAATATCCACCTTTTGCTGCAGCGGGAGCCTAGAAAAGCAGACTGTGGTGGGGAACACACCACTTCACTACTGCTGCACTCACAACAAACCCGAGTGTCTCAAACTGCTGCTGAAGGCCAAAGCCAGGATTGCCATCGGTGAGTGGCCATGGGATCCCTAAGTCTTCTAACTCTTCTCTGCAAATACCACCCTGACCTTGCTGGAGTGCTCAACAGGGCTAGTCTGAGGCTGGGGAGATTTGGGAGAGGCCAGTTAGTGATGGTGTTGTGGGTACCCTGCCCACAGGCACTTAGCTTTCATTTTCAGAGCCAACCCTGCAATGCTGGAGAGCAGGTAGGAGGGCTGCCAAAACGCAGGTGCCCTGGAGCCCAGGTCACAGGTCCTGTCATTTATAGTGCCTATGAATGGCCTCTTCACAACACAGAAGTGAACTTTAAAGCTGGGATCCTGGGTGACATGGGAGGTCACAAATGTTTTTACCATCTGGTACCAGCTGAGTGGGTGGGTGCGCTGAGCCATGCTTCCTGGGCACTCCTGAGATGTGCCCATTTCCCACAGGGGCAGAGAGACCACCATGATGGGGTAGTAGGACATGGGTGTGTGTCTCTGCAGTCACACAGTGGTTTGGCAGCCAAATTTCTCACTGCCTCAGCCAAGGAAAAAGCACAGGTGCCTGACCCATCTTCACTGACTCTCTAGGTACCTGAAGCAGCCGGTGCAGACTCTGCTACTGGTCTGGGGGTGCTCCTTGGTCCCTTAGGGTGCAGAACCCTTGCCCTTCCCCTTCTCCAGGTTTTCCATAGCTGCCCACCCCTTCTCAGCCAGCCCCATGCCACAGCTCCACAGAGAGGGGCCTAAAATGAAACTGAAGTAAAATGGTTGTCAACGTTTGCACTCATACCCACACTCAGGCATGGTGTTTCCTGGTGGCCTGTCCATCCAGCAGGCATGAGGACACACAAACCAGGTCTGCCCAAAGCTTCCTGCAAGTGACTCAGAGGACAAGGGGTGCCAAATATGGAGTCTTCCTTGGACTGCTGGCTGTGGGACTTTGGTTTTGTAGCCCTTTTGATCACTGCTCTGGCAGTGACTGTGCTCTTCTGTCCCTCTATCATGTCCCATCTCCGTAAACCATCAGAATTTACTCACAGTCCTTTCTCTCCATCTGTGTGTCTCATTGCTCCTTCCCTCTTCTTCTTCCCATCACCATCCGTTAATGGCTTGAGTCTTTGTTTCAGTCTGGGTTTAGGCTGTCCCTTCTCTTCAGATGATTTTCCCTGTACTTGTTTGTCACCAGAAACAGCATGTAGATGTGATGGGATCTGAAGGATCTGTTGATCTTGGTGCCATCAGCACCTCACTCAGCCCCTCTAAGGGTCTCTTCCTGCTTCTGGGGCTCCTGAACTGGACATGTCCTCTCCTCCTTCCCCCGTGACTGTAACATTTCTGCTGGAAGTCTCCACAGGCTCCCTGCATGCAGCACTGCCCTTCACTTCCCTGAAAAAGGTTCAAGGTTGCCCTTTCTCCCCACAGCTAACAAAGCAGGAGAGACAGCCCTGGACATTGCCCGGAGGACAAGACATCCCCAGTGTGAATTGCTGGTAGGACATGGTGTCTCAGCCCCTGGTTTTGGGGCACATGCTGGCGGCAGAGCATGGCTGGGAAAGACACTGCATGGATGCTTGGTGCAGGGCCACCCACATCCTTCAGCATCTCCACTGCTGGTGTGGGACACAGAGGAGGGTGCCAAGGGGTCTGGCAAGTGCTGGCACTGCTGGTGAGGGGTCCCTCAGGGCTGGGCAGTTTCGGACAGGCCAGGCAGTGGGACCTGAAGCTGTACCAAGCCATATGGGGTGAGAGCATCTCCTTGGCAAGTCCAAGCCCTGCTTTGGCCATGTCCCAACATGTATGTTTGGAGACCTTTGCAAAATCCCCAGCCTGCTGGATGGGAAGCACCACTCACAGCTTGCAGTTGTTTTCTGGATAATCAAAGTGTCAGTCAGGGATGGGGCTGGTGTGGCAGGGCAGGGCTGCTGGGTCCTCAAGGGACTCCTCATTGCCCCAGCTGTTGCAGGCCCAGAACAACCAGTTCAACCCGCGCGTCGATGTAGAGTATGAGTGGTGGCTGGGCCAAGACGACGTGTATGAAAGTGATGAAGACCTGGATGAGAAGGTGAGGCCCCTCCATGGGCCTGAAACTCTGGAGGACTCGAGTCTATGCATGCCACCACAGGCCCTGCTCCCACCACACTGGAGCGGGTGCTCCTGTACTGGCCGATCACCCTTGCCACATGCACTAACTTATGAATATCTGTTTCCCAGCTGGGTCTTGTGAAGAGGGGGTTTTCCCATCCCCAGAGCTGCTGCCACTCCCCTGCCACTGCCTCCAGGCCGGAAGCAGCAGGGACAGTGCCCCAGGGGAGGTGGCTGGACATCTACGCCCTGCCAGACACCCACCTCCATAGCCTGGACATGCCACCAGCACTCTCCTACCTGCCTTCCTTCCCACCTCAGCGGGCAAAGTCAGGTGAGATCCTGTGTAGGGTGGTGGGGTGAGCTGCTGGAGCCCATGCAGCCTGGTTCTATCAGCAAAAGGTGGGACCCTAATGAGGTGTGAGGGGCTGTCTAGTGCCATAGGATGCCCTTCTATCCTTTTCTCCTTGAGGAAGGAAGGCTGGCTTGTGCTGGCTGGTTTTCCCTAGCACTGAGCCCCACTTTGAGGAACAGCACGGTGTATTCTTACCCGTGGTGCGTTCCT
The DNA here is from genome assembly GCF_009769625.2 of Cygnus olor. Lineage (NCBI taxonomy): Eukaryota > Metazoa > Chordata > Aves > Anseriformes > Anatidae > Cygnus > Cygnus olor. The sequence goes on from NC_049184.1 coordinate 1,407,301, forward strand.
GAGTGCTGCTGCTGTTGGGAAAGGCAGAGATGAAAATATTTAGAGACACAGCTGGGAAGAAAAAGCTGCCAGTAGAAACATTAGCATTGCAGTTCTGCTCCTTAGTAAGATGGGATCCTGCTGCCCTTGCCCATTCTTTCCATGGTGTGTCCCAGCTCTGAGAGCTGGAGCTCCCCAGTTCCTCAAGCTGTCCTACTTTCTGGGAGACTTGCCAAGTCCTGCCTGACCTCCCCTCCATCTGTCCAAACTGTGGCTCCAACCTCACAAATTTCTCAAGTCAGACCTGCAAGCAGAGAAATGACTATTCCTGTCGATGCATTTGTGCAAATTTTCCCCCAGAGCTTTGCTCCCAGGAGCTCTGCTTGCTGCTGACCCATGATCTGTTCTTACTCCCTTTTTAGCTCCTGAGGGATCATGTCCTCATCTTCTTACCAGCTCATCCAACTTTGCTGAGGACACACGAACCAGGAGGAGCCCCCCGCTGTCTCTCAGCATCAAGCACAAGCGTACATCCTCAGAGCCAGCTCCTTGGGTCCCACTTAGCCCTGAGAAACCAAGTCTTGCCACCCTGGCTTCGGGTAATGAACAGACCATCCCAGGAGGGGCAAGAACAGGCCATGCCATGGGGATTGGCCATGCTGGTGGGCCTGTGGCCCAGCACCTGCTAGATCAGACTGGTCATGGCTTGTTGAGCCAGGGTAGCTTGGGGGCACATTGGAGCTGCACGGCCCAGCTCCCACCACTGCCGGCTCTGCCTGTTGATGCTTTTCCTCACCCCAGACTCCACTCTAAGTCTTTCTGCTTCCTAACCACATCCTCTTCCCCTGCTGCCCCTCTTAACCCCAGACCCAGATCCTGTTTCCCTTCCTGCTTTCAATCTCAGCCGGCTGGGGCACTTTTTGCTCACGCTGTGACAAGGAGCAGGACTGTGCTGCACGGTGTTGCCCAACAGTGGTGGTTGCTGTTGTCAACAGGTGTTGTCCACCTGTGTTTAAAGGTGGGAGGATGTGACCACCCTGCTTGTGTTGTAGGTGCCCTGAAGGCCATGGACTGCCTCTACACGCCTGTTCCCAGCAAAGCTGAACAGCCTGGCCCACACCAATCCCTCCAAGAGTCAGAGCCATGTTGTGGACATCCCCCACATGTCCCACCTCCTCTTCCTCGGAGGAGCAGTTTGGTAGGTGGTCATGGGCCAGGATCAGCTTAGCTCAGCTCCCAGGTCTGTCCGCGTTTATCACCTCTGGTTTTGAAGTGAGCTGGAGCTGGTCCCAGCAGCCTCTCCTCCCAGCACCTCTACTGTGCCTCCCTGGCTTTGACATCTCCCCAACAGATGCTAGGAATTATGTGCATGGGAATGGCAGGTCTCTCCCAATGCACACTTGGACCCACGGAGATTGCTGATATTTACTGCTAACCAAAATCCGCATGATGCTCCAGTGCCTTTTGAGAAAAGCCTTGTTTGTGAATTCAGGTTGTTGGCAGATCATGGTGCACTTCTGGACAAGGACAAGGGTTCCATGTCCACCCTGGCCCAGCCTCTGTGCCCCAGGGGACACCCTTCTCCCCAGCCCTTTCATTAGGGGGACCTTGCTTGGGTTGCTTGGGCTTGGGTTGTGCTGAGCAGCACCCCTGCCTCCTTGCACAGAGCTGCTCTGGGAACCGGGGCCCCAAACAGTGTGTCCACCAGTGCCACAGTCCCAGAGAAGAGGAGCAGGTGCCTCTGGACAGATGCCCAAGCAGAAAGAAGCCTCTTCTGGAGCTCTGTCCCATCCAAACTCCCAGCATGTGCTTGGCCACCTCTGCCCTCCCTCCTTCAGTAAACTTCCCCATCTCTTGAGCTCACTTCTCACACATCTTTGCTGGGGGAGGGTGGGGTAGGATCATAGAGTCATAGAATATCCTGAGTTGGAAGGGACCCACAAGAGTCCTCGAGTCCAACTTCTGGACTCGATCAAGGAGTAAGGCACTAAATTTATTTTACTTGTGTGTGGCAAAGGTGATGGCACAAGGTATGGAGGAAGCCTGACAATGCTCTCTCCTGCTTGCAGAACAAGCTGCTGCTCCGCAGGGTCCGCGCTCTTTATGACTGCAATGCTGACCGGGAAGATGAGCTGACCTTCCGCACAGGCGAGATCATTGTGGTGTCTGAAAAGGAGGACAGCAACTGGTGGGTGAGTGAACGCCATGTGTGCTGAACGGCATTGGGATGCGCACAATTCCCCTCTTCATCCATCTCTTGCCTCTGTCCCAGGACTGTCACACCAGTTATCATTTCCTGCTTTGCTTCTTTCTCTCCATTTTCCATCTTTTCCTTGACACCTGGGCAACCTACTCTGAGATCCCTGCATCCTCACATCCTGCATGGACCTCACACCTCTAGTCTGCTCTGCTGCTGGGACAGGTGCCAGCATGTTCCCCTCCCTCTCCTCATGGCCTGGTCGGTCCCCTCACCCTGCAGCAGCTTCCTCGCCCCCCCGCATCCCTAGCCAGCCACCCTCTGTGTGGGCATCAGAGGCTGCTCTCCTATGGGCTGCTGTTGGCCCACTCCAAGGCAGGCAGGTCCTCAGCCCTGATGTGAGGAGAGCATAGGAAGTCTTGCCCAATATCAGGTTGGCTGGTATCACCAAAACAGGACTTCCTTGCCAGCTGTGGTGGCTTCTGCAGCCTCAGCAGAGCCAAAAGGATCCTGTTGTGTCACAAGTTTCTTGCATACCTGGGGGTTTGTAATCCTGCAAACCATGAGCTATTTGCCCTTGCTGGCAGCAGCATGGTTCCTCCAGGGCAGGGAGTAGGGTTGGACATGGGTGTAAATGCACACCTCACTTACCCCCTGGGGACTTAAGCAGCAAGCAGTGATTACAGTTGTGGTTTCCTGATCCTTCAAACAATTGCAAACAGCAATTACAGCACTTTAGGAGAAGCAAATTCAAAGGCTTCATTGTTTGTAGCTAATAACTGATAACCCTCATTTAAAAATGACACCTAATTTCTAACCCAAATGTGTCCAAATTCTCCATTCCACCATCAAATATATTTTTATATTGGAGAAGAGCTCTTTCTCCCAGACGTTGATCTGGGTAAGTATTTACAGGCAGTAGTCAAACCTCCTCTTGAGATTCTGCTCCATAAACTATGTAGAAAACTCTTCTGCTCCCTTCTGTAACATCACATTTCACAATTTATACATATTCCATCTGTTTCCATATCTTTCTGTTGCACAGGTGTCTCCTATGCCAGGCTCAGCCCCCCCAGTGCCGCATGGAGACACAGCCTCAGTCCCTCCTCCTGCGCGATGGTTCTCTCTGTTCATTCTTCCTTTTCTCCAACCAGCCACAGCCTCCTGCAGAGCACTGTGTTCGGGCAGTGGGGGAAGAGTGATAGGCCCAGTTTCTTATTCCCCTGAGCACCCCTGTGCCTGTGCTCACACCTCCTTTTTTTCCTTTCTCCTTGCAGAAAGGCTGGATTGAAGGACAGCCTCACAGGCGAGGTGTCTTCCCTGCTTCCTTTGTTCATGTGCTCAACGAATAGGAGCCACTTCGATTCAGGAGGGAAGATCTGATAAGCCGCTTGAAATGCGACCCTCCCCCAGCACTCACCTGTGCCTCTGGTCCCAGCATCGCCTCTCCTCCCACAGCCAGCCTGCCCCAGAGCACCACCTGGCCAACAGCGCTGGGGCCCCAGAGCCCCCAGCGTGCCACAGTTTGAGCAGCCTTTGGGGCTGAGGTGCAGGCAGTGGGCACGGAACAGGACACTGTGCTTTCCCCAAGTGTGGAGAAATTGCCTAAAGTAACTAGGAAAATTAAACTAATATTCACATTTTAAAGAAGATGTACAGCATTGAAGAAGCTTCCAGGGAATGTAGCTGCACTACCTAAGCGTTCCCTAGGCCTCCAACCTTAGATGCTATTGCACTGGGGAAACCTGGCGCGCTGACTCTAAGGAACAGTAGGGAGCGTAGAGCGGAGTGGAGACACTGTGGCTAGGCTCTGTGACCAGGTGGGGACCCGACTGCTCTTGTGCACACTGAGACCGGTAAACTGCACATTTGCTACCCTGAGCCAATGACCTGTCATATTTTTGACAAAATGCTGTACTCTAGTGCACTTTTGCTCATTATAATATCATTATAATACCAAAACACACCTCCGTCTCAAAAGCTACCCACCTCCAAGGTGCAACCACCCCTCATTGAGCACGCACTCTGAATTTCTCGTAGCCTATACCTTTAAATGAAAGTGAGAAAACTTTTTACCAATCATAACCAAGATATGCTTGAATAGAGTCACTCAAGCTCCACCTAAAAGAAAATAATATAAATTGGCTTAAGAGAAAGGGGATGTTAGGGAAGATACCATCACGAAGGATACCTTCTGACTTCTGGGATCAGTCGATGGGCTGAGCCTCTCTTCCCCTCCATTGGGATGCCATGGGGTAAGATTTGAACACTTGGTTATACCAGGTGTCTCTGCAGAAACATAGAAATCTCTATAGAGCCTTTGTGCCTTTTAACGCATTAATAGCCAGGCTGTGTACCTGTGTATTTCACGCATGCTAGCTTGCTTTTGCAGACAGTGAATTTATCGCTGGCAATCCAAAGAACCTGTGTACCTGTTGCTGTAATAAATTGCAATTAATCGCATTGTTCCTAGCCATGATAGTTCTCATTGAACGCGACTAGAGTGAGGGTGTGCTATGTTATCTGTGAGCATAATAGTTCAATACCCTGAATCTGACCGAACCCATAACAGTTAATCAGCTATGCCCCTTAACGTGACACTGCCTGTCCCGTGCGCTGACCGCTGTAATGGAAACAATGGTGCTGCAGGGCCATGCTGCTGCCCTGCAGAGCTATTGGGCTGCGAGCAGAGCTGTGCTGCTGAGCAAACCCTGGATAGTGGCTTTGGCTGAGGATGGGGCATGGCAGGAACCTTAGAAATTCAAATGAGCTCAGTGGAGCCAGCAGCACTGAGCATTTGTGCTGTCCTCACTGCTTGCACTGGGTTGAGACAGGGAACAAGAAAAAGGATGTTGATTCTGTAGGTCTTAGCTAGCACAATTGTATGTTAACAACCCCAAAGATAAGGGAATAAAAGACTGTATGCATAGATAATAGGACCAGCAAGACCTGGCTTGACTGCTGAAGTCTGTCAAAGAAAGGAAAGGTCAGAAGTTTAGCAGCGAGGAAGACTTCTGGCCTTCAAAAAAAGACCACCAGAGTACGCCGGACGACCACCCAAGGGCTCCAGTACACATGTGAAGAGGGGCGAGAACCTATGTTAATGATTCTTTGATGATCTGATGAATATGCAAGAGACTTACAGGAAATAAAATGAATATGTATATATCCCACAAATATAAGCACACTACCAGTACGGTGCAGTAATAAAGAATACCTGCTTAATAACTTTGATAATTGAGTTTTCACTGTGTCAGGGTTTCACTGTTGGTGCTCTGGAAAACCTGCTCTGTGTCAGCTCAGGGCAAGGCTTCAGCAGCGCCTGGCTGCAGGAGTGATGAAGAGGCCCTGTGAGCCTGCTGCCAATAAATACTAGCACTTCAGTGCTCTGTTTTGTGCAGGGCTGTTCTGGTTTAGGTTTCTATCTCCTTCCCCTTTGCCAGTCCCCCTCAGGCATCAAACCTCCTCATGGGCAGCAGAGCAAAGCAGAGCTGACCTCCCCTTGAGTGAAATCGGAAACAGTTCAGATTGCATGGCTTTTCTCCATGGGCTAGCTTTTTCCAGTTGCCAAGGCACATTTTGCAGCCTTCCTTACTCCTTCCTGAGCCCAAATCCTGTCCAGGTGACCTAAAGAAACCAGCTGATGAGGCACCGGGTGCACAAGGCTGTCAAGACCTCTGTGTTTTCAGCAGCGGATGAACCATCCCAGCATAACCTGCAGGGTGCAGGACGGCAAGTCCATGCCAGGCATCTTCTCCTGCCTCCAGAGGTGTGATTTTATACTGAATTGCCTGATTCGGGCCCTGGGAAAGCAGTCAGGGCTCCCAGCTCGGGCATGACCTGTGGCTGCAGCTGTGCCAGGAGGCCGGAGAGGGAGCACTGCTGAGGTGCAGCCACAGCCCCCAGCTGACGCCACCATTTGCTGTGAGGCTCCGGGCTCCCCGGCCACTTCCTCTTCCTGCAGCGGCCATCGCAGCCTGCATTGAGTGCTGCTGAGTGTGGCAGTGTCGCCTCTGCTCAACTGCGCTCAGAGGCACCTCCTCCAAAATGAGAGGGCCAGGTGACAGGGGGGATCACAGCACCCTGGGAGCCCCTTTCCCGTCTGCGGGTCTGGGGAGCAACGTCCCTTGGGATGTGAGTCCCTTGGAGTGAGGCCAGGGACAGGTCTATAGGCTGCTGGTACGCCCCAGTACCATGGCTGCACTGCACTTCTGGGTGTGGGGCGTTTCAGCTGCCACAGGGGTGTGGGTGGCCCTGCTGCAGAGGTCCCGTCAGCAGAGCGGGGGCTGTGTGAGACTGCTTGTCCCTGCCCCCCACTCCACAGGGCCCTGCCCCAAGCCTCTTGCCTGCGAGGGGTGACTGCAAAAAGCTTCATGAACTAGTCACGGTGCTGCCTGATTCCCCTGGCTCTGGGCTTAATGGAGCTGCTGGCACTGACTGTGTGGCCCTCAGCCAGAGCATCCTCCCTCAGGGGCTGCGGGTTAATAAACCCAAGACTGCAAGCTCCTGAACCAGCTTCCCTCCTTCCCTGGGTGACTGCAGGCCTGGCAGGCGTGTCGGAGGGATGCTCTGTGCCTCCATCACAGCTGCTGCTGGGGGGGGGGCACAAGCTGACATCGCAGGCTCGGCACTGGGGAGTCTTTGGGGTGCAGAGCTGCCATTTCACGGCCAGCTGTGAGGCTGCACTTCCTGCACAGCCGTGGCTGCGCTTCCGGAGTGCTGGTAGTGGCTTGTGCGCACTTCCCCTTGAGAAGTAGCATTTCAGTTGCCCGTGGAAGGACCGGCAGGGAGTGACTGCCCAGGACCAGCCAAATCTCCCACCTCTGCTCTTGGCTCAGACACCTAGGAGGAGCGGTTTTGCCATCGGGGGCACATTGCGCAGGTCCATTTTTGGGCAGCTGGCTGGACACCACGGAGAGCAGGTATGTCTGTGCTGCAGAAAATGGTTATTGTGGAGACATGAAGCCAGTGGTCACCCGTGGTCCTGTCTCTGGCCTGGATTTGCCAGCAAGGAGGGGGCTGTGGGGAGCACAGAAGCCCTCCCCCCCCCCGTGAGGGGCAGGAGTGGGTCCCTGTCCTTCAGCTTTCCCAGTGCAGTGGTGAACCCCCAACCTGCTGCTCTTGACACCAAGGCAGAGGCTGCGCCGCTGTCCTGCTCGTGCACTCACGTGGCTGCCTTGGCCCATGGAGTCAGGTACTGAGATGCTGGGCATGCTGTGGGGATGAAAAAAAACCTTTTTATTCTGACTAACTTTATGCGAGTCCTTTTAGATGGAGGACAGGAACGTCACTCGCAGCTAGGGATTGAAGAAAGGTGCGCGCGCGCGCACGCACACACACACATATGCACCAGTTACCACTTCTTGGTCCTCCTCCCTGCCGGTGGAGATTTGGTGCTCTTGAAGCCTCAGAGTCCCTGGGCCACCAGGGAGCGAGCGCCTGGCCAGCCATGCAGCACCTGCATGCTCCACTCCCTGAGTGGTGGCGGGGAGGCTTCCTGCAGGGAGGCTGCCCGGCTCTCTGCCCGCATGGGGAGGTGGTGTGGGAGGCACGGGAGCCGCTTTACTGGTGCACAGCTTCTGCTTTGGAGGGAGCCAGAGGCAGGCTCAGGGCTGAGATGAAGAAGCTTTGCCACCACTCATCTGTAGCATCATTCACCAATGCTAAAAGTGCAGCAGGCAGAGCATGGCGCCTGGCACAGCATGTGTTGCCAGCTGGCCCTGACCTGACCTGCGTAACTGTGACAGTGTCAGGAGCAGAGCACAGCAATAAGGCCATTGAACGGTTTGGAAAGGAGACCCATATTTCAGGTCTATAGTGGGAAGGTGAGTGGCGAAGTGGTCGCAGGATGGGACTCCGGTGTGTCCCAGGAGGCTGGGCAGAGTCCTGCTCCTGCCAGCAGTACCACTGCCACCAATCCTGGTGCCATCTCGCTGCAGGTGGCATGAGGGATGCAGTGCCGGAAGCGCACGCAGGTGGTGCTGGCCCTGTGCCTGCTGCTCGTGCTGTGGCAGTCTTTCCAAGCCTCCATTTCTGGCCTTGGCCACCTTCTGTTCACTCCCTCCCTCTTCGCTGCCCATCGCCCACTCCAGCCCACCGCCCGCTGCTCCCCCAGCACCAACACCTCTGCCTGGTTCAACGCTCACTACAACACCGCCGTGGGGCCCCTGCTGACAGGCGCAGCCCACGAGCTCTCCCCGGATGTGGTTCAGTGGTGGCTGGTGAGTGGGCGCGTGGGTGGGTGCTTGAGGGCTTTCCTGGGCTCCCCAAATACGCATTCAGAGGGTTCTTCCATGCCCATTGCTCCCCCCCCCCCCCCCCCCCCATCCCCCTCATCCTTCTCCATGGCACTCAGGGAGGAGGGAGGGCTCCAGGCTGGGGGGCTGATGCCATCTGTCCCTGCCTGTGCTCCCCCAGACCCTGCAGGGCCCCCCCAGCAGCACCCAGCTCCAGGCCATAATCCAGGAGCTTTTCACCGTCCTTCCGGCCCCGAAGGGAAGCGTGTGGGACCCATCCCAATGCAGGCGCTGCGCTGTGGTGGGCAACTCAGGGCGGCTGAAGGGGTCCCGCCATGGCCCACGGATTGATGCCCACGACTGGGTGCTGAGGTGGGTGACATGAGGGTTCACATCCCCTCCTTGCTGCTGGCCAGGGTCAAACTACATCCCTGCCCAGCAGCCTGGGTCTAGCATGGCATGCACCTTCGTTATTGGACATGCCTTCCTGCTCTCCCACAGGATGAACAGAGCCAAGACAGCAGGCTTTGAAATGGATGTTGGCACGAGGACAACCCATCACTTCATGTACCCAGAGAGTGCGATGAACCTCTGGCCTGGCGTCCACCTTGTCCTAGTGCCCTTTAAGCCTCTGGACCTGAAGTGGGTGACCAGTGCCTTCTCCACAGGAGAGCTCTCACAGTACGTCACCTCCACTGTCCTGGGGCCTTGGGGATGGGATCGCTCATGCTGAGGAGCCTGGAGCATGGTGTAGGAGGCGAAGGGCTCAGAGTCCCTTGTCAAGGGCTCTGCCCCCTCTGCACTGCAGTGTGGGGAACCAGGTGCTGAGAGGTCCCCACAGGTCTTGGGCATCCTGCATCCCTGTAGCCCCATGAGCAGGATGGTGTCTGTCCCCGCTGCAGAGCTGTGGGCTTGATGTTTCCCTTTCCAAGGCCAGGCCAGGGGACACCACGGGGCCAGCCCAGGGGCTGGGGGGTGCCATTGGGCCAGGTGCTGGTGGTCGCAGCACACCAGCTACTCCTGAAGGATTGGCAGCTCAGGTGTCTTACACTCATGGCTGTCCTCTGGCTTTTGCAGCACCTACGTGAGAGTGAAACAGTTCATCAAAGCTGACAGAAACAAGGTAAGGGCTGGGCAGGCACCTAGTGAGCATCCCCCTCTGCTCAAGCACCTGATGCTTGGGCTCTGGGACAAGGGGGATGAGGGGTTGATGGCCACCAGTGACCTGGCATCACTATTGGCTGTGAGGTGACCCCAGAAGCTTCTGCAAGGCAGTGCAGGATTTACAGCCAACTCCTCACAGCCAGGCAGAGACTGGGCTTGCTTTTTGGGAAGGAGGCAGCAAGTGGGGTGGGGGCAGAGCTGGCAAGAGGGAGGACTCGTGTCTGTGCTGGTGGCAGGGCCTGGCTGTCCCATTTGCAGCTCATTGCTGCTCTGCCCTTGCTCAGGTGCTGATCCTGAACCCGGCTTTCCTCAAGTACATCCATGAGACCTGGCTGCAGGGCCACGGCAGGTATCCCTCCACTGGCTTCACAGCGCTGCTCTTTGCCTTGCACACCTGCCAACAGGTGAGTGCAACCACAGGTGCTCTGCTCTCACGGGGAGAAGGCTTTTCCTTGCAGCTGTGGAGAATTTCCTTTGCTGCAAGTTGTCTGTCACCCCTCCTGTCTTTTTTGCTGGGTCTGGATCCAGCTCCCCTGTAACACCACGCTGGTGCAGGGAGGCTCAAACTGGATGCAGCAGTCAACCCACAGCCTCCCAGCGTGGAGTGTGGGTGGACATTTGTGGCCCTCAGCTGCTGGCCACGCTCTTGCTGGTGGAGCTCGGGACTTGGTCAGCTTGGCTGTGCCCCCTCACCCCATCCGTTTCCCCCAGGCCCTGGTGCTCTGTGCCCAGAGAGGGCTTCTCCCACTCTGCAGTGATGCCTCTGCAAAAGGGGGAGGCAGGCACTTGCTGCAGGCTCTTGGGCAGACCGAGTGCCCACGCAGCAATGGCTCTGCTGGCCTGCCCGCAGGTCTCTGTGTTTGGCTTTGGAGCAGACAGCAAAGGGAACTGGCATCACTACTGGGAAGAAAACCGTTGGTCTGGAGCCTTTCGCAGGACGAGGGTCCACGACGCTGATGTTGAATTCAGCCTCATCCAGAGACTGGCAGCTGAAGGCAGAATTTTATTCTACAAATGACATATCCAAGAAACTGAAGCCAAGCTGTTAGCACAAGAACTGGCTGCTGGCAGCTGGCGCAGCTCTGTAGCTTGCTTCTCCCCTGCGCTGCTGTGTGCCTGGGCTGGCCGTTGCACCTGGCCAGGGGTCTTGGTGCTGGTGCTGGGCCCACCAGCTTGGCTCCGCAAGCACGAGTGGCAGTGGGAGCTCAGTTTAGCCAGGAGGATGTTTTCTGCAGGTCCAGGTCTTCACCAACCAGGACACCAAGGGGCAGAAGTGGGGCTCACTGCCTGCTTTCAGAGCTCTAAGACTGCGTGGGTTACGTCCCAGGGAGGTTGCAACTGTGGCCATGTTCACGCAGCCGGCTGTGCCAATGCATCTGTCCATGTGCTGGGGCTGAAATTTGCCCCCACTGATGGCTTTGGGGGAGGTTTATTGCTGTTCTTTGGGCAGGCAGAGAGGGGCATCTTCCCTTCCTGTTTTTTTTTTTTATAACTAAGGAGTATTTTCATATTGTATCAAAGGAGACTAAGACATGAAAAAAATCAAGTATGGTAAGTCTGAATACAGCAGACTTAAGTACAGCTGAAATGATCATATGTTGAATAAACTTTGAAAGCACACGTGGAGCTATTATTTGTTTTACTGTACTGCTCTAAAAAGACAGTGCACTTGATCTCAGCCCTTTTCTGTACAAAAAGATCACAGACCCTGAAGCCTGAGCTCCATGAAATAGGTTTCCTCCTCCAGAGCAAGATTAGCAGAAGCTGCAATTGCTGGCGCTCTGCCTCCCTGACCAGGGACAGAAGCAAGCACCTCCCCACGCTCCATTTTTTGCTGATGCACTGGAACACACACTCCCTGTTTTGCAAGCAGGCTGCTAAATTCAAAAGCTTTAGCCACTCAGTCCAAGCAGATTCTTTTAAAGCAGCTGCAAAGAAATAGTTTTTCAAATGTCTTCTGAGAAACATGCCAAGCATGGGACTACTCAGACCCCTGCTACTCATTCTGCTCCGCAGAGTGCAGTGACCAACACAGCAGCTTGCCATTTCCTTTCAGTCACAAACATGAATGTCCTTGAATCAGACCAAGCTTTGTCATTGTTACATCATATTAGTAACTTGGAAAGTCACCAGATCTCAACTGCTCATCAGCTTCCATTTTATAGCAGAAACCTGTTATCATCCCTGATCTAACCATTAGCTTCACCTAATTTCTGCCTCTCCAGGTAGAATCCCCATTTCTCTGCAAGTTTTGCTTCTCCTTTAAGGATCCCTCAGCACTTTCTATGCAAACACAGTACAATTAAACTGCCATCTCTCTGCTCTATCCCCTGTCTGCAAACCAGATGTTGCTCTCTGTTATCTGGGCCCCCAGAGAATGCAAGTCTTGCACTTACCCTGCCCGTCGCCTTCCTTGTGTCTTCTCCAGGTGCTAAGCAGTGCTCTGTGTGATGCTCTCCATTGGTTTTCTGAGGTTTACAAGTAACTGGCTTTCTTGCCAAAGTCAAGTGATTAGCTGCTTTAACAGTGAGTTAAACTCTTACTATGTTATTTCCATTTATTTTCACACTCTTGATTATTCTTTCAAATTTAGTTACAAACCTGTGTGCTCTGATGAGTGACTGAAGGGCCTAGAGCAGTTCAGCTCACTTTCTGTTCCCAGTAACACAGATACTATCTTCCCTTCTCACGCTGCAGTAGAACAATATGACCCTGACCTGACGGACTTATTAAATATCCTTGTTTCAAATATGTTTCCTACAAACTCATTTTTTCTAGCTTGGAGATTAATGAGTCACCTTATCCACACCTCAAATCGCTTCTCCCCCTGATTGAAAAACGTAGTTTTTTATAGTACCTATTTTGAAGGTCTGTTCAACTAATTAAAAAAACAAAAGCATCATTTGATTCTGTGCCTGTCATACTCACCATGCACTGCTGGAATAAACTGTACCAATCACTCAGACTAAGTTTAAAGTTAACACCAAAGTAAATTTAGAGCCGAGATTTAAGAGCACTGAGTCTGTTTTGCCTCAAAATAAGTCAGGAATTCATATATTTTATTTTTGCCTTCTTGTTTTCAATTTTCTCCCACTATAGTTTTACATACCAACCACTTCACTCACTTGTGTAGATCATTATAAAGAAAAAAAAAATCACCATCATAATATCTTCACACTCTCCCACATTGCAGGTATTTTTTATTATAATTTCCAATTCAGTACCAGGATTGGTTCAAATAATTTAATTATTCTTCCAAATGCTTTACCAAAACACAGAGGATGGATTTTATTACAAAATATAAACAGAGGGGAAGTGCAAACACAATCCAATTTTAAAATTATTTAAAACTCCAGATGCTTTTTTTTTTCCTGAAACATTAACTTGCATCTTTCCTAAGAGCAATCTGAAGCATCTGCAATGCCCCATCATACAGAAAGCACATCCTGAGTGCCAGGCCTCATCACGTTGCCCTGGACAGCTGCAAGGAAAGCACATGGGATTCAGCACATTTCCACAGAGATCTGGCATACACTGTCAGCACATTCAGAAACTTTTTAAAGAATAATTTAAAAAGGATGGATGGCATTGCCAGAAAGTTTATTTGATGTCAACTACAATCCATCGCAGGTCTCACGACAATATAGTACATTATTCCTGGAGTCAAAAAGAATGCAGTATCTCCATCAGCTCTTTCAGGGGGCAAACTGGATGAACATGGACTGACACAAAAGGGCTTTTACAGTAGGGTCTGCACAGCCAGACAAGATGGCTAATGAATCTTTATAGCAGCAAGTTTCAAGCAGTTCAATCCATAAATTAATGCCAAACAAAGGATGATGAGACATTAAGAGCAGTTGGGGCCATCTGGTAATTCCAAACCTCTTCTCATGTGCACTCAGAAGATCACATATATTTTGAAAATCCTGTTTAGTTCTCCTTACAGGTTTGTTTTTTTTTTAACGTGTGGGTGAGGTCACTGCTTATTTATATTGCCTTCCCGAGTTCGATTTTCTTCTGGATGGCACGTGCTGAATGATAGATCAAGGAGTCAATGAATCCTGCAACTGAAAGGAAAAATCAGATCAAGCCAGAGAAGCCTCATAGAGGGATCAACTCTCACAGAAAGAAAAAAAAAATCCTTCTGTCAGTGGAAAGGGATTCAAGTTCCGCCAAGACAGAAAGCAGCTGCTGCTGCTCAGAAGACTAAAGTCTTCATCTCATTAGGAGAGACAAGATCCAGCTTGCAGGGCAGAGGTGACCATGCTTCTCCAGAAAAAGATCACTCAAAGAAGTAAAAATGAGGCAAAGATGAATCACATATGCTTACCGATGAATTAGAAAAGTTTGGAAAAGAAGCTGATTCTGCAAACTTTATATCATTCTACTACCACCCTGATCCAGCTTGCCAAGGGAATGTTTTCCATTTTTTGCTTGTTTCCAGTAATCTTAAAAGTAAGCTCTTCTACCTGATAAAACACGTTGCCCTTTACAGATGCCCCTTCTAGGAGATTGCAATGATTACCCACCAAGGACACAAAATAAACTGATGCTTTAATACTTTCTGCAGTATTTTCCCCAAATCTCTCCAGCCAGTACACTGAAGGTGCCTGTTAACTTGGTGCTTGTTTGTGACCACAGAAAAGGTCTACTGCACCCCCAAATCCTGACAACCCTGCATCTATCAAGGTGGCTTTCACAATACAGGAACTCTGAGCTCCTGCCTAGCTCCCTCTCTTTTTCTTGAGGGTACACAGGGTAACTTACACATTGAAACATTACACATTGAAAATATCTTTGCCAGTAAGCAAAGATATTTTCAATGCCTTTATGAAGCTTCATTTTTATTTTATTCAACAATCTAAGAAAGAAGTGGTTACTTGGCTCTGCACAAATACAGACATTTTAATGCTAGTTAGAGTAGCAGCTAAAATGGGAACTGGTTCTTCTATTCAAAGGTTGGACTAGATGATCTTAGAGGTCTTTTCCAACCTGAATGATTCTATTACTGTAGAATATAGAACTACTAGTCTTGCTATCCGGTCTTTCAGTAACACCCGTGGTGACTGTCTTTTGCCCTGAAAGTATTTCTACTTGTGGAACCAATTTGATGCTCTAACAAAAAAAGCTGTTACACAGCTGATTTGATCTGTCCTCTAGCCAAGAAAACAGTACAGATTTCAAATAGTATATGAAAGACCACATTATTTGAAAACAAAATATCAGATACTCCCATAGCTCTGTAGAACATCTTGTATCCCCTCCTGAAGGCTGAAATCACCTTTCCCCAGTAGACAGGGGTTTATCACCAGTCATGAAGACTCTAGAAAGAATAAGATGGCAAGTGCTTACTCCTTAGAGAGAGAAAAAAATTAAAGGTGCAATACCTGTAAATATGCCACCAACAATGGCACAAACTCCTGTGAGAAAGTGTGTGAAGGGCCTAAAATGAGGAAAAGAATTTGAACAATCAGCACCAGTTCAGTATGACAAGTAACAATTAATACAAACCGATTCATAATTATCATTATATTAACTATACTACGTAAGCATGCATTATATAAATATTAACAACTGACAATAGGTTCAACAATTAAATAACCCCTGTTGGCTACAGGACGACATTCATCACTGAAACTTTTACTTAGAAGCACCACTGTATTCAGTGCACTCTAATGAGCTCAGTGGCAACCCCAGGAAGCAAGTACTGAATTAATAAACCTAAAGGATGGCATTTCATTGCTAAGATTTCAGCCACCTGTGCTCAGACAGAATGCACAGACTGCTGTAACAGAAAAAAGAAATCCCTAAGCACATATTAATACATTGTAAGGTATAGAATTTGGCTGTGCAAAGCTTTGACAGCTGCAACTCCTTCCATTTCCCTGCAATTACAAACCTGTGATTAAATAAGGACCTGGAAAGAAGCACCAGGTTTCACACTGACTACAACATGAAGAAAAGCTACAGCAAATGCAGAGTAAGTAAACAAGTTGGATTGGAGCAGGTGCCACTATAGGTGCTTGTAAGGTGTTATTGGACAGTGAAAATGATAAATTGCATTTGTATCTATTGGTCACGTTGGCTTTGCTATATAAAAGTAGTTTTCCTATTATAAAAGACTTTGAGGAAATTAGCCTAAACTAAGAACCATTATATCAGACTTCTATACTTCTCCATCCTGATACTGGATTAAAACATTCCAGGGAGTATTGGAAAATCCCAGATCTGTTTTAGATGTTCATAGTAAAAGGAACTGCACTGGGGAGTGCCTCATCCTCTCTGCTGACTGTAGAGGAGCTTGGCTGACTCTCAGGCATCTGCAGTCACATCTAAGTGAGGACAGTGTTTTAAGCTATGCAAAATGACAAAATCAACACAATGAACGAAATACATTGAAATGTCTCTTACCTGTGTTTCTCTGTCAGCTTCACCATCATGGGTGACAGTTCATATAGCACAAATACACCAGGCAGACCTTGGTCTCCTATTAGCCCGTTGGCTATTTTCTCATGTCGTGTAACTGAAAACTGGTTAGTCCTTACCACCTAGCAGGAAACAAAAGCAGCAAGCATTGTTTTGTTAACAAGGAGTAGCAAAGGCTACTAAAACACAAGTTCAGTGAACCACATCAGTGTTGTCCTGCCCCCTCAACTTGTAGGGTCCTGCCAGTAGTCATGGTGCTAAGAGTCATAAGCAGCACCATCAGAATTAGGTCTATTTTTACTACAGGGTATTTATTGGCTAAATCCACATTTAGCCTAAAGAACAAGCTATGCATCAGTCTCCAGGCTGGATTGTTCTGGTCTCTGCTGGCAAGTAACTGGGATAAGCTGTTTTTCTCAACCTCAACCCGAAGTCCATGTCAACCTCTGCCAATCTGCAGTCCACCTAAGCATGCTTCAGGAGACGGGACTGATGTACAGACTGGGGACAGGTTAGATTCCTGTGGCGCTGATCTGTTTGACTTCTTAAGTCTATTGGCTTAGCTTTACCTTGTGCTGTCACTCTCACCATTTCAAGTCCATAAATACTGTAACAGCTAACGACTGAGACCCTCTAAGAGTCAACATTTGAAGTACTGAGCTCCCACCCAATCCGATGAAAAATCATCTCATATGAAGCATCGGGAGACAATGTTGAATGCTGAGAGAGGCCTGCCATTAGCAGATGAATTTAAACAGAAATAGCAGGAAGTGAATGTTCAGACACCATTCTGTGAAGCATAAATGGAATACGGCAGAAAGGGTATCACACAACCCTGGTATCTGCAGTTTGAGAAGGCTATATATATTCAAGAGTGAGGAAAGAAAATAAATAATATATAAAGGCAGGAGAGCTTTAGGGCTACAGAAGGATGAAGATCACTCATCTTTGTACAAATCAAAGATCACCCTGCTATATTATTCTGTGCCCTGCAATTCTTCTACAGGTTGTTTATACCATTCCTATTCTTACAGGAAATAAATTGACTTTCTATAAAATTAAATTATGTTTTGTCATCCCTAACTGGCTATCTGACAAATTATAATTAAAGCTGAAAAAGATGCTATCCAGTTTCTTTATCAAATTCTACATTTGGGGCTTCCAAGTACTGACTGTCTAAGACAGGTCATGGTACACATATGGTAACACACGTTGATCCACAGTTACCAGTTATCCACAGTTAGCATCATGGTTTGCATGGATTCCTCCCCTGGAGACTAAAAGCAATTATTTTGACAGAAGATGTCCTTTGAAAACTGAATCATGGATCTACATGTGAGATTTCCTCTAGAGAATCGTAATCCATGGTATACCGGGAGATGGTTATAAGAACAGGGCTCCAAATTAACTATCCCTCGTACATAAGGAATTTAAATAATTCACAAAAACTGCAGAAGTATCCTGAATCCAAGTAGAATGAGCTTCAGATATGGCCTGAAGGTTCTCTCAATACCACCTCATAGCAAGTAACTTCTATCCAACTTCCAGGAAAAATGGATGGGTCCAAGAAAGGCAGGGTATTTAAAAAAGAGTGGTCTACTGCAGGATTTATCGCGAGAACTGATTCCTGCAAATAGCTTCAGTCTGTAGGACAGATGAAGAAACACAACTTATGTCTACCTCTCCAATGGATTCTGTTATATTGTCCCACTCACACTGCTGTAGGATAGTTTTGCTTGAGCGTCTGTATTGCATCTACTGTGGACATGTGGCTCCTCAGATCTGTGGGTCCTGGCACAGGTCTCGGTGCATAACTAATAATTTGCTGGTGATATAAATTCCAAAGTGCCTAAAGCAATACGAAGGCTGTGTTGACATGCAGTAGTAGTATGTTGCTCTGACTGCAAGGATGTATGCTGCATGCCTGAGAATGGCAGCAGTTTGGGCAAAGAGCAGGAAGGTGTAAGGGCTCCCAGTGTTGTGGGGTTTGTAGAGTGTTATAAGACTGTGCACGACAAGGGAGTCAAATTCATGGATAGTTTCATCCATGTGCAGACCAATTCTTGCACTAAACAAGCCCCAGAACCACACCTGGGGTTCACCTCAGAGGAAACTAGTTCAGTGTTAAAGCGAAGCTGGGAATGGACCATGCATATAGCATAGGAGATACAGAACCAAAGCCTGGGATACAGTAGGGAAGCTAAGCCATTTTGTGTGTGAATGCATGCAAAGGTATTGGGGCAGATGGTATTTCTGTCTCTTCCTCACAGGGTTAGATGAGCATACTGGGTACCAATGGTAGTGAAGTCTACACAACAGTAGAGCTCTCACCTCTCCTGGTGTTCACTTTGCAATAGAAACAATGATTTCCATCATTCTCCTGCCCTAAGACTATGGAGGGGCCTAGATCGTGATAACTGTCATTGTTTTTTTGTTCCTTTGTTTTTTTAAGAAGAGGTCCTCTGTAGCACCCAAGATCCCCTAAAGAATGACAGCAACCAAAGTAAATGCTTCAAAATGAATGAAAGAAATTACAGTTGTTCCTGCTGTCTCAGGTGGGTTAAGAATAGAGCATATGTTTGTTGCTGTTCTCAGGATCTTCATATCATCTTGATATTTC
Source organism: Cygnus olor (assembly GCF_009769625.2). NCBI lineage: Eukaryota > Metazoa > Chordata > Aves > Anseriformes > Anatidae > Cygnus > Cygnus olor. Next base: position 1,425,923 of record NC_049184.1, read on the forward strand.
TTCAGAAATTTGTTTATCTTAGCCATCCCAAAAGAAGGACATATTCTGAAAGTGGGACTGGAAATCTAGCCACCCTCTTTTGGAGGCTAAAGTAGAGTTTTTAAATTGGAGACAAGCTCATCTTGTGTTATTCTCCAAATAACACTTTTAGGATCTCCTTGGTGCTTTGACTTCTCCTGAGCAGACACTAGGAGGGATTCATGAGGGAACATAATGAAAATGGTATGGTCACTTTGAACTAGGTGGGATGGAGGCTGAAATCTGCTTAATCACTGTAGCAACATTATAGATGACATTACACCATAGAAACTTGTTTTTGCTGAGGCTGCAATACGAAGGAAGTTGAATAATTTGTCTTGCTTCCACCAGAGGTCAGACACAGTCAGAATCAGAATATGAGGACTAAAGTCTGAAGGCTTTCAGTTGCTTTATATGGTGAGGAAGTGGATTATCTGCTATGTCAAAAGAAGAAAAAAAAACTAAGAACCATGTTTCAGATCTGCAAATGCCAATTATCCCTACTGAATTACTGCTTATGTCTTGTATAGAGTTGGGCATGAGAGAGCTGAAGCCACCCAATACATGTTTGGAATAAACAAATATTAAAATATACAAAAATAAACTAGGAGAGGAAAAATATGTCATTGCACAGAATCTTCCTGGGATCCTATCCTGTGCTGCAGGCTGTGAAAAAGAATTGAGCTGAGGCCGCTTCATTTCTTGTACCTATGGTACAGGCAGAGTGTTACGCAGGTATGACCACAATAGATATTGCTATTAAAGTATAACCTCATCTCCTGTTTAAGTGGGTGTATATGTAACAAGAAAAGACAGAAGAATAACATGTAGATTTATGATTTTTATAAAAAGCCAAAGCAACAGGAATAAAGGTACTTACTTCACCGTCTACCTTCATATAAACTGTGGGGACCACTTTGACAAAATACTGAAACATCATGGAAGCTACAAGCAAAGACACAGAGACATGATTAATAACCTGTGATAAATGGTGAAGAGCTGGAAAGTTTATCTTACAAGTTAGTTAGGCACAAACTGATTTTGTTCAGGAATATATTTTTGTGCAATAGCTACTGGAGGCTTTCAATGACAGTAAAATTACTGTCTGACACTAGGTTTTCCTTTTTCCAAGGTGAATATGGTTCCTGTTCCAACTAAAACTGAAACAACCAGCATTGTCACAGAATCACAGAATGGTTAAGTTGGAAGGGACCTCTAGAAGTCATCTGGTCCAACCCCCCTGCTCAAGCAGAGCCACCTGGAGCAACTGTCCAGGACTACATCCAGATGGCTTCTGAAGATCTCCAAGGAGGGAGACTCCACAACCTCTCTGGGCAAAAACTGTGCCAGGGCTCCACCACCCGCAGAGCACAATAGTCCTTCCTGATGTTTAGATGGAACCTCTGTGTTCCAGTTTGTGCCTACTGCCTCTTGTCCTGGCACTGGGCACCACTGAAAATAGCATAGTTCTGTCTTCATTTTTTCTTCCCTTCAGGTATTTATACACATTGATAAGATCTCCCCTGAGCATTCTCTTCTCCAGGCTGAACAGTCCCAAACTTTGGCCTAGGTGAAAACCTTTTTTTAAACCACTTATCATACTATAGTTTTTACCAGTACAACTTCTTTTTGAAAATTCTTACTCTACGACATGAAAACCTTTACATTTAACAGCATCGTCCTACAAAAACATACTCAACTCTAAATAAGCAACCTATATCAATTTCAATTAACACAATCTCCTGATGACAAACATCAAGTTTCTACAGGATAAAGAGGAACATCTGGATCAGTGAATAGAAAATAGAAGTAGAATTCCCTCTGGTACCTCAGACCAGCCAGTTCCTTCAGTTCTCTTAAAAAAAATGGAAGGTAGCGATCACTTTGAAAATCAGTTTTCTCAGAAATTCCCTAGAGAATATTACTCATCCATTTCTACAGAAGTAATTCTCACATAAAATATCCTTAGCTGGTGTGCAATAAACATAAATTTGACCTGCAATCTACTTCGCCCACTTCTTTTCTGGAAAACACCTTCAGTCTTAGTAATTCCTCAAGAATTTGCCAGCTGTTTAGCTGATGCCCAGCATGGAAAGCTTTAGCCTACAGAGAATTTTACCAACCAGATACAGGTTCCCCCTCATAGTTTGTTACTCCACAGAAAAATAACAGCATCATGGCATCCTTTCATTTTTCTGTATTTTATTTTAAGCACCACTCTTTTATTTGGGTAGAACAATTAGAATAGTAAAATAGTTGGTGAAAAATTTTAAAGAACAGATTCAGGTAGGATAACAATCCTACTACCATCTTGAACCAAACAACTTCTCTCTCCAAGCTTTATTACATAACGTAACCTCAAGTGCCTACAAAGACAAAATTTGCAGACTCCAGTGGATCTAAATAATGTGACTAATCTCTGGAGTGGTATATAAAGTAGGTTTGTATGAATAAACCAACATTACAGTTTGAGCAGCAGTGGCTTAAGGAGAGAATTGTCAGAGCTATCCATCAAAGATCAGCAATAGCTAATCTTCAGCTGTTACAGTTGGGTAGATCAAGGTCAGACAGATACCACAGCTCTTCATCAACCATCCATTAGGCTTTTTTTCTCTCCTGTGCCTTCTAGCTATATATTACTGCACACTGTAGCCAGGCAGGGCTCTCCCTCGACTACACATATTGTAGGCGTTTAATAACAACGTGCTGTACCTTCTGTTGTATCTCCATAAACACTGAAAAGAGACATCTTTCAGAAAGGTCACAGAATCAAAACAAAACACGTAGGCCAGTTTGTTCTGGCTGAGTGGAAGCATCTGTTTCAGAAAGAGCACAAGGCGGAGGACTCTGAGTTTTATGCAGTGCTGTCAGGGTTCTTGTTAAAGACTAGGAACTTTGCTCCTCTTCTCATCTAACTCATTAATACAGACACTTAAAAAGATTTCTCTTGGTTGGCTCTTACCTTGCTGTGCAGTGACGTCTGTCCCATCCAGAGGATTCACGATGCCTGGATAATCCCTTCCAAATGAGAGATGTTTGATGTAGTGCGTCATATTGATCTGAAATAGAAATGCTAATAACTCAAACAACTGCACAGCATCCTAGTGGCATGGCAATGGGCCTAAAGTTAATTATTTGTATATTTTTCTGATTGTTGCTCTTGGCAGGTCCTCCCTTACTCTGTACTTCCTAACAGTGAACTCCAAAGCACTTGCTCTTCCTTTTTATTTATGGGAGATTCCAAGATATGGATTCTCCTTTTCCTGTTTGAAATCCCCAGATCTTGGTGCTCTTTCCTCCCATCTGCAGAGCAAGCTCTCCCACCTCCACCCAGCTTTCCACTACTCTTTCAGCTGGTCAGTCATATAGGTAGGGGCATCGTCTGCCTTCCTCCCAGTACAAGGTAAACTCCAACAGATCCAGCAGTAGTTGTGAAAATGTCGATTCTAAAAAGCTGGGAAGCACAGATTAAAGATCAAGACAGCCTTAGGAAGACAGAAGCAGGCTTGCCAGGCAACACAATGATGTTCCACAACACATTTTAGGGCCCTGTGTGAAAGCAGGTTCCAGATCATGCAGATATTTGTAAAACCTAAAGACAGCTGGGATCAATATGCTAAGATCTCAATGTGGCAATGGCAGGGAAATCCAGAAGGAAAACAGACTGAGAGAATTGGGACACTACCTGGAGAACACTTACATTATCAAGTCCGAAGCTCTGGAGGTCATGAACTGTAATAGAAAAATAGTTTAACAATATAGTTCAGACTACGATATCAAGCATATCTATTTACCTTATTTTAGCTATAAGGGAGCTCCCCTTATTCCCATCACTGTTTAAAATGGCAAGAAAATAAGATGGGTTTCGCTCTGGTTTGCAGTAGGATACGTGACAGATGTCACAAATGTCAAAAATGTAAACAAATGTCAAAAGCAAATTTCAGGGGTCAAGCAAGGAAAATTTCACTGTTATCTCAATCACGATCTGACAGCCATTTTAGTTCTTGCTTCACTTCTCTAATTACTGTAAAACATAGAAATATGACATCTAAACTAACAGCTGAGGAGATCATGTGCCTTAATATTGCATCAAAGTGCCCTGAATAAATCACCAGCATCTTAGTAACTCTTAGCAAACTGCCTATGAGCCTTGTTGCCGCTGCCTAGAGAACGCAGAGGAAAAGGAAAAGTCTTTGCAAGGACAGCCTTTCAGCCTGCCCTCTCTCTGACATTTTGCATACAGCAATACAATGACACTGGCAGCACTATACTTCCAGAAGAGACCTGGCAAAGATATTGGCCATGGAAGGCAATGTTAAAAGGAATTCATATATTTTTGTTGGCTACTTAAGCGGCTTTATATAATGCCAGAAGCATCAATCTCAGGATGAAAATATAACTTACAACTAGATTTCAGTAACACTCCTACCAGGTTTATCCAAAGTTGCACAATTATCCTAAAGTAACCCGAGGCTGTGGCACATTTTAACAGGTAAATTCATGTGCTCAGGAAGCCATACTTCACCTTTCACCTACACAAAGAAAAACATACTTCAAAAAATCATGCGCTATTATTTTATGTGTTGATGGGGTCAGATCGCTGATTGCTACATTATTAATGAGGATTAGGAATGCTGTTCTCTTAAAGGATTTTGCAACGCCATCCAGCATAAGGAAGGCTGCAAAGCTGAAGAACTGATTGAAACTAGCCTCTCCTTTAAAACATTTGCTTAACATGAGTATGCTGTGAACTATTTTTTTTCTTAATAACATCTTTCAATAAAGTAATAGAAGCTTTTCTTGTATTTATATAAAAACCTTACTAAAACAAAGATATATAAATATGCAAATCAGAGAATGTATAGTTAGAAAAGGAAACACTCTGCCTGAACTATAGTCTTCCTTCTCCTAAAACTTGCATCTAGGGAGAGCCCCTTGCATTTCACAGCCAAAATGTTTGACGCTTAGGAATCAAGGCTGCAGCCACTGGAATTAAGGCAATGGTTTTGCATTACAAAGAGCTCAAGGCAGCACTGGCATCAGATACACCTGTTGCTGTCTGACAAGTATGCAGACCTATCACTGCATTGTTGTTTGTGTGTCTATGCTGGCAGCTGGATCAAAGACCTCATTTGGATTAAACAACAACAAAAAAAATCTACCACAAATTTGGGAATACATATCAAATAGCGGGTAAAGAAGGGAAGAAAAGAGGTGGCCTCAGTATTACACTACATTTTTTCTTAATAATTACTAGCAATACCATGTAATGTTGCAGTATTACGCAACTAAATCAAGAGTTAAGTGGGTTAGCTGTCCGTTGAGCTGTCCGTTGCACAGAAGTCTTGCTGCCTTTTGTACATACAGCAGCAGACTAACTTTCAGTTAATAACAAAGTTCTACAGAGAAAAGTTACGGCTGTAATGGATCTGCATTTAAACTGGACCTAAAGCCAAAGGAATTAAACAGTCTTTGCTCCTCATTTTTCTGTTGATGGCTCATTCCCCTCCCACCCTCCTCATGGTCACAAACCACATCAGAGAACAAAACTAACCAAACACAAATATCGCTTGATGCAAGGCTATTCTTTCAGCCAGATCAACTTTAAAACAAGGCTAAGCACAAGGCTGCACAAACACTTGTGATGGGCACGAGCCACCTGCATGGGGAGGGACGGGAACTTTCCTCCTGATAGCTGTGCTGGTATGATTATGGTGTTTATCAGTTTTAATGCTTGGGCAGTCACATTTGTTAGTATTTGAAGTGGGAGCTGAGTACTAGTAAGGCTGACAAACCTTACAGTGATAGTAGAGTACCAGAGAAATTCAAGAGAAGAATTTGAGAAAGACTAGTCATTGACTAACCTGTTAAACTAGCTTTATATCGTGCATGACACTAATTTTAATGGTTACAACAATTCAAAATAAAGTTTCCCAAAAGTGCTCTGATGTAATGCTTTCCACAGGTAAAATGCTGATTATTAGCTTTTATAAAACCTCTTCAACAAATGATTTACAACTGCAAAAATGCATGATTCACACATTCAGTTTCCAAAATAGTCTTCCACCAAGCTACAAGTTTATCTTTGATCACTAAGGATACTAAGCACATATGTATATAGTCCAGGTCAGAGAAAAATATTAAGCTAATCACAGCTTGCATAACATAAAACAGCAGCCTATTTAGTGTGCTTAGAGAAGAAACAGTACAAGGTAACAGAACAGATCTTAAGAGACTGTCAGGTAGGACCAGGAATTGTTATTTTTCAAGAAATATAAGCACATTCTCTTCTTTCTGTAGCTGCAGCTAAATGCTTAGCTAGATAAAATAAATCTGTAAAAGATCTTAGGTTTGTCGAGAAGTCTCTCCTTTTTATATAACCTCATTTTTTTCACTGTGTTAGTAACAGTTTTAAGTCTGCTGTCTATCTTAAGAATTCTCTCCATCTTGCATTTCTGACCTGACCAACCACAAAGACTCAGACTCTGTAACTCAGTCCTGTAAAACAGGGTTAAAAGCACTTACTGCCACTTAATAAATCCATTAAAATTGCAAGAAGCCCAAGACACAGCTACCCAAACACGCTGTTCCAAAATGAACTAGGTCACCAATTTTCACACTGGTGATGAATTTTCTGGAATAAAAAAAGCTCTTACAGGAGCACAATGGCAGGAACATGATGATGCATTGTGAAGAGGGCATTGAGGCAGGGAGCAACGCAGAAAATGTTGCAGTCTGGGGAGGGAGAGAGGAGAGTCAGGATCCTGAACCCTCTACCAGATGTTACTGAATGGATACATCACATTTCAATCTGTTATTGCCAGGATTTTCTCACCCTTACAAAAAATCCAATGACTTACAAAATCTTGGAAAACCTTCTACGGAGTATTCGGAGATGAGCAGAGTTGGTGCATGAATTCCCAGGAGAAATTCTCTAGCCTGCTGTACAAATGAGCTTAAACAATATAATTATCCCATCTGACTTCAAAAGGCAGAAGTCCCTCCAACTTGTCACTATGTCCCCCTCAACTACATTATCTGTGTAAAACAACTAGTAATCCACCAACATGTCATCTCCAACACTGACATATCAAATTCATTTAAGTCAAAGATTCTCAACCTTTTCCATCTGACCTCAATTTACCACAGAAGAATGACCTGGGATGGCTCTCCTTTTAGCTTTCAGGAAATCTTCTCAAATCCCAGCCTAGATCAACAGCTCTTCCCAAAGGAGATTTATGGGCACAGCAAATAATAGAAATTAGGTTAGTACTGTAGTAAACAGTATTGAAAAAAAAGGATACAGCAACACTTACTCTCAACAGCGTGCACTGCAAAAATGAGCAGAGTAGGAGAGAAAAGAGAAATATTCAGATCCTTACAATGAAAAGCAGAGACTCAGATACAGCAGCATTTAAAACTTGCACCAAAAAGGGGAAGAAAAATAACTTTAGTGGTGTGCTTTCTAGGCCATGTAAGAAGACCCTCTAGCTAGAGGACTGATATACGGACTAGCAATCATTTAAAGAGTAATGGAGAAACAAAAATGCAGGAATTAATCACTAAAAGGAAAATTACAGCGGGATGTCCATATATGTTAAAGTAAGTCCTGAAGTAGCATGCCAGGTAACACTCCTAGTTATATTTAGATTCCTTCACAGTCTTTCAGTTCCTTAGGGCAAAGGAAAAGTCATTTTAGCAGCAATCAAAGCTATCCAGAGGTGTAGTCAAAGTTTACACTCACAACATATTACCATTCAAAACTAGGTAAGTTTTTTCTTAATCAGACCTGTGCTTCTTTCATCATACCTGGTGCACAGATAAGGTGACAAGCCGCAAGATTATTTTTGTTCACTCTGTTGCAAGATCCCAACAAAGGTGAATACCTGGAAGGATGCGGGGACAGGGGAAACGTATGCTTGGACTGCATATCTCAAAACATACTAATTGGTGTTAAGTAATCGCCTTTTCTGTTGTTGTTTCAAAAGACTGTTCACAAGTACATTCACATTGTATGTGGCTAACCAATAACTTTCACAGATTTATACCTGCATGAAGATGGGCCTCTGAATACTTTACACAGCAACTCCCAGCCCATTCTGCCAAATGCTGCGCTCCTGGTGGTGTTTCTGTGACAGCATCGTTTTTGGTATGGAGGAAGTATGGAAGGTATGGAGAGCCTCCAGACGGCTGCTTGGCAAATGTTAGGCATTCCCAACAAGTAATACAGCTTGAGCTCTGATGGACTATAGTCCAGTGGCAAATGGAAACATCACTTTTTGTGGCAAATTCAACTTGATTTAATTGTAAACAGCTTTGTCTATCTACACAGAAATGGGTGAGACCTTGAGTCTTTCAGCACCAATACAATCAAACCATGAAAGGAGTTTACCAGTGTATAAGGAAAAGTCCTTAGCAATGCTGAGGGTGAAATAATAACCTCAGCCTCCAGTGTTCAGACTGAGGATGAAAATTATTAATTTCCTGGCAGACACTACTTTGGGACATTTGGAACAACAGAATGAGTTCACACAAACACCTCTACGGTAGGAATACCGCACAGGTGATCAACCAGAGGATTTCAATTTCCTCCATGATGAAATTGGGACTTTGACTAATGGGAGGTTTTGATTTCCACCTTTTTTTCCAAGAATGCTGATAAGCATAGAAGAGCTCAGATGAGGTATTTGTGTATGTTGAAGTCTTGAGCAATAGTAACAGCCCCACACCTAGCAGGGTTCTGGGACAGGAGAATAGGAGAAGGGTGCAGTCTCTGCAGCCAAAAGAATTAGTGTGACGGGCTTTTGGTAGCCAATGAGAATATACCAAGGGGCCTAAACAATGATAACCAGTCTTCAGTCAAAGACACTGTCCTTCTTGCAATTCAGCATTCAAACCATTAGAAACTATGTAAAATAAGATCACAGAATCATCTAGGTTGGAAGAGACCTCCAAGATCAGCTAGTCCAGCCTCTGACTTAACACTAACAAGTCCTCCACTAAACCCCTAAACCATATCAGATGGTGCATTAGGTCTCATCCACAGTGTCCAATGATGCTTTCAAGTAGTTTCTGGCTGTCAAATGAATCTATTAGAGAAGGGAATAAGCCTACTCTTAAGTACATGGACAGAACATTAATTAAGGTTTACAACTGAACAGTGAATTTGTGCTCTTAGGGAGCTAATCGTCACAGATTCCTAGTAAAAGCTTGGTGACTCCAAATAGGCTCTTTGCAAAAGCTCTTAAAAAAGAGTTTTCCTATCTTTTGAAAAGAGGGAGATTTCTTTCATTCTTTCTTTCACAGTCACCACCACAAATGAGGAAAACAAGTGGTAATCACAAAAAAAAATTGCCTTCAGAGATACCTTCTTTCCTCCAGTTGACTAGGTAAGGTGCAAGAAAAGCACAAAATTTGGATCCTATTCATAACTGCTTCACTCACAGAAACTGTCACAGTCACTGAAAATCTGTCTTTAGGACAGAGAATGTTCTGAATGTGATCGTCAATGTCAACTTTTTTTTTTAGTCAATCAAAGGAATCAAATTATATATTTTAGGAAAGGTCTCTCAATAAAGCATGATGGGTGATGTCTTCCCTAGAAAACAGTGATGATCACACTTCTGCAACAGAATGGTCCAAAGACAATCTAAAGGTTAAATGAAAAGCCTCAGCTTCCCCTTGATTAGAAGAAATACGGCAAGGAAGAAGGAAGTGATATGAGGTTCATCTCTCTCCTGAGGAAACTATCACTAAGGACATTCCCCCATGCTGGAAACTCACTGCAAAGCTCTACAGCTGAAGCAGGAGATGGCTGCTACGGTACAGACATGGACAGCAGTGGCAGCAGCTCTTGAACCGCAAACCTCAGGAGGTTAAAAAGTTAGATCATTTAATTTAATTGTTTAATCATTCCTTTTTTTTTTTCTGAGATAAAAAAACATTTTTTTGAGGAAAGAAGGTGTGAGCTGCTGCAAAGAAAACATCTACAATAGCCAGGATCACAAAAAGACACAGTTGATGCTGGAAGCTGTTCTTACAAAGACACAACTGAAAAGAGAACTTCCCAAAATCTGATGCATCCCATACAAACTGGACATAAAAATTTCAGTTTAGGATTCAAAACCTGTGAAGCAGACAACAGTGAAGCAGACCTAATCTCAGCTAGTACCAAAAATGAACAAGTGGGAACAGAAGACTGCAAATATCACTAATGCTTGACTTTGGTTTTCCCTTGACACAGGAGAGCCAGGACTACTAGTTTTGAGCACCAAGAAGTCTGCTTGGAAGCGCTCCAGTCCTCCTCACAACTTCCTTCAGTGCCCCTCCTAACAACCTCGGATGTCTCAGTGCAACTGGACCACAGTTGCTGAAGGAGTAAGGCAAGACCATTAGGAGCCAGTATGACATGCAGGAGGGGCGTCTTCTCTGACACTGAAGATGGAGCATCATGGAGCAGCTTTAAAGCAACCAGTTTTCAATGCTTTCAATAATTTGGGCCAAAAATCAGTGTCACTGCTTGCTTCATAAGCAAATTCCTGAAGTTTCAGCTCAGCTTCTCTGAGAACACAGCATCTGAAGGAAAGATAGACAGAGCACCCATCCAAGAAATACAAGCAGTATACTTATAGAATAGCTAAAAGGTAATTAACTGTTATAGATGGCACAAAGGCATTAAGATTACATTTGTGAATTCTGCTAGAAAGAAAAATTTCTATGACCTGAGATGAACAGCAACACGTACTAAAGCATTTAATAGTGAAGAAAACTAAGATAAAACATGAACACAAGTCTATGCTGCAAAAATAGCCCAGCAATGAAGTAGCCTCCAATGGTCAGCTGAAAAGAACATAGCATCTCCTTACTCATGAACCAGCCAGGGGGGAAAGAATAGTAGAAGCCTACCTTTTATAGATACAACAGCAGTTAAAAGTTATCTATGTCTGCGTTTTCCAATCACGTATACTGGAAACATGAATGTGGATGGCTAAAAAATTAGTTAATGCAGCAGAGCCTCACATTTTGTTTATCTCAGGACAAAAACACACTCTCAATTTCTAAATTGCATTATATTTCATGGCCTGTGACTCTGAGAAACCAAAATGAATACAAAGTTGTATTTAATGATTGTGCAGAATGACTTTCATCTATAACATCAAAAGAACACGAGAAAAAAGGTTACATACAACTACAGAAAAGCATTCATGCAAACAACAGTAAGTGAAGTGAAATAATCTCACCTGGATTTAACATTCGTGCAAGCAGAAACAGAGCAAAACAAAAAGGACAAAATAACTTTTTTCTTCGAAGTGGACAAACTTTTTTTTTAAATACAGTTTTTGTTTTTCAGCATTTTCAGTGTTTCTAGTTCCTTCAGTCACATGAATATTGCATAAAGACAGAGAGGAGAAGTGTTAAAACAAGTAAAGTGTTCAACACTTTGCTAAAAAGACTATCAGGAGACCATCAGAGGTCCTTTGGGCGTAAATATTAACAGAGTATAAAAATAGTTAAGACAAATTCTGGGGTATGCATGCTTCTCAGAGCTTGAGATGTCAGGGTCTTGATCTTTATGAAAAACCCTTTGGACATTTAGAATGTTAAACACAAGTGAAATATGGTTTGACTCTATTTCAGCAGGCGTCACCTTATGACAAGACAATACACTTGCATCTCTTAAAGCATGAGATTCATAGGCCACCTGTTTCAAAACTTTCATTCCCATTATTCAGTACAAATGTTTGCATTCAAACACAAATACATACCTTAATGTTAGACGCTAATTCAAAATAGCCAAATGTGGTTGCAGCTAATAAAACCTCATATTCAGTAAACTCTTAAGAAGGTCCGTTAAGAGGCTTACTCACTTATACAATATTTAAAAATGAAAACATAATTTGAGAGCTATTGTTGATAATTTGATTTTGGTGGCTACTCATTAGCATTCTCCTGATTAGGAAAGTAACTGAATTTAGGCTGACAATGTAACAAACTTCAAGGTAACTTCAACCTTTTTACCTAGTCAAAACAGGACCTCTGATTTTCTCTGTCTTAATGTAAGGATTTCTGCCCAGACAAAGACAAAGAACTGAGGTTCAGGGATGTGAGACATGGGATGAACTCCTCCATGTAAGGCTGCCCCCTGTTTTTTACCTATATTCCTCTTACATTCAGCTGGTGCTATCAAACCTTGTCTACAGCTATTAGACTCTAAAAAGTATTGCCTACTTTAAAAAGTGGGCAAATGATTTCTGGGGACAAAATATAAGAATTTGAGAACAAAAATATAAGTAAGGAGAGAGAACCGTATGAGAAAAGAAGCCCAAACAAGAAATGAATCATCCCTGAAAAAATAAGACTTCTGCACCACATTTATCCTAGGACAACTACTAAAACAAAACAAGAGATCAAAGATTGAGCTACACACAATTAAAGCTAACATAACTAATCAGAACTCAAATTGCACCTTATTCTGTACTGGTTCTCTTTTGTGCATGTGTTAGCCCTATGTATCCTCTTACTATTTATTCTACTTTCTGAGAAAAGCAATTTCAACTCACTTCTACCCAGGAGAGAAGATACAGTTCTGAAGATGTTAACAGCAAGCACATGACATACATTCAGAAGCTGAGATCAGAATTATATTTATGGTGAGATTTACAAAGTACTTCTGAATAGGACCCTTCACTTTGTTAAGAAGTTGCTGTGGTGGTTTTACCGTGCTAGGCAGCTGAACTCCACCACAACCGCTCTCTGATTCCCCCTCCTTAGAAGATGAGGGGAAGAAGTAAAGGGAAAAACAGCTCACGGGTTGAGATAAGGATAATTTAATTAAAGGGAAAAATAATTATTAAGGAAATATTATTATTAATTAAACAATTTAACTAAAGGGAAAAAATAGGGAAAGGGGGAAAGGGAGGGGAAAAGGGAAAAAACAAAACAAAACAAGTAAAGGCTATGTGGAAGTGCAGAGGAAAGAAATTCCTCTCTACTTCCCACAAATGAGCAATGTTTGACCACGTCCTTGAAGCAGGGCCTCAACCCACGTAGCCGGTGTTCGGGAGGACAGACGTTTTCGTAACTAGAGCCCACCCCTCCCCTCTTCTTCCTTTTTCTACCTTTTATTGCTGAGTGTGTATGGAATATCCCTTTGGTCGGTTTAGGTCAGCTGCCCTAGTAATGTTCCTTTCTCACATTTTTTGCCCACCCCCTAGGAGGGTTAGAGAGAGTCCTGATGCTGTGCCAGCACTGCTCAGCAGCAGGCACAACACTGGTGTGATACCACTGCTGTTCTAGCTACAAGTGCAGAGCACAGCACTGTATGGGCTGCTGCAGGGAAAGTTAACATCCCAGCCAGACCCAGTACAGTTGCCTGTGCAGAGTCATTATCTGGAGATGTATTAAGCAACAATAATCCTCAGGATAATGGGAGAATGTCAGTGCAACAAACTGAAAAGCTGGTCTGCTAGCTTCAGTACTTGAATAACAGCAACAAATAGAATTATGGACTCGGGTCTAACCATCAGCTGTATAGCCACTCTGACATGAGGCAAGGAGAGTGGTGTGATGGAACAACTTTCTATAACGGGTTGCCCAGGGATGTGGTGGAGTCACCACCCCTGGGGGTGTTTAAGGAAAAGGCTGGATGTGGTGCTTAGGGACATGGTTTATTGGGTGACATTGGTGGTAGGGGGGTGGTTGGACCAGATGATCTTGGAGGTCTTTTCCAACATTAGTGATTCTATGAACATTCCATACTATTGACATTCTTGTTCACCTCCCTATTTTCTACTGACTCAAAACAGTAGGGAATAGAAGATGGTAGCAAAAATACTGTCATTGCAGTTTTGTATCTAACAGGTCTAATAAAATCATTACTTTTATTGTATTCTTCATAACAACAGTTAGGAATACTCAGACTTCTCTTAGACATTCAACTTCATCCTGCATATTAAATGCATTAATAGACTAAACATTAATGCAGACTTTATTAAATGGATCAAAAATCACATGCATGCAGGTGCTTAGAGCAGAATTATGATCCAAAGGAAATATTTCCAGGGAGCTCACAGAGCTCTGTCATCTGACCAATACTACTCAAGTTCTTTATCTGTAATTAAAGGAAAAAAACTCCTTCCTGTAAACTCCAAAAAAAAAAAAAAAAAAGACTATGAAGAAAGGTTATAGGGCGAAAACATTCCCAGCTTCATGTATGAAAGAACAGGCTCTTAGCTGTCCATTTCTCTTGGTGGTGATGGAAAACTCATTGATGGTTGGTTGGTTCCACAAAAATATTGCCCAGGAACAGGTGGAAAAAAGGGTCATCAAATGTTATGAATTACTAGGAAAGCAAGAAATAACAAAAGAAAGTCATCATACTGTTGCCTACATCATGCTTAGCCTGGACCTTAACACTGGGTGCAGTCTGGTACCTCCAGCCACAGCTGAACTGCAAACATTCAGAGAAAACCAGCAAGGAAGCTCAGAAGTTGAATGGCTTCCAGAAAGGACCACCTGAGTAAGCTGTGACTCTTCAGTGGGGTAAAGACCTGAACTGTAGGTTGGAACAAATAAGGTCTGCAACATCTAAGAGGCAGGTTGAGAGTAAGCAGGGACTGCTCACTCTCTCTTCCAACAGAGGAACAAAAGCAACAAAAGCTATCACACAAAGCTGGCGGGTACCACACAGCAAGTAAATGAGAGGTGTTTTTTCTTACAGCAGAACATACCTGCTGAACATCTTGCAAAAAGGAGGGTGTTGTAAATTCAAGAAGTTTACATAGATTGGTAGTGAGAAGGGAAAAGTACCTGAAACAGAGCCACTGAGGGCTCTCAACAGACCGTAACATATTCAGGAGATTCTAAGAGCTGCAGACTGCTGCCTGTTGAGAAAGTTATTAGAGGCCTTTTTTCCCCTCATTATTTAATATAACAGAATTGCCAGAAAGCAGGTTTGTCTGCCCATCATCTCTCCTCTCACTGTTTTTCCTTGTCCTCCAAAACACCAATATTTCTAACTGTGCCTCCAAAAGGTTTGCAGTAACACAGTCCTTTCAGTTTCTTCCTGTATTCTCCCACTGTATTCCTTAATTTTTAAATTCAGTTGTGCAAGACTTCTGGGACGTGCAATTAGAGAGCTAACCTGACCCTTACCATCACTTGCATTCATGCCTATTACCGAGGATAGACGCAATGCAGTGCTACTTGTCCTTAATTTAGGTACGTGCTGTGAAGTCGTAAATACTGGCTGTGGTAAGGTTCCTGTTGTTATGCTAGTTTAAGTACATAAAGCAAGTTCTGCAAGAAGTGATGTATTTTATTAGAATAACTAATATTGGGAAGAAAAACAGTTGTTATTATGGATATTAAACTGTTACTATTACGGATTGCAACTCAAAGCTATTGTAAGACAATGGTCAGATACACTTGGAAGCTAAAGGTCACAATAAGTAGAAAAAGAAAATACTTTACCGTGTACATGGGACTGTTGGAAACTTTTTCCTGGTGCAAAGTGAAAATTTCCAGCTACCTGCAGGGGATAGTCATCTTTCATTAAAACGTCTGAATCTACATAAATAAAGCAGCTGTACAAGTGCTTGCTTAATTTTTTATTTTTAAACTAGATATACACCATGCAAGCCATTTTTATAGATGACAATACCACCAAGTACTGTCCTAGAAGAGAGATTTCCCCTGTTTCTCACAGGCACAGTCATACTGAAAGCCATAATTACATACTAATGTAGATAATAACTGTTTTACGCAGATTTTAATGGACATAAAAATTGGAAGGAGGAGGAATTAATTCCTTTGGGATGGAACTGACTGTTGCTCCAAGAGATATGATAAGATACCACAGAAATGGAGTTGAGAAAGTAACTGTGAGGGAGAGTGAAGAGGATGGAAAAACAAAGAAACAACTAAATACAATAAACTATACACCATGAAAATAAGCTGCATGTGAAAAAAAAAAAGCACTAACCAGTTTGTTAAAACTTCATCCTGGAATTTGTATGAGACACAGATATTAGGTGCCAATCCTGACTGGCACTTACAAGCAGTCATACATTTTTCTGGAAGCTCCAAATGTCCCAATCTCACATGATACATTACATCTTTGATGTCTGTCTTTGTCTCTTGCTTATATTAACTGCAAACCTGATGAGGATGGAGCGTATAGCAATGGTACCCAGGAACTTCCCTAGTGACACCCACCTCCGAATCCTAGCTATCTCTAGCATTCCCATTTGAATCCTTCCACCTCATCATATTCTGTGATAAAGGGCCTTGTAACTGTTTAGTACCCAAGATGGTGCCCAAATCACAACGCCTAGCTTTGTGAGCAAAACGTTTGAGTAAACATTCAGACATACAGAATGTGGTCTACAGGAAGACTACACAAAGATGTGGAAAAACAAACAAACAAAAAATAAAACAACAAAAAAAACACCAGAGACTTTGATATAAAAAACCAGTTTGTGACTGACCTTCAGAATGTGCTTGGGTACATAATCTGCACATCCAAGCCTTTTGGTTTGGATACCCTCCAAATGAGAGGGTGGTTACATAGTTATTTGGTATATCTCATACTTAATTTTCTTCCACCAGTTGCAGAAAACACCTCTGAAAATTTTCAGCTTTGACAGTCAACTCTAATTTCTTGCTTCTACTAAAGAAGGTAACATTTTCTAAAGAAGATAAAATTTTACTCTATTCAGCACCTCTGCTGGCAAGTCGATGGTTACTGTAATTTCCAGCATCCGCAGGTGGTCTCTCCTTTAAGACTAGAAGGGTGGGTTTGGAATATCTAACCTTGAAGAAGCTGCCTCTCCTCCAGAAACCTCAGCAGGAAAACTTGCTAGCAAGATGGCAGGAAAAGCTAAGCTTCTCTAGGTCTATGTGCTTCCTACAGCCCACACAATGAAACAGAGAATTATCCCCTTCACACTGCTTTTCCTGACTCTCCTCTTGAACTCCTTTACAGCTGCAAGTACTTTGTTGCACCCCAGGTTTATTATATCACCGTACTGTGAACACAAGCTGGAAAAGGAGAGGAACACCCAGGCTCTGCCTTCTCACAGTCATCACCATCATCCTGCAGGTTTACAGTAAAACTTGTCTCTCACCTTGTTGACCTCCAGGAAACCATACACTTGGCAGCCCTCGTTCTTTTGTTCTTGCATTTTCTGGCTAAACCCTTCTCTCTTGCATTGCTCTATGGTATCTGGGTTCTTGAAGGCCCAGCCTCGCCGCCTGTAGGCTTCTCTGACATCGTCACAAGTATTACAACATCTGCAAAAGCACAAGTACCACTTAATATCTTTATTACTATAAAGAGATGTTTCCGCTCACTACTCAAATACTTGCTGGGCATTTCTTCCCCAAACAAATAAAGCAAACATCAAGTACTGGACCTTGAAAGTTGGCCTAATACTCATGAAGGAGCTCAAGCTTTTTGATTTATTTATATTTATTTATTGATTGATGCAAGGACACAAGCTGTTTTAATATAGCTCTCAGGTCTGAAAAGGCCTCTGCCCATTTAGACAGCCATGTCACTCCTTGGAAACAAATTTCCTACAAAAATGCCATCGGTGTCCTGCAGTTCTGAATAGTTTGGCATTTCCCCGAGTAAACAAAGCATCTGCCTGGTTCTACTCCTCTTTTCTTCTGTTTTTAGGCCAGGACTGTCAAAATTGCATGAAAGGTTAACGGCTAACTTTCTTCAATACTTTTCTACCTCTGGATAACATTTTTGTCACCAAAAAAAAAACCACAACGCAACACCTCTCAGTATTAGTTCCATGTTTTGCTGGACAGAAGTTGAAGGCTGGAACCGTGAAACCCTCAAGATAGAAACATCTCTTGGGAATGGTGCAACTTGATAGATGGGACAAGCAAGCTATGAGGTAAACAATAATTCTGAGGGGTACTCCAAAACTCATGGACCAAACATGGATCCATTCTTACAGGAATTTGCAGATAGGAGGAACGAGGAAAACCAAATGACATCTGTTACACCTGTTGTTTGTGTCAGCAGTGAATGTCTAGTCTTTGCTCCCATAAGGATGCAAAACCTGCAGAAGCAAGAAGGCAGGGACATAACCAGATTTTATTCCAAGGCAACTCACGTAATGGTGAGCAGTTCTGCATCGACCTTGAACACAGATGTAGACAAACTAGACAGTATAACTGCCCATCCTTAAATGCTATATGTGTAGCTTCAAAAGACATAACAAAAGCACAATAGTTCTCTTAATTCGATGAACATGTGCCCAGAAGGATTTAATTGCACAGACATTTTGAAAAGAAACATGCATGCAACATAAAAATACTCTCTCAAGTGCTAAGAAGGTATGGAAAAATCTAAGATTACCGAATGTCCTCGGACTCTGCCCCGTAACAGCTCTCACAACGATCAGCATCCAAAGAATTTGGATCAAACACTTTTTCTTCTTCTTTTCCGAGCTCTAAAACAAAATAGGAGCCCAAATGATAAAGCACATCTAGAAACAGTATCTTGTATTCCCGTCTTTTCTACACGCAAATACAATGATTGTGTCCAAAGCTGGACATCTACATCAGCCTTCTGAAATGGTATGCGCACAACCTGTTCAGTTACAAGACAAGATCCAATAGTAGAGTGGTGTTGGTCCTCTCAAGAACACCTTCCATAGAAAGAACTGGCTATCTGTAAGCTTTGCTGGGGCACTGACCAGTACATTACTTGCATAAAAGCTTTGTTAAAACATTGTTTAAGCAGATGCAGTCAGTAAATTGGGACTGATGCAGGACCTGTTATACAAGCAAAATTTTAAGTAACAGTCAAGGCAATGGTCCATAATGCGTAATCTTATCCCAAGACATGTAGGGAACATGCTTACACAAGGCTCAGAAGGGTCAGACATCTGTGTGCTAAGAAAGGGAGAGCACAGTGTCCTTGCTGATGATGTTTGACTGCTATATGAAAGGTAGGCCAGAAACCACATAAGCAATGGCCTGCAGGGTATCATTCTGTGCCTTTCCACAGTTCATATGCACACATCTATTGGAAGAATTGTGTTAGTGATAAACCAGCCTACGTTTCTTTCTGAAACAAGACCAGAGTGGGAGCCTCCTGACTGGAACATTGATACTTCAAGACAACAACGCTGATAATGCACACACTCCCTAGAAATCTCCGGCAAATTTCTACCTTCTTCATAACTTAACAGTTCTGTCACTATCTGTGCCAAGTGTGTGCTGAATGGACGAACACAGTATATCTTGGGCATGAACTCACAGTTTTACATTATGTGTAGAAGGCTGAAGAGGGACTTGTAACAGAGGAGAGAACTGATGATAGCTGAAATTCACCAAAGGGCAGGGGATTATTACAGAAAACCTGAACGGGACTTTTGTTTTGCCAAGAACCAAAAAAAAATTTAAGTCTGTAAATTTGGCAATTAGGAATAACTAAAGCCAAGGATTTTTTTTGTATAAAATATCACTAAAAAATCTCAAAAATATTGAAAGAGGAAAGGTTCTTATAATTGAGAGCTCGCATTGAATCAGGGTGTTTCACCTCAAATCCTGAAGGATGGGACAGAGAAAATTCCTTGGGTCACAAAAGCCCTCTAAGGCCCATTATCTAGGCACTGCTGCACTATCCTCTAATGAGCTTTGAAAAGATAGCTCCTTGGATAACTGATTCTAGGGAGGGCAATACGATACATAGTCAAACACTGCTGAGGGAAAAAAAACTTAATCAGGACTTGTTTAATAAGAGAGAGAGGTGTAACAGGTAGATGGATGTGAATATTAGGTGTGTATTTCATATTAGTCACAGAAGAGTTTTTAATTACAAGTTAGAAAGTATGAAATATGCATGAAATCAGTCATTAACCTTATTTACTTCTTTAATCAAATACCCCATTGTTGTTAAGATCAAGGAAATAAAAGCTATTATGAAAGTACTTCCTTTCTAAAGCTAACAACATTTAAAGTAGTTGAAAGTGCACTTAAGAATTCAATTTTTAAAGACTGGTAAAGCTTTTAATTTTGTAATTACTCAAAAAAGATAGTGTCAGGAAGAATACAGCTTAGTAACTGTAACACTTTGTCAAAGCTATGATTTTTACTATTTCAACAAAAACACCTGTACAACGCATGGAGTCTTTCAAGATATACCAGTAACGGCTTTTTAAATGTTATCAAGTAGCTGCCCCTTCATTTGTCTCACAGACAAAATTCAGAAGTAATACACGCAGTTCAGACACTGTAAATAAACTAGAGCAAATAAAACTCTGCACGGAGGGTTTCTTGCTCTTAACATACACCTTAACTTGCATGCAGATATGATGTGAAATTGAAAAACTGTCCGCATTACAATGAAGGAATTGATAAGAAGAATCAATGAAGAATTAAATAATTTATTGTCATTCAATGTAAATGAATAAGATGACATCCAAGCACAAAATGCAATCTATCATAGAAATTACTGAGCTTGGTAACTATTAACTATTTTAACATAACTATGATTAGGAAAAGCCTCCAAATACCACTACATAATATTTGGGTATATTTTACTAAATTTAAGATCAATATTGCTATAGTCACAATTTAAATAACTGGCAATGTCAATGTTACCTATAGAAACTGGTAATCATAGAGTTTAATGAAGATAGAAGGATTCTTTCTTCTGATCTGACTTGTAACACAGGCAATGAAACTGAACTAGTCCTGTACTTTCTCCAGCTTGCTGCATGCAATGCAGCTGATTTATTTTCAAGTGTCTCTTTCAGGTAAGATGAGTTGCTCCCTACAAGTCTCTCTTCTTCTCCATTGACTATATAAGAAGTCAGCGCAGCCTGTTCATACAGAGTAATCCACATGGAGACTGGCAATACATGTAATGCCGGCGGCCTACATGTGTTACAAGAATTAGATACGGAGAAGCCGTTTCTGTCTCCACACATTAAGTTTGTAATGCCACAACCTCTGAATACAGAAAGGCTGCTGAGTGAACCAATAGCGACAACATTATTGCCGCATGCCCACGACAACTAGAGAAATCCTCACACTTGGTGATTGTCCAGCTCTTGGCTTAGTTTAGCCCTTCAACTTTAAAAACAGCAGTTATATCTGAATGATACAAATCAAAAAAAATGCAGTTTATGCTGATATATAGAACTACACAAACTCACAGAAAAGGTAATAACGATCACATAACCATAAGGGTTGGAAGGGACCTCTGGAGATCATTGGGTCCAACCCCCCTGCTAAAAGCAGGTTAAGCCTAACAAGGTGTGAGTTTAGGCGTAAGGGTCTAGTCAATGGAGCTTTCCTTGGAAAGATGCTCTTCCCTCTAACCAGGTTCCCTCATTTATTAGCCCATTGTAATCTAAAGATATGACCAAACTCAAGTTTTGCCAGGACAGCTGTTTTATTCCTAGCAATAAATATCATTAGCTCAGGGGTTTTATTCCTGAAATGCATCCATGATTCCCTGTCGTAATTTCAGAGTGTCTAGACAAAGATTTACCTTTCAAAAGTAGCAAGTATAATAGGAGTTTGTCTGATCTTCCAGCTTAATAGATTTGGGTTCTATAAACTCTTCAAGAGTTTATGGTGTTTAAGCACCCTTCAGCTCTCACTTGTTCCCCTGAAAGTCAAAACGGGCACACAGCAATGGAAAGACTACTAGAGCATCCATGCAAGAAAGACAAAATGGCATATTACCATGTCTCTCAGCCTCTGGAGTCACACGATTGCCAGCTTTATCCAAACGTTGCTTAAACAGATTGTGCTCTACATCCAGCTGCTGTTCTCCTGCTACGTCCATTGCATCAATGCTCAAATCTGAAACCAGCAAGCAAGGAAAGTTGTCTACAAAAGCACATTTCTCATGGCCTGCAGCAGTCTGAAGAAGCCTTCAACCAGTTAAAATACAGAACCTTTTAGCTCAGGAATAACAATAACTGGAATAAGACGCATGGTTGGAGCCAACCACCTTATAGAGAATATAATATACTGCTCCAGCATCCTAAATGACCCTTCCAAATATGGGGTTTAGTGTACAAGAATGACTGTTTTCAACTGTCACAGAAAACTTTACTCTTAAAGGCAAAATACCAAACCCTTCCTCCTGAAAGCTCACAACCACTTGCACAAACAGCAGTCCAGAAGTTAAGCTCAAAGTCAGTTGAAAGCTGCCTTCCTACCACAAACAAAAATCACGGAAAAAAGATGTCCCTTATCAGGTGTGTTCCAAACAAGACTCTAAAGTTTTTCAACAAAAATGCTACCAAAATTGGAGCCCTAAGTGCACCCTGTATCAGTTTTTTCAGTACTGCTAAGCTCACTGACAAAGTACAACACCATACAGAAATGTAAGTAAGTTTATGCTTCATATTCATTTATGGTCTAGAGGATAGTACAGCGTGACTGGAAGCACTGGTTTAAGCACTCAGTCGGCCTGGCTGAAATCGCTGCATAATTGCAAGGAGCCACAGATTCCTCCCTGTCCTCGGCATAAGCAGCAGCGCAGCACTCACAAGCACCAGGCACCCTGCGCGTTCCAGCCCTCAGCAAGTATGAACGTTATCCCTGAATTTCAGAAGTTTGACTCACAAGCACAAGGCATATGCGGAAAAGTAACATCTATGTTGATCTTCAGCTTATCTCCCCTTGATTTGTCAACGTATAATTCAGGATGAACCTAAAGAAAAAAAAAAAAGTCTTGTTTTACTTGGAAAAAAAACTGGAAGGCCTCTTTCCCTTGATTTCTCTGCCTCAGGGGCTGATTTTTAGTGCATGGAACTTGAGACAGACCCGAGCTGGTGTCTGCCACACCTCCCACGGTAGCTAAACTTCTGCCACTTACAATAGCTTTAAAAAGCAAAATAATAATTTGGGGATCTTCAGATGTGTGGTTGGGAGGGGGAAGTTCTACAGGTGCTTACTTTTCTTTGCATGTCATGCTTGCAGGCAGGTAGAGGCAGCAAGAGAAGATTTAGAAAACCTCTGCCGCAGCTTCACAGGGGACGCTGGCCAGCCCCCGCGCTCGGTCGCTCTCAGAGGACATTCCGCTCCCACGGCCAAGGCTGCCGGGTGCTGGGAAACAGCCCAGACCCGGCACACGAAGTCGATGCGCGGGCGACCAGAGGCCACCCGGGCCCCCGGGCCGCCCCCGGGCGCGGCGGCTTTGAGGAGAGGCGGGAGGAGAGGAGGCAGCCCGGGACCCCGCCGCTACTCACCTCCTTGGTGAGGTAGTACTGCAGCTCCGAGAAGAACAGCAGCACCATGATGAGCCCACTGACAACCGTCACTGCCGGGGAGACGAGAACCGCCGTCAGCCCGCCCGGCTCGGCTCAGCCCGCCCGCCGCCACCCGGCCCGGCTCCCTCCCGCCGCCGGGGGCGGGGGCAGCGGAGTCCCGCGGGCTCCCCGCGGCCAGGGCCGGGCCCGCCCGCCCTTATCCCGGCCGCTCACCAAGCGCGCCCCCGCACGTCTTGACCCGAAAGTCTTCCAGGGTCTTGGGGAAGGCATCGAACCTCTTCAGCCGCCACAGCGAGTCCATGGCGCCGCGCGGCCCGGAACCAAAGCCGCCTTCCGGGGCCGGGGCCGGGGCCGGGGCCGGGGCCGGGGCCCCGCCCCGCCTCCCCCGCCAGCTCTCCAGGCTCGGCTGCCCGGCCCCACGGGATCGGCCCCGCGGCGCCTCCCGCACCCCCGGGACTCCTCCTCCCCAGCCCCAGCCCCGAGGGCTGGGCCTTCGGTATCCTGCACGTCCCGCTCCCCCCGCCCGCCTTTTGAAGGGCATCTAGGCCAGTGACTGAAATGCGAGGGGCGCTCCCCGTAGCAGGCGCAGGTAACTGTCAGCCGTGCGACACAAGGGGAAGCTGCTGGGAAAGATTTGGGTTCGCTCAGATTGCCATCCATCCCCTCCTGCCCCCTGAATAGTGACCGTGTCTTTTAAAGGTCTGCTCTCTGCTATTTCGAGAGCAAAGATGTTCCCTCAGACGGTCCGTAGCAGCAACAAAGCTGGAAGCCAGTCACCGCAGGCACCAGTGCTTTGTGTGCAGGAGGGAACTCCCCCCACCTTCCCTTGCCCCTGTGCCCTCTCCAAAACTCCATTTTTGTAATAGCTCCATTTCCTTCTCTCTTCCCAGGAAATCATGCAATAGCTTTTCACTTATACATGTAAGCTATTACAATCTTTTCCTAAGCCACATTATTTACCTACCGCTTTTTTTTTTTCTCTACAGAAATAAGGTAGTCTTGGACAATTTATTAAACAAACAAAGTAATTGCTGTCGTTATGAGATGCTTCCAACTGCAAACAGAACAAGTGTACCTCTACTTCCTACACCAGCTCTGGGAATGGTACAAGACAGGACCTCTGTGAGGGTCCAGCTGCTCCTATACAAACATGGAAGAAACTATTAACAAAATATCTCTATTCTTCTGCTGCCCACAGAACACTGCTCATCACTACCTTAAGTACAGAAAGAAATTGATTCATCCAAATATTGAACTTGACTTCTAAGAACCTAATGAGAAAAAAAAAAAATCAGGAAATGCACAGAGTTCTAGAAACATAAGTTTATTGAAAAAATAAAACCATACAAAAAAGTCTTTGTAAACAGTACAGAAGCTGACAGGAATAACCTAACTTGGAGAGCCATGTGGAGACTGATGAGGCATGCTGTGATGGAGCACTTCGGAAGAAGAGATTTTGCCTATGTATGCCCCTGACCTTATCCATGCAAGCCAGCACCAATTTTGTCCCACCACTGATCTGGCTGGGGACCTTGCAGTGAATGCTGTGCTCTGAACTTTTCTCTTACCTCAGAACTCATGCTTTGAACTAATCATCCCTGCCATGGTTCACCTGCTACAGCAGGCCACTGACTCATCTCCTGCTGAGGCCTCTGGTTGTACACTGGTCCTGTTACCTCAGGCCATCCCTTGTGGTGGATCTGACTGTTGAATGCAATGGCTGTCTCTCAGGATACTCACAGTCCAGAGACATCAGTGCCAAGGTACGGTTCAGAGACCGATCCAGCTTCTGGGTCTCTGCCTCCAGAACAGCAGCTTTGGGCTCCCTGACCACAGCTGCCAAGGAGCAAGACAGCTCTTGGTGAAGGTCTGACAGCTCCTGGCTGGTCTTTGCACAACACTCAATATAGTCCTGCTTGTATTTTCGTTCTTGTGCCAACTGCTGCTGCAGAAGAGTAACCTGAAAGAGGCAAAAGGCTGAGCTCAGAGAAGCCCAGGCTGTTAGGACCATCCTTGGCTCCACAGTACCAGCTGTCAGGGAAGAAGCATCCTTCAGCCCTGACCAACAATTTGTCATTGTTGAATGGGAAGTAATAGGTTCCAAATTCACCCTGAACTGAGCTTAGATGATCAACAATTCCAGTTTCTTTCTGTCACACCATACATCACACCAGTACAAAACTGGTATCTTTCATTCTTTCACGCTTACTAAAGAAAAAAGATTCCTGCAGGATTTAGTAACCCAATTCTTTTTTTCGAAAGAGAAATTTGCACTACTAACACCTTTGGTTCCACATGCTTCTTCCTCAGCAGGACTACTGGTTACACGATTGTCACAAGAAAGACCAGTTATTAAGAGGCAAGGTACTGAATAACAGTTCTGTTATGATGTAGCTTAAAAACTTGACTGCTAACAACACACGAAAAGGGATGAAACACTCCTTTTTCCTAACTTCAGAGCTAGGGAGCCACACTACTGAAGAGGACAGATCTGACATTATATCCGAAATAACAAGGACACCTTTGTGAAACTGGGATGTAAAACCTGAAAAACCCTCCCACACTTTGGTAGGTAATGTAGATACAACTGGGAAAAGTGGCCATCTGCTGCTTAGAGCATCTCCCAGAAAGAGGAAGATCAAGTTACAGTCTCCCATAACCAAGCAGTGCCCTCACTAGCAAGCTAAGGACTATTCTTTGACCAGAGCACCTTTATTTTCCTGCTGAATGGAAACAGGTCCACAGTACAGGGAGACATGAGTCACAAGGGGAAAGTGGTTCCATTTGTTATCTCTAGCAAGAGAACTTCAGACAATGAAGCTTCCTGGTGATAACTTGTGGGCTTCAGCAGTGTGCTTAGCTCACTTTCCAGAGCTAAGCATTATGTACTTTAGCCACAGTAGTATTATATACATTTTGCCCTTATCACCTGTGAAGATTCACATCCTCAGGGAGACCAGGGCATACCTGACCCAAAAAAGTACAGAGAAGATAAGTCTGGCAACCTGCTAGTACTGCCAATATCACTATCAAATGATGCAATAGTAATTGGAATGTACAATCTTACACTGATAAAACAAATATCCTTATAGTGCTTAGGTCTCTGACTCAGTCCAATATTAGGACTGTGATTAGCACAGAATAAGAGTGTAAGACTAATAATTGCCTGAGAGCTATAAGCTCAGCCACTGCCTTCTGTCCCTGGAATTCTGATAAGATGCAAGCTCCACTTTTAACTGAATAAAGGCAAAATAGAAACCGTTGACAGGACGGGTAAGGCTCAAACAAAACATCCTTAGAATACTCTCTGGCTGCAGGCAAGTTTCAATTTTCTGAATTTTTTTCCAATCCCTCAACCACCATGCCTGACATGGAAAGTCAGAGACTAGACCTAGATGAATGGTGTTGTTTGACCATGACCAACAGATGCAGCTACCTGGTTATTTCTATTGCCTGGTGCACTCACTTCCTGACAGCTGGAACCCAGCCAAACAAAACTTGTGCTGTAACATCATGTAAAGTTGTGCTCATCAGTGCAGCTACAGCAGCTTTTGATGACAACTTTCCTATTCCTCACCTGATTCTGTAACTCAGCGAATTGACTGGAGAGAGCATGAGCCTCCTCCTGTGAAGAAAAAGCAAGAATTTCTTGTTAGTTTCCAGTCTGGGCAGGGTAACTGTCTATATTAGACTTATATTAGGTCTATATAGGGAGGACACTGTTGCCACTGGGATTTGCCATATAGTTTCTCTGTATGGCCAGACCCTTCTCCCACCAAGTAAGATTCTGTTCACACCTGTCTAGAAGCAGGCATCTTGTCTTCATCAGACTCTGACAGAGAAGACTTGCATGCACCTGGCAGTGACTGACCACTATAACCTCTCTTCAGTCTCCTTCGTTCACGTTCCACCTGCATGTTGGATAGGAGAAAGAGTCATAGAAACCAGCCTGGACATCACTGTGAGGAGATTTCTACTCAGAGAAGTCTCTACTTGCACCAGAGAAAGCTGGAGGCAAAAAGCACTCAATGTAGACTATGGAAGAGAAAAAGCAAGAGGAGGCTTCTGACACAAGAGAGTCAAATGTGCATGTATGGTAACACCAGGGCATGAAGAGTAGGACCTAAGTGAATGTTCATCTGTGAAAGTAGTGTGTGGCCAGAAGAGAAGGAAAACACAGAAGTGTATGTCCACAGAGGAAAGTGGGAGAGATAGTAAAAAAGCAGAGGACTCCAAAGGGCTGTATATGGAAATGTGTTGTGTTCCAGAAGACCACGAGGCATTGGAGAGGCAGTGAAAGCCTGTTTTACCTGCTCAAGAGTCCTCCTGAGCTCAGCATTGAGTTGCTTCAGCTCAGTCTTTTCATGTTCCAGCCTTGCAATTGCTTGCTGCAGACTCTCCAGCCGCTGCCACAGGAGTCTCTTCTCTGAGACCCATGATAGCTGCTCCCCTTCTGCAATAGCCTGCTGGGTATACAGAGGAGATTATATGGCACCAGCTCACGTAAAGGTTAGAAGGACCAGATCAACAAGTCAGAGAGGGTGACGAGTTTCAGGAATGGACAGTGCTAAGTCCCATCTTTCCCTCCTGGTCCATGGGCCAAAACAGCACTTTATTTTCTTAGTGGCTCTACATAGGGACCATCACGTACTCCTGTGACTTGTAACCAAATAACTTGCTTGTCCACACATAAACATAATGTGTGCGGTAAGAAACAGAAGATATCTGAAAACATACCCTAAAAACTGTCAGTGTAGCTGCTGCTCAGCCATCTTAAAAAAAAATAATCTAAAGTTTAGCACATTAGTTTCGTCAACTGTGCTCTTTCCTCTTCATGCCAAATCCTAACCACACCATGTTGCCTAAACCTACCTAGGCAGGATACTAGACAGGAGAACCAATTACTAATCCCCAACTTTTGGGCTTGATTTAAGAGTAAGCTCTATAGCTCTTTCAGTAGTTCTGGGCGTGACAGAAAAAATTGTAGCAGGTGAGTGGTCCCTGGCCTGTGCTACACAGACAGACAAGCCTCTTGGCTGAAAACATAGCTTCTTTGGCCAAGCAGGTAAATATTTATGGGAAACATAATTAGAATCCTTTACAGATGTTTTAGTTGTCTCATGATCGGTCATACTGCCTACCTGAAGATGAAACCGGTCCTCGTCCCTGTCTAAAACCATACTTTGCAAGATGGCTATTTCTTCCCTCAAAGTCCCATTGGCCATTTCACTCTTAGTAAGGGCAAGAGTCAGTGCTTGTGCTTTCTCTTTCCATTCGATTTCTCCACTTTCAGTCTGCTTCAAAATAGCAATCATACGCTTCAATTCTTCTCCTTTTACTTTTCTCTCATCTTCCAGTTGCTGGGCTAGCTCCTTCTGCCTTTTCAAGAAGAGGTCTCTCTCCCGGAGAACTTTCTTCTTCTCTGCTTCCTCTTCTTCCCATTTTTGGAGTTTCTGGATTTGTTTCTTTAGGGTCTCCCCTTCATCCTTCCATCGCAAAGCTGACGTTAATTGTTTCAGGAGTTCACTCTGCCTCCTAAGCTCTTGTTCTCTCCCTGTCAGAGTCTTCTCTAAATACCTGACTCTGTCTCTCTGGCACTTGATCTCTTCATCCTTCT
Organism: Cygnus olor; assembly: GCF_009769625.2. Classification (NCBI taxonomy): domain Eukaryota; kingdom Metazoa; phylum Chordata; class Aves; order Anseriformes; family Anatidae; genus Cygnus; species Cygnus olor. Next base: position 1,454,816 of record NC_049184.1, read on the forward strand.
TTATCAGCATCTGCTGAATGTGCTGGACATCTTCCTGAAGACCTCTCATTTCCTCATCTTCTAACCTTTTTTGTTCACCTTGAGCCTTAGTCTCCCATTGTTTCTCATGCAAGGCTTCTTCCAGGAGCTTCTCTTGCTCTCTGTGATGTCTAATCTCTTCTTTCTTCTCAGTTAGCATAAGCTGGAGATTCTGCAAGGTCTTCAGTTCTTCTTCTTGTAGTTGAAGTTTTTGCATAAGAGTTTTGTTGTCTTCATCTCTCTTCCTCAACACTTCCTCAAGTAGATTTACTTGATTCTGGCAAGATGTTAGTGCTACTTTCATGCTTTCTTCACGAAGCTGGAAGACATTAATCTGCTCTGACTGCTTAAGGATCTCCAAATTTTTCTTTTTCATTGTTTGGCTCATTTTGTTTAGATCCTGCTGTAGACTCTTGGCCTGTTTGCCTTCTAACTCCTTCTGCTCTCGAAGTTCCTGGACATGCTCTTGCAGAGACACTCTCTCTTGATCTCTAGCTGCTAGAGAAGATTCAGCATATTCTAGTTTTTGCAGTATAGCTGTACTCTGCATCACTGCCTCTTCATTTTGCTGTTGAAGCTTAGAGATAGTCTCCTCCAGTACCTCTATCTTTCTTTCCCTTTCTTTCAGAGTCACTTTTGTTTCTCGAAGACTTGCTTGATCAGCTTCAAGCATTTCCTCCTTTTCTTTGCACACCTCACATTGTTTTCTAAGTGATATAATTTCTTGCTCATGTTCCTTTAGAGCCACTTTAAGATGTTGCAGAATTTCCTTCTGCTGCTCAAAGTCTTTTTCTTGTTTTTGGAAAGTCTCAATCAGTTCCTTCTGAGATTCAATCATGAAATCCTTCTCTCTCAATATTGCCTTAGTGTATTCTAAGTCTTTATATAAGACATTAATTTGTTCTTCTGTTTTTTCCTCATGTTTCCTTGTTTGTTGCTTTTGGATGTCTAGGAGTTTGTCCTTTTCTTTTAAAGTTTCTAATGTCTGCTCCAGTTGATCATGGACAGTCTTCAACTTCATTTCCATGACTTCTTCAGCTTCCTGAATTTGTTTTTGCTGTGACTCAAGCTCCTGATCTTTTTTAGATAAAGAAAGGGTCATCTTTTCTATTTTACCATGAAGCTCTTGCAAGTACTCCTCTTGACGTTCCTTGTACTGCTGGAAGAGTCTCAACTGATCCCTCTGAGTGTCAGACTCACTCTCTCTGTCTCTAAGAACTGCCCCAAGGCGTTCAAGACTTGTGTGCAAAGATTTCACCTGTTCTCTCTCCATCTCCAGTTCTTTGATGTGCTGAGTCAGAGACATAAGCTCTAAATTTTTCTCCTGCAAGTTTCCTTTCATATGATCAAGATCCACTAGCAGACTTCTCACTTGTGATGTACCATGTTGTTCTAGAATCATTATTTTCCCTTCCTGGAATTTGATCTCCTGGTCTCTGTCTTCCAGGTCTTTGCTCATCCTGCTCACAGCAGTCCTCTGCGTTTCTCGCTGCTTCTCCAGCTCCCTGATCAGTTCTTGCTGGGATTTGATCTCCTGGTCTCTGTCTTCCAGGTCTTTGCTCATCCTGCTCACAGCAGTCCTCTGCATTTCTCGCTGCTTCTCCAGCTCCCTGATCAGTTCTTGCTGGGATTTGATCTCCTGGTCTCTGTCTTCCAGGTCTTTGCTCATCCTGCTCACAGCAGTCCTCTGCGTTTCTTGCTGCTTCTCCAGCTCCCTGATCAGTTCTTGCTGGGATCTGATCTCCTGTTTTCTCTCCTCCAGGTCTTTGCTCATGTTGCTTACAGCAGTCCTCTGCATTTCGCGTTGCTTCCCCAGCTCCTGTATCAGTTCTTGCTGGGATCTGATCTCCTGGTCTCTGTCTTCCAGGTCTTTGCTCATCCTGCTCACAGCAGTCCTCTGCGTTTCTCGCTGCTTCTCCAGCTCCCTGATCAGTTCTTGCTGGGATTTGATCTCCTGGTCTCTGTCTTCCAGGTCTTTGCTCATCCTGCTCACAGCAGTCCTCTGCGTTTCTTGCTGCTTCTCCAGCTCCCTGATCAGTTCTTGCTGGGATCTGATCTCCTGTTTTCTCTCCTCCAGGTCTTTGCTCATGTTGCTTACAGCAGTCCTCTGCATTTCGCGTTGCTTCCCCAGCTCCTGTATCAGTTCTTGCTGGGATCTGATCTCCTGGTCTCTGTCTTCCAGGTCTTTGGTCATCTTACTCACAGCAGTCCTCTGCACTTCTTGTTGCTTCTCCAGCTCATGTATCATTTCTTGCTGGGTTCTGATCTCCTGGTCTCTGTCTTCCAGGTCTTTGCTCATCTTGCTTGCAGCAATCATCTGTTTTTCTTGCTGCTTCTCTAGCTCCTTTATTTGTTCTTGCTGGGATTCTGTCTTCTCTTTTTTCTCTTTAATGTCCTTAATAATCTGATCTAGAGTCATTTTATGCATTTCTTCCTGGTTTTCCAGTATTCTCATCTGTTCCTGGTATAACTTCATTTCTCCCTCTCTCTTTGATAGGATGGCATTCGTTTGAGTAAGATTCTCCTTCAAAGCTTTTACATCTGCTGCTTCTTTCTGTAGCATCTGGATTTTCTCCCACTGAGTTTGCACTTCTTCATTTTTTATTTTTAAGATAGACAATGTAGTTTGAAGTTCTTGTTCAAGGGAGTGATTCATTTCTGCTGCTGTATTTGCTCGTGTTTCAGAGGCTGTGACTGATTCCTGAAGAAGTTTTATCTCCCACATTAGTTTTTCTTCAACTGCTTGCAGTCTGTCCCGTTCATGCTGCAATACAGCAAGAAAAGGATTCAATAATTCCATTTATATATGTTTGGTTTTCATACTAGATTTGAACTCCCATTTTGGTGGCAGTCAAGGGCTGCAGTTTGTGCAGTAGAAAATTCTACCCGTTCAGTTAGTTTCCTTGTTTGAATTATATTTTCCATTTTCACTCAAAAAATGTTGAGAACTGTACTGTATTTAGCAAATTCTGTCTGTAACTGTGTTTTTTGTTTGTTTGTTTTTGAGTCATTGTAAATGGAGAAGTACGAAAATATTGGTCATATAAGAGCAGCTGCACTGGCCCAAATGTCTAGGCTACTATGCTGTATTTAATGCTGACTGTAAGTGCATACCCAGGGAAAAAAGCCTAAGATTAGGATAGGTTTAGATGATACTTCCCCCACAAACTCCAGCACTGTTTCAGCTTGCGAGGAATTTAACAGATTCCTCCTGACCCTATATAGACCCACTGTGTTGACAACACCTTTGGGCAAGAAGTTCAGCAGATCTCCTCTGCTCTAAGAAAAATTATTTCCTGTCATTTGCAGTGTGGTTCTCACTACCTGCAACATATGGCTTCTGTTCCGTGGAAAAAAAAGTGACTGCCCCCCTCTTTCCTTGCTTCCCAGGGTATTGTAGAGCTTTCCTGTTTTACCCTTCAGGTTGAATCTTTTCCAGATTACTCAGCTAGTCCCATCTTCCTTGATGTCCTTCCAAGAACCTCTTCTAGCTCTAATATGTCCTTTTTGGGAGGAGGTGCCAGAACCACACCCAGGATTTAAAGTCCAGATTAAGCATAAATTAGTGGCACGATGATGTTCTATTAGGAAGAGAAGAGAGAACAATTCCAACATGTTTTTTTCTCACCCCCAGGGGAACCTCTACTGTGTAGCATCTTCATGGTACTGGAACCCCACTGTCTTTTCTTGAAGGAGTAACGATCGGATCACAGGTTGTCATTTTGTGTTTGAAATCAAGATTGGTTTCAAACAATTAAACCTTTCAATCCTTTTTCAACCCTCGCAGACACATATATATTTATCTGAATCAGCTGTTTTGTTTCTCGAATTTCTCTATTTTTCCCCCACAGTCAGCACTCAGCTGTGCAATGACGAATAGTTTTATTATTAACAGACTTTCTCTTCGCATCCCTTTTTACAGTTCTAGATATTTATGAACCTAAATATGTATTTGGACACTATCAAATAATTGCCCAAACTATGTAAATAAGTTTGAACAACGTAAATAAGTTTGAAAGTTACTTTGACTAAAGTTTCAAGTGCAAAAACATTCAGAACTGTGGAAAATAAACACCCTGAATTATAAGTAAGTTTTATGTGACTCCAGCATCTTTTCTTCCTTATTCAGAAGAATGCTATTGGAAAAATTAAAAAATAATCACTGGTGAAAATACTATTTTTTTGCTTTCATAGTGGTCTGTGTTCTCTCTACGGATTTTGTGATGTCAGTTCTCTCCCCCTTCTGGACTGTATTCTCTCATTCAAAGTATTGACTGCTAATTCAGCTACAGGGACTGGCATGAAAGAAAAAGCCTGGGAAACGGGATAATGAATGGAGGGAAAGTAAAACATGAGAGACTTATTCAGCGCTTGCGTAATTTGTATCTTTTCAGATTTGGACTAAACCTGTACAGCATCAACCAAAACCAACTCTCTACTGAAAAAATTGTTCCTTAGAATTATTAATAGAAGACCAAAAAATTATGCAAGAAATTGCCCTTTATGGCATCTGCTAGCCTTACCAGCACATCCTTTCTTTGCTTCTCAGTGCTCTCAAGTTTCATTTCCAAAGATGCCACCTCTTGATGTAGAGTCATAGCTTCCTTCTTTAGAGCAGCAGTCTCTGCCTGCAAGGCAGCTTGTAGAGAGTTCTTCTTGTCTTCTGCCATCTGCCTCTCTGCAGCAGTAAAGGTCAAGGAGAAGGTGAAAAGCAAAGCAAAACCAAACTGATTTGTATCCTAGGGAGAAAACAACATTTTCCTATCTGTCTATGTTTTACAGTAGATGAGAGATTTAGCGTCCTAAAGAAAAAAGGTTGGGGGTGGGTGAGGGGGGAACAAGAAGCAAAAGTAAGGACTGACTATGACACAGTTAATTGACCAGGAAGGCATAAGAGGCTTTAGAAAATAGAACAGACACCAACATTGTGCTTTAAGATACACTTTAAGGTATTTGTCCAAAAGGATACTAGGGAAATACATTGTGCATTGACAGAGAAAAAAGAAAAGAAATATTCCGTGATACTAGGATAACAGCAGAGCAAGAACAATTGAGCATCATACCAGTAGTGACACCCGAAGCACACAGGATTAGACAGGAACTAAAACAAGCTAAAAGATAGAACTATAGGAATAGTTCCTGTCTAGCAGTTTAGTCTAAACAGGAAAAGAACTGACCAGTGGGACCAGCAGAATCCACCCAGTGGCAAAATTTAAAGTACGTAAGCTGTTACCATGTATGATAAGAAAATCAAACACTACAAATCTTCCAGAAATAGGGATGATCTAAGGCTGGAAAACTCTGCTGTAAGGAGTCTGAAAAATGATCAGCTATTCCATCTCACAGAAGTTACACAAAGAAATACTGAATAGTTAAAGGTATTACATGAGCAGGTGGCAGTATGCGAGGGAGACAACGAGCACGAGCAATGCCCACACTACCTGTTCCTGTACTCTGAGACAAGGAAAACAAGACAAGGAGATGGAAAAGCAATTCTGATTTGGAGAGTGGGAAAATAACAGCAGAGAGAGGAGCAGAGATGCCTGTCCAGCTCTTATACAGAGAGAACAGTAGCCCTGGAGGGCTCTGTGAAGGCCTGGAGATTAGAGGAAGAGGTAATCAGTAGCATATGAAAAACAGTTTGTAGATAAATCCAAAGTGAACATGTTACCAAAGACATTAGTAAGAAGTAGCTAGGGGAGCAAGAAACTGTGTTCGCTCAGATACTAGGATGCAAAAGCATTAGATAACAGAAAACTAGGAAAAACAGCAGAAGAAAGGATGCATTGGCAATTACAATAACACAGTAGCTTAACACTGAACTGATGCTCTGTGAAATGGCAATTTAAGAGGAAAAGGAAGTCTGCAAAGATAAGGTTTTTAGCAGGTTGGGAATTTTAAACAGTGTATGGAGAAGGATGCTGTAAGGTATCAAGTCACACCTACTTTATAGTGATATATTACCTGAAAGGGATCACCTCTGAACAAATATCGCCAGTCATAGCACTATATGCAGTGCCAGCCACTGGATCTTTTGTTATGAAAAGCATTCACTGGTAGTTCTATGGGCAAATCTCATGCTTGATTGCTTTTTCCCTCCTCCCATCTCCTGGCACTGCACTTTTCCTGTGTGAGACCAGAAATCCCTGCTCATGAGACAGGATTGGCTCAGTGGGTTGGAAAGGCAACGCTGTACCTTCCTGGCATCGAGTCAACTGCTTCTGTAGTTCTTGATTGCATGCACTGAAGTGGTCCCTCTCAGCTTGCCTCTTGCTCAGCTCCAGCTCAAGGTCCTGTATTTTCTTCCTGGCATCATTCTGGAGGAGGCAAGAAGAGCAATATGAGTTCACAGAGCCACTGGTGGAAGAAGACAAGGAGGTACAAAAGCTAAAGGCAGAAGCAACCAAGGTAGGAGGGGGCAGTTGGACATTAATGGTAAATGTAATCATGACCATCCGTTTCCCCGTGGCAGCAAGCAAACCTGGCCTACAATTTACACCAGTTCTGGCACTGGCACTCTGCTTCTCAGCTCAGTTCAGCAGAAGGACAGGGTTTCTGCATGCACTACAGAGGCACATTACCAGATCTTGCTGAGTCTGCCTCAGGTCCTGACGCAGGTCTTCTATGGCTGCTGCCACTCCGTCCACTGTGAGCTCTACAGGGACTTCCCTGGCCTGAGAAACAGTTAGGCCCCAGACACGATCCTGTTCTGGAGAAAAAAGCCACTGTGTTTCAAGCTTTAATTTGGGGGTCCCACAAACAAGGCCTCTTTTTACATAGGAGAAGGTGGCAGCACCTTTGTTGTTGCCTTAGAGTTCACATTACAGCAAGACATGTCATAGGCTAACATTATTTTGCTGCCCACTAATGTGGGTGCTGCTCCATGGAAGAACGCACATACACTTCCATGACTATGGGCCTCTATTTCATTCTGGTGCTGGTTATTTCTCCACATACAAACAGGAACTTGTCTCTGTGCAGAGACCTCAGGCCTTCAAGACTTCCCAAGGCTTGAGTCAGTCTGAAGTGAAAGGATGAACCTATTAGGACTGCAAAGAAACACCCCTCCCTTTATCTGCTCTCTTAAGTGCACTCCACAGTCTCCTCAACCTTCCCACACTTGCCTGAACTCCAAGTGACTAGGCCTCTGCTTGTATCAGTGCTGTCACACAGCATGTGGTGGAGAACCAATTGCAGTTTGTCCAATTGTGATTGGGCTTCACAATGGGCGCTGTTAGCCTGCTGGCACTCTGTAGCCAATGCCTTTGCTCTGTTCTCTGTGCTACAAAGCCTCAGATGAAGTTCAGCCATCTCAGCCTCCAGCACGTGCAAAGAGTCTCTCAAGCACAGTTCACCGGCTCGGGACTTCTCCAGATCCTGTAATAGCTGCTTCTCCCGAGCTGCCAGGCCAGCCTCCTTCTCCAGCACCACTTCCTGCAGTGACTGTACCTACGACACAGATGCACAGAGCCTCAGGGACAGTGCTGCTACTGAGGCAGCAGAGCAGGAAGTAGGGGAAAAAATAAGGAATTACTTTAAGCAACAACCTCATTGGAAACAAAAGGCAAAAAAAAACAAGGATTCAGATTAAGTAAAACAGACAATAAGCTAGAAAATTATTCCAGTGTCTGGAGGTTAAGGGGCCAAAAGGAAGCTTCCCCATCCAGAAAGCAATAGCCCAACCATGATGCTTTCCAACCTCAGAACAGAAGCAGCACGTGTTTGAGTAGGTGGCTGGCAGGGTGAGGTGGCAGATCAAGCACCCCTGCATGGAGGTCAGGCTGCCAGAGATGCCTGGGAGTAGAAGCAAATAGAAGTCTGTCAGCATCCCTTATTGTGCATCCCCAAAATACCAGATGAACTGGCTGAGATGGAAGTGCCTTCCACAGACTGCAATAACTACTTCTGTCTCACCAGATTGCTGGTTTCTATCTCTATATAGAGATAGAAACACCACCTAGGGACATTCCAACATAGATACTGAGAAATTCCAAAGGAGTCTTCTGCTCTTCCTCATAGATTTAATGGCTTGAACCATGAGAGAACAGGGTACAACACAGGGAGAACATAGCAGATCCAGCCTTCACTTCAATGTGCAAAGTCTGCACAGAACACAGGAGCATGTGTTGTTGGAAGGGAAAAAAGGCGGGGCCTACAAGCTGAAAGTGGTATTCAATTTCCCTGGAGAAGAGAATGCTTTTGGATAGGGCACCTGGTTGTTGAGCTCTTGTATTTCTCTTTTGTGGTCTGAATGGAGCTGCTGGGCCTGTTGAATATCAGAAAGTAGTTTAGACACCTCGTTCTGCTGGGCAAGGTTGTTTTCTTCCAGGGTCTTGAGGCTCAGTTCCTTCTGTTCCAGAGACAGAGACAGCCTGAAAGAAAGAGAGGGTATGTGACTCATTACTACATTGTATAACATTCAAAAACCTCTAAGGACTTCCACCACCAAGGGGAAAATTACTGTCTCTGCTGAGGTTTATCTAAATAACTAGGCTGCTTGTTCAGTTCTAAGTCAGGCTGGCAATCACACCCAAGCATGTGTCCACTATGCTCATTTCCACAGAGGAAATCTGAATTATTGGCTAAGTTTCATATATTGTTTTGAAATGTGAATAAGAATATAGACAACGTAATATGGGTGCACAAATATTGAAACACTTAAACCAGAGATGTTAAAAGCCATAGTGATACCCACAGATACAATCCCATGTTCTACCATTCTGCAGTACAGGTGGTACCAAGGGGCCGTTTTACCCACCACTGGTTCTTCTCAACTTCAAGAATGCCACAGAAGAACATAAAAGGCTAAGAGCTCCAGGGAAGAGGAAATCATGCAAATTGTGAATGGGTTTATGGATAATGCATCTTTATAAATGTCTAGTATCCACAATATACCTTTTTATCTTTCTTATCTTCTTGTTTGTCTGTATGCACACCTCTATGCTGGGTGGCTCCATGCAGTGGAGCTCATGTTAATGCTCACAGATATACAACAAAGGGCTGGAGACCAAGAAACGGGCAATCAGAGAACTGTCTTACCACAGATTGCCTTCTGTCTCACCTCTGTGAAAGCTACAGCCTAAGAAACATATCCCTCATGCTAGCCATAATGTGTGCCCACACAGAGTATTTCTGAGATATACAGACTGGGAGAAGAACTCATTGAGAGCAGCCCTGCAGAAAAGGACTTGGGGGTTCTGGTGGACAAAAAGCTTGACATGAGCCAGCAGTGTGCACTTGTAGCCCAAAAGGCCAACTGCATCCTGGGCTGCATCAACAGAGGAGCGGGCAGCAGGTCGAGGGAGGTGATTGTGCCCCTCTAATCCGCCCTTGTGAGGCCCCACTTTGGAGTACTGCATCCAGCCCAAGAGACCCCAGCACAAGAAGGATGTTGATCTGTTAGAATTGGGTCCAGAGGAGGCCATGAAAATGATCAAGGGGCAGGAGCCCCTCTCCTATGAAGAAAGGCTGACAGAGCTGGGGCTGTTCAGCCTAAAGAAGAGAAGGCTCCATGGTGACCTCATTGTGGCTTTTCAGTACTTAAAGAGGACATAATAAAGATGGAGAGCAACTCTTTGTTTAATCAAATAATGACAGGACAAGGGGGAACGGTTTTAAACTATAAGAGGGGAGATTTAGATTAGAGGTTAGGAGGAAATTCTTCACTCAGAGGATGGTAAGGTACTGGAACAGGTTGCCCAGAGAGGTTGTGGATGCCCCATCCCTGCAGGTGTTCAAGAACATGTTAGATGAGGCTCTGGGCAACTTGATATAGTGGGTGGCAAGCCATTCTATGATTCTATGTACTAAGAAGTTACATCAAAAAGGATCCAAATGCAGTTAGCAATTCACTGGGCAGCATTCAAATATAAATTACTGAAACAAACATCTTTCAGTGGTAAAAAGGTAAATAGCAAAAGGAACAAATCCTACTAAACCATAAGAAAGGCAAGTTTGATATCTAGTATCTTTCATATTGCTTCTTCTAGGGATAAATAGGGATTGGGGATAAGATGCAGGAAGGGTGATCCTTCTAGACAATCCAGAAACCACTTCTGGTAGGATCTTCAGGTATATCCTTACAACAGTAACGTCCCAGAAAAACCTATAGCATAGGAAGAGACTGGCCATAGGTGTCTTCATTTCCCCAGTCTTTCTAGCTGAGCCATTAGTTACTAAAAGCTGATTTCACATACAGGTAACGATGCAACAAGCAAGACATGAAAGAATCAACGGTTTGAAAGACTGGAACACCAAGGGTAATATTTCTTAATGCAAGACTCAAGTGGGGAGGGTCCTCAGGTCCTTCCACCAAGAAGACACTCAGATCATTGCTCCAGCAAACAACTTGGTGGAAGCTAAGATTAGTACTGTGGTGCAAATATTGATACCATATAGCTTGCAAAGCCAAAATAAAGTATTGAAATGAAGACATTACAGAAGAAGAAGAAAAAAAATTGACTTATGAGACTCAAACAGAGGTTTTGTTAATAAAGAGAAAATTTGTTTCCCAAGCTTGTACATGCTGGTAGGAACAGCAACTGAAAGCAAGGTGATATTTGGGGAGTTTCATAAGACTTGCCAGCACCCATATTAAGTTCAGCTAGGGAAATGAAGGCAGATACCAGAAGTGGTAACGGAGGTTTGGAGGAAATACTCAGATCCATATATAAGATGTAGGATCCCTCATAGCAGAAAAAAAAAAAAAAAGAGTACTCTGCCTTTTACTTATCTTCTTCAGTGAAGAGTTCTGTTGAAGATTAACAGGACTTCACCAGATGAAGTAGCCTCCTTTCTCTTCTTTGTTGCACTCCTTGGACAATAACATCGGTAACTGTTAAGGCTAGAAGGGACCCTGCTTGAGCATCTCCAGATGCCTGTTAGGATATTTTGAGGAATGGGGTAACACATGGCAATGAAAAACGTGCTCATTTCTTGGGAGCCTCCAAGTTCCATGATGGCTTCTTCCAACCGGAAGTATAAGGATGGAAGACTAGTGCAGATCTTAAATGTTTAAAGTGTAGTGAACCCAAGGTGGAGCTGGTGGATCTATTTAGCCCATTATACTGCAGCTTGTCCTGCCTCCTTTGTTGTGTTCTAGGCTTAAACCCCCAAAAGTTTAATTTACAGTATTTATATGCTGACATAATAAAAGAACACCTCCTTTTAAGGAAAAGACTAGTTCAAAAGCCACTGGCTTCAGAAAAAAAGTGTAACTGGAAGAAAAAAAGAGCCATTTTCATATACAAAAGTCTAAAAGAGGGAATTCATTAAATAGAACAGAGTCTTGCAGGCTTTCAATTACCTGGCTCTTTCACTCTCTAGGACCTTCAGTGAAGCCTCAAATTCTGCATTGTGACGCTCCACTTCTTCCCATCGACTCCTTTCCCCCTCCAAGGACTGCAGACACACTTGCAGCTTTTTGTTCTGATGTTCTACCTCTTCCCACTGGCTCCTCTCTTCAGCCAAAATCCTCTGGAGGTGCACAACCTCCAGTACCTTCTGCCTTGACAATTCCTGTGCCTCATTCAGATCCTGCTGAGCTTTGTGGCCAATTGCTTGCTGGGACTCTTGGGAAGCTGCTAGCTGAGATGTCAACTCTTCCACCTGAAGTAACACATAACAGCACTCAAAGACTACAGCTTGTCACTGTCAGCCATATCACGTACTATGAAGAAAGGGGAAGAACAGATTTAAATTTCATCATATCACAAAGTACCAAATTCACAATGGACACAACTGACTTGTATAAAAATCTAGAGGGGCATCATGTTTGTCTGATAAAAACCTTAAAAACCAAGGCTAGCAGTAACAGACCAGAAAAAGTCCATTCTGATGATTACTGGCAAACAGGCAAAAGGAGTAGCCCATCTGTTCGGGGCAGCAGCTGAGATTCAGGTGACTGGTAAGTCTCCTTTAGACCAGCTGAGATGGAGACCACAGTATGATGGCAGTCAGAGGAATTACTCCAACAGCCTGTTCTGCAACAGTAAAGCAAGAAGTGGAGACACGACCTGTATGATGACTAAAATAACTTTTGCTGTTTAAGTCACCTGTTTTTGTAGGTCATCCCTCTGTTGAAGAAGAATATTCAGTTCCTCTTTGACGGTTTTGATTTCTTCCTTATGCATATTCTCCACTGCCTTGATCTTACAACGAGTTTCTCGCAGCTCTGCTTGCAGCTTTTCTGTTATGCTCTGTAAATACAAATGGAAATCAAGTTACTGGACCTGCCATCAGCTCCATGTTTTTCCTCCTTCTGTCTCGTTCACATTCATTCAGCCACTTTCTCCTTTTCTTCCCACCACTCCTTCCATTGCAACCCTTCCTTCCTTTTGCTGGCTTCTGGAGCTTACCATGCTCTGTGCTTTCAGTGTCTACAGTAGTTCTTGCCTCTTCAGTCCCAGGACTTGTGTTTCATTTTCTTCTTACTGTCCTTCACTGCTTACCTGGCTCTATTACCAACTGCTTGTATTTTCTACCTGCCCTACTAGTGAGACTTACCTGCCCATACACTTGCTGCTCTTTCACCTCTTGCCTGAGTTGCTCAAGCTGTTGGCAGGCTTCTGTTAGCTCTCCCTGAGTTTGGAGTAGTGTCTCTAATAAAGCTTTCTTCTCACTCTCTTTTTCTAGCAGGACCTGTACAGAAAGAGAAAGGAAAAGACAGGTTTAATCTTCACAGAAAAAAATGCACATGGACTTCAAAGACTTGGAAGGCTGATAGGTTCACATGTTCTCAAAGCAACATGCTGCTGGTTTCCTAGGTCACTAGATGGCACAGATTCCTAAGTGAGTTTGGCAGTATAAACATCTGCGGTCCATCTGTGACTGAGTCTTCAGTAAACTCTTAACCGTCTAATAGGAATGTGTGTGACCTTTTCCTAGTGCTGGTGAGGGGTGAGGGTATTCTTCGTCTTCTGTTGTGTCCTGTTCGCCTTTTAACACAGACTCTTACATCCACTTTGCAGTAGAGAACACGCAAGTCTGCCAGAAGGCTGAAGCTAGCAGCTCCTTCAGAAAACTCATGTATTCTAAGTGGGGCTTGGTGAAAATTACTTCAGTTTTAAGGATACGCTGCCACCTCTTACAGCTGATTCTGTCATTCCAGTACCTGCAGACACAACTATGGGTACAGCCATGCCTTGTCAATCTGCATAAGAAGGAATTTGGGTAGAACACAAGGAAGACTCTCAGCACACAATAGGATTGCTTAGGCACAGGAGTCTGGTCACAAAACAGTTACCCAGAAAGTGACTTCAAACACAGCCTGAAGGCCACCTCTGTTACACTACTTAGAAACATTTCATTCCCACTGCCAAACAGTCCTGCATGCCTTTCACTTCACCAAATTCAAAGTAGAAAACACCTCAAATACTTCAGGAAAAAAGAGACACTCGAGGCATGCTCTTACAGTCCAATATCCAGCTAACTCCCATAACTCCATCTTTTCTGTACACGTTGCTTCCTTCAGCTCACCACTGTGAGATATGATTATGGTGTTTATGCTATCTTCAGGTCTGCAATGGACTTCCTGTCTTTCTTAAACTTACACTCTGGTAGTCTCTTGCATTATAGACACTGTGCTTCATGGCACAAAAGTCTTATGGTTGCTAAGGCAACTCCTGTTTACAGAAGGGCATCCAACAGACATCTCTACCCAGATGTGCAATGTCAAGAGAAAAATTACCAATACGGAGACCAGAAGAGTAAAAACATAAATTCTGCTTTCACACTCTTTACCTCTTGCTTAGCATTTTCAACTCTAGTTCGTTCCTCTTCTTGTTGAGCTTGCATGGTAGCAACTTTCTGCTTCATATCAAACAGCTTCTTCTCATGCTCACCTTCTGTCTCTGCTTTCTCCTTTTCCCAGTGCTCCAGCATCTCCTGCAGCTCTAAATGGTGCCCTTCCCGCTCATTTGCCTAATGAGTGAAGGAAAAGATTTCAAGATGAAGTCTCAGGTAACCTCATGAGAAACATGTGAATCTTCATCCCTCCCACAAGCCTCTACCTGAACAGCAAACAGCAGTCGCCTTGTGGCCTATCAAGGAACTTAAAAGGCGGGTCAGCAGGTGGAATAAAAGGAGATAACACCTTCCCCTCTCTGATGGCTGCCTGTTTCCTAACACCTTTGTTCTTAGCATTTCTCTCTGTTCTCATCTCCATTTTCAGAACTCCATTTTATTCAATAAAAAGATGCAGACTGACTGCAGGGTGAGAAAAAGGCCAGTATCCTGACGCTCTACTGACAAGGCAGACCATGGACTGAAGTACCAGGAACAAGGAGCTTGTCCCATATGCTTTAAACCCAAGGGTAATACCTCTGTCAACCATGAAAGGACAGAAAGAAAGGAACATAGTTTCTGTGATTGCATTTGGCAGGAACATTAGTAGTCTACTTCATGATAGGAGTCTGGTCAAGATCCTACCCCTTTGTTGTGAGGCTTTGGGTTGAGTTCACCCAACCTTCTGCTGAATTTGTCTTAGGGCCACACTGAATCAGTGACTGCATTTACTGTCCTGACATAGTCATGTGGGCCTTCACATACAAGACTTCAAGTATGAGCCACTGGCTCTGCTGTCTGACCTAGCAGCGTGTGGCCTATGACAGATGATTACTGCCATTTCTCAGGCTCAGGCTATAATTATGCTAAAGCCATCCCACAAAGATTGCTTGAAACCATATTGTTTCCTACCAGGTCTTGTAGGAGTTTGTTTATTTCCACTTCGTGATCAGTTTGATGAAGTTTGAGAGCATTGTTATACTGCTGTTCTGTCTGCAGGAGCTGTTGTGCCATGTTTTCCCGTTCCTGCTTCATTAAAGATCTCTCTGCTTCCAACTCACTTTGAAGACACTTCACTTCCCCTGCAAACATGGCAAATGGCAAGAAATTCAGCACCTACAGAAACAATGGTTCTGATTTTGCTAGCCTTAAGCTATTCTAATTTCAGTGCAAAAGGGCTATGGCTGCGTCTCCTTCATTCCTCAGCACTGCACTGCAACCAGGTGAGAGTATCACCAGAGACAAAATACATGAGGCTCTCACCTTGCACCACTTCCTTAGCCTGGATGACTGTATGCAGTTGGATTTCAAGCTGACTCCTGCTGATCTCCAGCTGAGATATACGCTGCTGAGCCTCAAACAGGCTGGATTCCAGGGTCTCCTTCACTGACCTACATGTTGTAAATATAGAAAGAATGAGCTTCTTACTCCTAACATGCTCAGGGAGCTATTCCAGTAAGAAGTGGTTCATAATCCCCACACCTGAGTATGGAAAATGGGTTGTGTGGAAATTTATGAACATAAAACGTATTTCTGCCATTTCAAATAGCAAGGCAGGCCTCTCCAAGGGAATGCCCAGGTTTTACTTATGACCTAGCATAACACAGGAAGTAAAGTCTAATTTGATCTCAATAGCCAAACCTTAAATTGCTGTCATCTGATCTATGACACACAGGTAGCTGTGCCCCCAGAGTCTGTATCAGCAAGCAAAAATCCATCCGTCAGGGCTCACAGCCCTGATCTCATCAGGGCTTCTGAATGACACACAGGATTTTGGAACCTGGAGCTGAAGTTACTTCCCTGCTCTAATACTGAGTCCTGTGTGCCAGTGTCTTACAATATACAGCATTGCTTCATTAGTACAGGGACACATTAGGATAACATCATTAAAGGTACAGCAATAAAACCCACAATAGCAACATTTCACTGCTTTATTGTACAATGGAGGACATATCTTCAAGCAAGAGGAACAAACACGTGTATCTGACTATGCCAATCTCTGGCAGTCCAAAGTAAATGTGCTACACTTTAAGGATAAATAGAAACCAGCCTTTGAAACAGAACAGAAAAGGTAGAGTCCAAAACTGTGACAGCAAAAGGCTCGAGACCGTCATCTGGCAAGAGCAGTTGATGATGATTCTTGGTAATGCTTTTATCTATTAACAAAGGCTCTTTATAACTAATTTCTCTCTTCTTTTTACTGATGCTGTCACTGAAAAATAAAAAGAGCTGAATGCTTAATAAAGACTCTGTAAATACCTACTGCCAATCTCTGTTTTCATGACAACATATGGAACAGATATAATCAAGCAGTAAGTATCCTCCACTTCACCTACGCTGATAAAACCTGGAAAATCACATCAGTGTTACAGCCATTAGAAGAAAGCGAAGAGCTGTTTATAGACAGTTCAAGTTCAAAATTTATCATATTCCACCTTGCAGCTCTGGCTACACTCTCCTCTGGAAGTTTAGCCAGCAATAAAAGTTATGAACAAGCAGTACAGCCAAATTGACAAAATATTATTCAGCTGGATCAAATAAGAGAAGCTGGAGCTCAGAAAAAGCAGCAGCTCTCAAGAAACAGACTGAGCTGAAACAGTATTTATCAGCCTTGCCAACAACATACTCTGGAGCGGTCAAGTGTAAGTCATAATGCATGACAGACAATCTCCAAAATAACATTTATACAGCTTTGCAAGTTCAGGAGTCTTCTAAAAGCTACCTAGAACAGAGGACAAACTTTGTTTCTGAAAAGCAGAACTTGTCACGTTTGATCTTAGTAGCCTGATACAGCACAAGGACAATATCTTGTTCCTTCTCTGCATAACATCTCCGTGATATCCATCCCTAGAGGCCACGTGCTAAGGTGTACAGGACCCACACATCAGTGATAAGCAATTCCCAAAGACTGGCAAGGATTCAAAAGAAGCTTCCCCGCTGCAGGCAGAACCAAACCCAGGTCCTGTACCACAGTTAACATGAGTTAGCTTAGAAACAGAAAGTCCTCAAGATCTTCAGGAGAAGCCTCTAGCTTCACCCTATATGACAGTGTCCTACTCAGAATGCCTGTATATAGTACCCTTGAATCCTGAAGATCTCTGTTCAAATGTACAGAACAAGAAAACAAAAACAAAGAGAAGCCTCAGTCTCCATTAAACATCTAGATGCAAGCAGAGATCATGGCACTGTTATTTCTCAATGCAGAGTGAAGGTACCTGATACTGAGGATTCAGATTGGCTTGCTTTAGACTTCACAGCCACGTGCGAGGTAGCACAAACATGAGCCCAAGGCTTTGTTAGATTTAGCTCTCAGAAAAATAACATTCAAACCATGATATACGGGTTGTTTTTTTTTCCCCTCAAGATTCTTCAATTTTCTGTCTATGGAAGGTCAGGCTGTCTGAAAAGCATACAGTTTGCAATAAATCCTTGTGTAATGATTACCACCTTTATAATTACAGACATTAAATAATGTCCTGTCTAGGGCCTCCTCCCTGCCTTTACCTGGCCTCTGCCAGCTGCTCTGAAAGGTCTTGTCTGTCCCGTTCCACAGCTGCCAGTCGCACTTCAAGGGCAGCCTTCTCATGCACCAGGAATTCCTTCTCTTTGGACACCTTGGCCAGTGCATCCTCTTGGCGAGAGGACTCTTGGCGCAACTGCTCCAAACCACTGCTAGCTGACTCTTGCTGGAGGTAAACCTGAAAGCAGGATAAAATACAGTTCTAGTCATTTCTCTGAAGATCTGCTCAGAGCCAACCAGTGTCACTGCTGAATCAGTTAGAGCTCCTGTACTGTGGGATGAAAGCCTAAGAGCATCTGCTGTATACAGCACTAATACTTCGGGCTGCCGAAAGGCACTGGGACTTGGAAGTGTTGTGTAGGGCCATACTGGGTTGGCTGGGACCAGACAACTACTTGAGGACAAATGTACATACCCCAGACTATGTGTTTTCATGCAAAAATTCTGCATTTTCCAGAACTGCTACCTTGAAAACTAAAACTCTCTCAGAATCTGTATCAGTGCTGGAAATTTTCAGGTACGTTTGAGCAAAAGCAACTTTCCTCACTGAAGAGAGTTAAAATAAATATGGTTTCTCCTTCAAAAAAAAAAAGAATAAATGTAAAGCTGTTGGATGCAGTGAGGTGATGTTTGATAGGGAAACAGCCCTTCTGGTGAGCATTGTCATTTAGTGATTTATGAAAGTCTGGCTGACATGGCCAAAAAAGTGGTAGACTCTATACAGTAATTCATGTCAGTAATAATGTTTAATCATCTTACACAAATAAGTTGTCTAATATACCTTGCTGATAATCAATCTTGAAGATTAACCATGATTTTTAAGCTTTTATCTTCAACATAACACCTCTGCTTTGTACTTGACAAACAACTTACCCTATAGCCAAAGACTAAAACAGAACAGACCATGAGAAACAAGCTATTTTCCTCTCAGTTATCGCCAAATACCCAAGATTGTACATTACAAAACTGTCATTTAAATGATGAAAAACTCTCCTCCAGTGATATGATTCTCACAAGCTTTTTCTCTAATATATTGAAATCAGTTAGTCCAGAGAAAAGAATCTTGTCTGTTCACCTATTTCTTAAATTCTTCCTGAAAGCCTAAAGAGGCTCTAACAATTCAAACCTACAATTTATGTCTTGTCTTAAAATATAGTTTGAACAATAACAGCAAGATGTCATTCCCCTTTGTAGCAGTACAAGGCAGTAGATATTGACTTGCAGCTCTGTACTGCTTCCTAGGATTGAACATGAGAATGGAGTTCTGAAAGTTGTGGTCTTCACAACAAAAAGTATAAATGGAAACATACAGCCTGTTTTTTACCTCAGAAAAAGATGAAAAGCTACAATGTTTGCTTCTTTTGCCACAGATAACAGTAGTAGCCTCATTCAGGTGCACAGGCAACAAAAGTAATTTCTATGAAGTTTATCAAAAGCAAAAAACCAGGCCAAAACAGTTTAAAATATGCTGTAGAAGCAAAGGACAGATCAATCCCTCAGAACTACAATCTTCTGCAAGCCACCAAACCATTTCTAAAAGGAAGTAAACAGAGCTTTCTGACCTCCAGTACTACCAAGCATCTTGTTGACAAAAGCACTGAAATATCAAACAGACACAGCTTCCCTGAGCCAAGCAGCCAAATGCCTACCCAGGAGAACCAGGTTTTTTGTCTTACCTGGTTGAGTTTTAGCTGGGTTTCTTCCTTCTCCTCTGTCAGTATTCTCAGTTGCACCTGCAGCCCCTCCTGTTGCTCCTCTGCTTTCTTCAGCAGCTGCTCCAGGTGGGATTTCTCTGCGCAAAGCTCTTCATTTGTTCTTTTATAAGAGCTCATCTTCTCCTGTACAGAGATCTTTGCTCTCTCCATCTCATCCACTTTACCTGACAGAACTTCGGTCTCTTGTTCCAGCTACAGTCATGGAAGCAGAGAGGAAACAAAATACAGTAAGATTTACTCTGCATAAAGTCTGGACAGAAAAATAACACTTGTCGATATTCAGACAGTCATCCTGTCTGAAGGCAAAGTCTGAAAAGAAACAGCAGCTGGAGACAATCACCTGGCGGAATTCTTGGAAACTCTGCTCACCTGCAACACAAGCTTGTTCAGTTGCACTTTATCCAATGCAAGAGCTTCATTAATACTGCTCATCTTTGCTGTGGCAACATGTAGATCAGCTATTTCAGAACTCTGCTTATTCTGAGCTCCTGTCAACTCTGCTACTGACTGCTCTGCCTGAAGAGACAAATGAACAACATGAAAACAAAGACAGGAATATCCCTGACTTTATGCAGCAACTCCAGATCCCCTTTGCATCTCTGACAAACCTGATGTACTCCCAGTTAAACCTTTCCAATAAGTACGTGGGGACTAAATCCACCACAGAACCTGTCTAGATCACAGCATTGTCCAAGAAGGATAACACCATTTTTCCCTGACTTCTACTGCCAGAAACAGCACCTGCGGTGGTCCTGCTATCAGAACCCCCTCTCCCACAAGTGCTACCTAGGAAAAAGTGGCCATACCTTTTCCAGTGCCATTGTAAGCTCATGTTTCTCTTGCTTCAGCAGATCCCTCTGAAGGTGTGATTCCTCCAGCATCTCTCTTGTGACTACCAACTCACTCTGTAATAATGAATGTTTTGCTTCAAGTGCAGCTAAGTCCTTCAGACTTGAGAACAGGAAAGGTAAACATATTTTTAGTGACAAAAACATTATAATTTCCAAAACAAAGACTACATACTACACCCCAGATACAGCAGTTTGAAGGATTTCCACCAACTTTCTATTTACACTTGAAGAATGCTGGGATTTTCTGACTAGAGCTGCACCACTCTTTGTCATTGATGTAGGTGAAATGTTCATTAGTAAGAAAGTAAAAAAAGTTTTCAAAAATCATAGTACATTTCCAAAAAGTTTGGGAACTCTTATCCTAACAGCTTCCTGCCTGTTAGTTACCTCTCTCCTTTTAGATACAATGGATAGAAGACAGCAAAGTTCTTTGGGTAAGATACTTTTTTTGGGTTTACATAATATTTCCCCAAACTGTTCTCACCTTCAGCAATGAAAGAGCTTGCAATCTATTTGGGGAGGGGATGTATATGCATTTTCAAACCAATGATCATAGGATTATAGAGTGATCCAGGCTGGAAGGGACCCCAGGAGGTTTCCAGCCCAATCTTCAGCTCAAAGCAGGATCAGCTATGGGATCAGTCCAGGTTGCTCAAGGCTCTATCCAGCTGGATTTTTCAAATTCCCAGGGGTGGAACGTTCACAACATCTCTGAGCAACCTGTTCTACTGTGTGACTGTCATGTTTTTTTTTTTTTTTAATTTATTTGTTTTTTCATTTAAATTCAGTCTGAATATCTGTTTCAGTTTATGCCTGTCATCAACTACTTTGGTCAGGTTTGGAAAGATTTTTTTAATGGGTCAGAAAGAAAGGACAAGGAGGCAGCTATGCTGTATGTCAGTAGGTACCCAGACCTGCCCATGTACTCCCTCAATTTTCTACACTACAGATGATAAGCACAAGAAATTCATTCCTTTGTTGTGGGCAAAGAGATCTCCTAAACTCTAGCAAATGCTCAGCCCTGCCCAGAGAAAGCTTTAACACTCACAGGAGGTCCTGGTCATGACATACTCTCTCCATTGCTTGTTGCTGCTCCAGCTTTTCCCCTTGGGCTGAATCTTCCTTCAGCCGCAGTTCAGTGTTACTTCGACGCAGACGCGAGGCTTCTTGCTCACTTTCATCTAGCTGTTGCTGTAGTTCTCTCCTGGTTTTCTCTAGGTTTGCACAATCACTGCAGAGACAAGTTAAAAGAATGAGGAGACCTGCACAACCATTGATCCCATTCTCACGATTCTAGGATGGAGTTGTGAGGAGCAAGATAAGGAGGGACTTGCTCTTCCCCCTCACAAGATAACTGCAGAGGGAAGGAGAACTTAAGGCAGGCTTTGGCTTGCATTCAGTGAGAAGCAGTGGCTAGGGAGGCACCCAAAGAACAGAATTTAGAGAAGTGGTATGTTGGGAAGGATGCATCTTGTATTCCAACATTGCTCTACGTTTCCAAAGACAGCCTTAGAATAGCAGTAGAGCATGAAAAGCAGTGAGAGGAGGATGCTAAAGTGCTGAAGAGAGGCATATGAACAGTAGGGAAGGAGAGTTCTTTGACCATAACACCTTAGAACTCCCAGAGCTGGAAGCAGATTATCTATAAAACACAGGAGAAGGATGAAACACTCACCTTTTGAGTGATTCTACCAGGGACTGAAGGTGCTGCTGTTGACTGCTTGACATCTTACTTTCCTCTTCCAGTTGCTCAAGCCGTTGCTGCAGCTTTTTGCACTTTTCCTCCTGCTGTCTGTGCTGGTGCTGCAGGGAATTTATAGAGTCCTGTCTAGCAGAAAGCTCTTCTTTTAAGGCCTGTAAGGAATAGGGAGGAAAATAGCACAAACAAGCAATAATAAGTAGGGAAGATGGCTTCAGATACAGTAACTTGAGGACAAGCAAGCAGAGAGACAGCTCACCTGAAGGCAACAGCTGTGATGAGGGGGAGGAGATCAGGAGAGAAAAGCAGTGGAACACAGAGCTGGTGAGACTGGCAAGGCAACATAGTAGCAAGAGTAGGATGGCTAGAAGGAAACTGGGTAAATAAACAAAAAGGTCTGAAGCCAGGTGAGGCATGAGCAGCTGAGACTGTGGCCAGCGATGATGACAACCAGAAATTCTCACCTGTGTTGCTCTTTGCCTCCTTGCCAGTGCTTCCTGAACCAATACAAAGGCATGGTCTGTATCAAGGGAGCTCAGACAAGCAAGGACGTTGATAGACTCTGGACGCTGGAAATTGTCAGTGCAGACAAGGCTGACCGTGCTGTCACTGTCATCTAACACCACCTGAAAGCCCACATCTAACCGTCACTCTTTGCTCAAACTATTTTATCTATTTCTCCTTCTTCCCCCACTTCACCCTAGAGTTGTTAAAGACTCAATTCAATCATTTCTTCAATGAGGAAAGAAGTATCATCCCAGCCACCACAAGAACTCCAGGGATTTCTGAACACAGCTACTATAAACAAGAAGAGAAGAAACAAATGTGAAGTGGTTGGAGGCTGCTTGAATGCCTGGTTTCTTAAAGCTCTTGGGAATGATTTTGGTCTCCTTCAGTTTCTCAGAACCACATATACAAGCACCAGATCAACACTGGAAATAGCAATGAAAAGAACCATTAACATTGCCCAGGGATGAAGACAGCTGATGAATACTGGAAAACAGTAATGAAATAGCTAATGTTTACAATTACTCTGAGCAGCAGCAAAAAAGGAAAAAATGACTAAAATAAGTAGAAAGAACTGACTTTGTGAGAGGCTGTCTAAAAGATCTGACGATTAAACCTCCTGTACAGGGTGAAGTTTTGAACTAAGTTAAAGTTACCCCTAACCAGTTGGAACAGTTAAGATTCTGTGATGATAATGGTCAGTGAAGACAGAGTGAAGGAGCAAGGCTGGCAAGCACATTGATTGAGTCAGTGACCTTTTATAAAAGTCTGAAGAACAGCACAGTCATTGCTCTAGGAGGGTTTGGGAAGCCTCCAAGCAACACTGGAGTACAAATGTCAAGTAGCCAACTCAGAAAGCACAGTTCAAGAGAGACTTTAGCATGACAGTGAAGGCATAGGTACTGAAATTCCTAGGGACTCAGGTGAAGAGTCACAGGAGAGCCAACTCTGACATTTATGTCAGATTTTATATCAAAAAAAGTGGCACCAAAATGAAACAGCCAGTAGCAGTGAACGTACACAGTATACAACATGTGAGTCTATTCACTGTGCTTTTCTCTTTCCTTCATTAAGTACTTTTAAATCAAATTTACAAGGATGTGGACCCAACTTTGTACTCACCTCAGTTATATCTTTGATTAACTTTTGAAGGGCAAGATTCTCTTCTTTGGCATTTTTAGTCAATGAAGCTTCATATTCTACCTCTAATCGACTTGCTTCCTGAGAATAGAATAAGGAAAGAGTGGACAAGAGAAGCTCCGCTCTGGAGCATTCCCATCTTCAGCAGTATTATCATGCTTATAAGCCTCAGCCCTAGTGATTCCAGTATATTACTTTCCATAATCTATTCAATTTCTTCTTTGCTAAAACTAAGAAGAGATAGATCAGCAACTCTACAGACAGGTAAGTTGTCAATTCCAAGTAACTTTTATCACTAGAGACTTAAAGTCAGGGGCAAAATTACACTGGCAAAACCTCCCTAAGGAAGGCACCCAACATGTCTGTAGCTCCCCTGCCATTGCCTGCACATGTGCCAAACATGTTCCTGATGTTTTTGCACAGTTAGCACCTTTACTACTCTTCCTCTTGAGGAAGCCACACCTCTTTGTGCTAAGGCTGGAAAACAAATGACTCAGACCAAGCAGACACTGGGCTATTTCCCAGATAAAGGTAAAACATACTAGAATCTCCACAGTGTCGTTAAGTGTTTTCATGGTCTTCTCCTTCTCCTCATTCTGCTTCTGAGACTGTATAAGCAAGGCTGAGAGCTCCATCACCCTGAGAAGAGAAGGTCCACGTGCCATTCCAAAAGCACACCATCAGCTGTTAAAGAGATAAGCAGCTCCCAAAAGCACAGCAGCAGAAGTTCAGCCCAGAAAATACAGCAAAGACAGATTTAATCTCTACATGTTAATGTACTGTATGTTGCAGAAAGGCACCACTCGGCCCAAAGGACTCTGCACTCAGTGTTCCAAGGAAATGTCACTACAGAGGTGCTACATTGCTCATGACAGTCCTGTGCAAATTCCTCCCAACAACTAGAGCACAGTCCTGGATAGCAAAAGGGCTGTACGAGAGACAGAGTGCTCTTTATACTGCTCTGAATTTCTCACCAAGAATCAGTTAACAGCAAATACATTACAATATGCAATCTCCCCCCAGTCTTCTTACCCAGAAGAGAAGGGCTTCTGCTAGATTCTCCTCCTGCCCACCTTTTTTTTTTTTTTTTTGTTAAAGGCAATACTTTGACTATGGTCAGAAATAAGGCTATAGAGAATGTATGTGTTTTCAACATGAACACAGCCTATCTATGAACCTGTGAATCAGCAGTCACAAAAGATAACGTTGGCAATAGAAAAGCTTAAAAATATTAACCTATCTTGAAGTTCCTTCTTCTCCAGGTCACCCTTGATTTGTAAACACATCACTTCCAAAGTCTTCTGGTTTATTTCCCTTTCCATTTGCTGCTGTGCCTGATCCTTTAGGACAGGTCTACCCAAAGTGATGGACTCCCAGAGCTGTATGCCAGAGTTTAGACGGAAGCAGTTTACAAGTATAGATCCAGAGAGCCTCATTTGCTCTGCCTTCAGCTCTGACAAATCTCTGAGGAAGAATAAAGAAAGAGCTAATGTTTGCACCACCATTTTTATCAGTCAGTCCACTTTTCAAGCACATAATTAGGCAACAGATTACATCTTTGCTAGGGACAAATCATTCATTTGTTACTCTGGGATTAGGATCTGTCTTGATAGTTGTAGAATGAGTCTATTTCTTCCTCAGAGATAAGAAGAAATGTGTGGCATAGCCAGAAGATTTCAAGGACTTCTAATTACTCTTATTAATTGCTGCTCTTGTTGAATCTTATTAACATACTCTAATTACCAACACCATGAATAGATGTAAGGAATTTTGCCAGGGTCCACAGCTTTTATACCCAGGATATCAGTGTTAAGTGACCTTTTGGTATCACCACTTAGACTGCTAAGAGGCTTATGAAAATATGCATGTAATAAGCATTTTGGAAAGGTGGCATAAGAATAATCTTTGAATGCTGTTAACAAAAAAAAGTACAAATTAAATAGTAAGTCAGGTATCCACTACACATTAAGGAAAGCTTATCAATGTATAAGAGAAATGTCTGACGTTAACCCAGGTTTGAAATTGCATGCTCACACCAGAAGAATGCAATATCAAGGCTACAATATTATTGCTTGCATAGAAAGCAACTGTGAGAAAGAAACTTCAGAGAGACCAAGAACAAACAAAACAATAATAAAGAGGTACCAAACTAAGCAATATAAACTGGATAAATGGAGTAACAAGGTAGAAAAGTTATTTTTCTCTCAACAGTGTTGGTACAGGTGTAAGTGAATACAAACTGGCCAGAGTAAATGTAAGCTGGACATAAAAAGAAAAAAATATATAATCATGAATGTTTCCTTCAGAATCAGTGAGATAAAAAACCCGGTGACATTTAAAGTAGATTTTAATCATTCTATAGAAAGGACTGCATTATTTGCTGTATGCATAGGTTTGGTGAGTCTGTTCTCTTCCATATGTATACGTGTACCTATACATCTGAGTTTGGGCATATTAGCCCAAATATCAACATACTCAAGTTCATCTATTTAGGGCCTCTGCATTGCCCAAGCCCTTCAGTTTTATTTGAAAACCATCCTCAGACAAAATGAATCTGAAAGTAGCGTAAAGCACACATAATGGCATTGCTTCAGGATATCAAAGGACAAATCGTATCTTCAGCTGTAACTAAAGCAACATCAAGGTTCCAAAAGCAGATGTGAATGGAGGCTTACATTTTTTTCTCCAAGAGATGTAGTCTTAACTTCTTCTCACCTGTCAGTGGCGGTCTTCATTTCCACAAAATGACGGCGGAAGGTCACCACCTGACGCCACAGGCTCAGAAGACGGTTATGCTCACCCCTTAAGTAGCTGTCATAAAACTAAACACACAAAGACAGAAAGAAATGGCAGCCTTCCCTATTACTGTACAATTCTTCTAGATCTGAGAGAGTACAACCACCATCATCAAATCTTCTTTAATAAGAATTCCAACAGGGGCATCAAGGACTGAATAGGCACCACATAAACATCCACAGTAGACCTGCTACCTGAATTCAGAGATGGGAACATCCACACTTCTCCCGTTGTAGCGGATATCAACAAAGCATACTGATCAGAGATGTCTAACAGTCTTGGTGGAGGAAGACAAGAACAAGCCCCTCCAGTGTGAGATTTTCTTGTGACAGGCTATTGGTAAGAGATGCCTGTCTTCACCTTCTCTTAGCTACTCTGAATCTGAAAACACAGAGACCTCTCTGTGTTTCACTGCTGAGATTTAAGAAATGTTAAAAAAAAAAATTAAAAAAAAATAGGGACTTCATGCATGACTGCCCTACAGTGTTCAGCAACAGGCACACTCCTCCATCCCACACCCATGTTCTGCTAGCCAGCACCAATACATTCTCAATAGAGCAACAACTTTTACACAATAAGTTGTCTATGTCAGCAATAAACTGTACTCTCATTCCAGTCTGTCATCATGTTGACATTCCTACGGCCTATCCTTACCTCACGTTCATTGCGCCATTCACTCTCCTTCAATTCCAGTTCCTTCCGGGCCCTCATCCAATCTGCCGTCAGTTTTCCAACATCCTCTTTAAGAGCTGAATTCACCTCATTTGCTTTATCCAGGTGCTCCCGCAGGAGAGTGTTCACTTCTGCCAGGTTCTCACACCTTAGAAAGGAAGAAACAGCAATGAGCTCATTGAACAACTGCTATCCACAAGCAACATCCTCACGATTTTCTATCTCCCTCAACACTGACTTTCTTGGTGAACTGAAAGTTAGTAAAAGTGCTTTCTAGGAATAACTAAGACATCTCTGTCATGGCAAACTCTTTTTTTTCTTCTTACTTTAAGTCCTCATTTTCCATCTACAATTTCAGTCTCCCCTTCTTCTTCAACTTTGAAGATACCCACCATTAACGTCTTGCCTTCCCTCCGCTCTGTCACCCTGCATCCCGCTGGAAGCACAATTGTCCTGACCACCTATCTACTTCCACTCACATCTGTAAGTTTCCATACCCTTCCCCTTGCAATATTGTTTGTACTTCTGCCCTCGCCTTTTTTTTTTTTTTTTTTAAGAGTCTCTCTGTCCTTGTCCAATACACTAGGACTTGCAGTAAAAAACCCACCTTGACGACACACTAAACTGCACACCACTAAACCAAGACCATATATGTAGGGGAAACAGCTTTAAATGACACTTTCAACTGAAAGAAACTTCTACAGGGTTCCCAAAGTGCAGTGCATTTGTAGCCCTCAAAAAGGCTTTTAACTATGCTCATTGTAATGAGCATAAAGATCAAACACTGCAGTTTAATTACGTTTGGGCCACAGACTAACATATGCCACTCAGGAATTATTTCATGAACAAAATCTGAAGACTGTTGCCCAGCAAACAAAGTTCAGTTTCTGGATAAAAACAGGAGTTGTGCTTCCCTCACTTTGCAACATAGGTAACACAGCACACAGGTGTAGTTTATACCTCACACCATTCATCTCTTGAGCAGAGGGAGAAAGAGAAGCACAGAAAAATGTGACAGAAGATGCCTGTGTTGCCAAATGTTCTGCTGAAAGACTTTGATATAAGCACAGGATATGCTATTGAGACAAAATACAAGTCCAAATCAAAAGGAAAACACCTGCCGCATGAAATCTTTAGGATGTTAGGGCTTGATTCCCAACATAAAGCAGGGCTTTACTAAGCAGATCACCTATGGAATAATAAGAAAATTCGGGCTGGAGATGGACCTTTGGAGGTCAATATGACCAACCCCCACTGAAAACAGAGCTATTCAGCACACATCACTATTAACTGCACCACAGAATGGACTGTGGACCTTTCTCCTTTCAAAATGGCCTGCCCAGCCACTTCCAAACTGACAGGTTTTCTCTTGCTTCCTTGAGCATCCAAGACACCAAGAATGCGCTATTGCTCCTCCTTTTTACCTTCGCTGCTCCTCTTCCAACTGGAGCAGTGCTTTTTCCAGGCTGTGCTCCTCTGTGGGTTCCCATCTGTCTGAAAGGGATCCCTTAAGAAAGGAAAAGTTTAGTCAAATTCTTGCATTTCCTTCACTACAGTTATCATCCATTGCTTTCCCCTCCATTTGTTTGGTATCTCAGGAACTTGTGTCTTCTTCCAGGAATTAGTGTCACAAATACAGGGAGGAAGGGAGGGAAGAGTCAGTAGTTCTCCTCATTTTCACACTCTCACAGCTATCTGTTCTCAGCTAATGATCACAAGTGCTCACTTAGACTTGAAGCTTGGAAATACATACTCTCCTACTCTTTGTTTCCTGGGTTTACTTTAGCCATGAAGCAAAAAGAAAAGCAGAGAGCCAGCATTCTTGCCTTCCAAGATGCTATATTTCAACCGATTCTTATTCAGAGACAGACATAATGTGACAGGCAGTATAGCCCTCTCCTGAGACTTAGTACAAATGTTACTCCAACTATAAAGCACTCTTTCACAAAATTAAAATCCTTCTTGATGGGTTTTTTTGGACCGGCATTTCTAGGACTATAGGGTGCTCTAAGAATGGCAACTGAACAAAATACTGAAGGTCAAAGTTACAGTGCTTCTTTAAATCCTCCTATCACGACAATCTTGTTTTCGTCTGCTGTTGTTTTATGGGGCCTTTAATCTGAGTTAACAAGTGTTACATACCTGCCCACTCAACCCTCCGGCTTCAAGTTGCTGCTCCAACTCACGACACCAGGTCCGATACTGTAGCAACTAAGATGGATATATAGAATTAGGATAAGAGAAATTAAGCTTATAACAGACTCAGATCCTCCTGTGTTAGGTTTTCTCTAAGCCTTTCCAGACAGAGCCTAGTACATTTCACAGCACTGCTGACATAAAGAGAAGTCATTATCACATGGAAGCTTCACCTCATCTAATATTAAAAAAGTGAGAAAGGGTTTATTTTATGCATAGTATTATCTGCTCATCCTGAGAGAGTGAGATGACAAGCAGAACGATGAGACCGACTTAAAACAGCCATGCCAGCCCCACTACATCCATCAGACTGAAGATTATCCTGTTTAAACCTCACCGAACCACGTCAAATCCAGAAGGAATTGCCAACACCAAAATCAATGTAAAATCCTAGTTAAACCATTTTTAATAACAGGTTTGGAAGAAAAAAAATTACAAAGCGGCTCAGCATGCCTCAAAAACAGTCAGGTTTCTGTTAACCAAATAATACTTCCTATATCACCAGTATCCTACACAGGTTCATCAACAAAAAATGCTATTTCTTGCTACACAGCAAAACAAATGGGAAGGAAAAGCTTTGGCAAGGAGTGAAAGCGACTGCATAAATGGGCGGGACTTCAGAGCAGACAGGTCTGCGAACAGCAACAGACTGTGAAGGAGCAGCAGTCCTTCAGAAAACATTCAAATGCAAGTGACAGAAACTGAAAAGACTGAAAAGGGAACTCCTGTTCACTTCCTGGAGGAAGAAATGTGCTTTCATCATTTATTTGCTATTACCACTTGCTCTCCAAAGACATTTCCACACCATGTCAAATGCAGTCCAACCATATAGGTTTTACCTTTCAAGCAGCAGGCTTCTTTATACCTGTACAACTAGAAACAGCCTTTCAAATTTGCATCACTTTTCAATGTTTAGCAAATTAAAGTTAGTTCTGATAACAGTCCTGCCCGTGCGCCGCAGCCAAGCGCTTCAGCTGAGCAGCTTCCTACGCCGCAGCCTCCTTACAGGCGGGCGCTAAGAACACCCACACCGAAACAAACCCGCCAGCACCCCTCCGGCCACCGCAGGCAGCAGGCCGCAGGGCTTCGAGGGCGCTCGAAGAGACGCCGGGCTGCTCTCTAGTAGCCGGGCCGCGGTTAAACGAGCTCAGGCCCGGCTGCCCGCCGGGCGCCGGCTCTCCCGGGAGCTGCCGTAAGCGGCGGGGTGGCGAAGCCCCGGCGGGAGGCTCGGGAGCGCGGCAGCGGGGCCAGGCCGGGCGGAGCAGGGCGGCTCCCGGGCCTCGCCCCAGCCCCGGGCTCGACGCCCTCGCGCCCGCGGAGGCCCCACCGCGACTCCCGCCTGGCCAGCGCAGCTCGGCCCGGCCCCGGGCAGCTCCCGGCGGGCGCTGCCGCCCTCCCCTCACCTTCTCCTGCAGCTTCCGCACCAGCACCGCTTGCCGGTGCTGCGCCTCCTCTGAGCTCTGCAGCCGGCGCCGTAGGGACGCCTGGCTCCGCGCCGCCTCCCCGTCCCCCGCCGCCATGCCCCGTTCGCCCGGCCCGGCCCGGCCCGGCCCGCCTCGGCTCCCGCCGCCCGGGCGGCTCCGCCCCGCCGCGGCCCCCCGCCCGCCGCCTGCCGGGCCCCGGGCAGAGGCGGCCGCGGGGTGGCTGCCGCCGGGGCCGGAGGGGTTCCGTTCTCCCTGCCGGCAGCGGTTGGGGTGCGGGCACCGAGCTGAGCCGCGCCGGACGCTGCGTGAGCCGCGGGCAGGGCGGTCACCCAGAGAGCGGGCATCCGCGGCGGGTGCCGGCCGTGAGCGGAGGAGCGGCGGGAGCCGTGCGGCCCGAGCCGCGACACGCGCGGCCCTGGCTCCCCGGGCAGGGCCTGCCAGCAGCAGGGCAAGGCGCCTGGAAGCGCAGAAGGCATTGCCGAGCTGAGAACCTCTCTGAGCTTTCGCAGCAAAAGCAGGCCCTTCAGATAGCAGTAAAGGCAGCCGCAGCGTCCGCACGAGTTTACGTGGAAGAAATTTTCACGTGCAGGTAGCAGCCAGCTGGAAGCAAAGCAGCAGGCGAATGGACTTAAGTGAGGAAGCAGTCACCAGGTCATGGCTGCTACCCGTGATTTTACAGTTCCAGCTGCATCTCATTTTTCTGACATGACAGTTAAGGCTGTCTAGACAATCATCTTCAATACAGTGGAAACCTAAATAGTGAGGTGGATTCAGCCCCATGAATAGCTAGAGCATCATTAGAAATCCAGGCAAAACCAGAAATATTCAAAACTGGGTGAAGTGTCTCATGAAGCCATGGTTGCAAAAAAGGGTTTGAGGACATAGTAGCAGCTGGCTGAGGAGGCCTGCCCAGCTGAAGAACAACATTGGTATAAACAGTGGCAGGGAGCTGCCCGTGCTGTGCCTGTTCTTGTGTCAAAATGATGACGAAAACTAGTAGTGGCTCAGAAAACAACTGGGTTCTGAAAACTAGCTTCTCACGAAATAATTTAAAATTTAAATTAAAATTTTAATTTAATTTTTTTTAAATTTAAATTTAAAATATTATTTAAAATATAATTCCTTGTCAAATGAGACAAAAATAAAAATAATGTGGTTTTTTTTGTTCGATTTGCAGCTAGATGTGTTCAATCTACAAATAAGGTGCCCTTCTGTATACAGCAGTGCTGCCAGGGATGTGGATCATTTTATGCTGTCTCAACTTTTCTGTCTTTCTTAATGGAAGTGCTGCTCCGTAAGTGTTGCACTCCTGTCAGTGATGTGCAGAAGCGTGAAGATAGAGGCCTGTGGCCATGCCTCCCAGGAATGAGAAATACTGGCATGCAGATTCTGCCAGAAGCAGCATCCGGTTTAAATTATTTAAGGGATGGGAATAATTGGTAATATGTTTTGAGAGCTAAAGGAGTCCCCAGGGCTTAGCTCAAAGGAACTCACAACACCTCTGTCTCTGCAAGGGCTCACTCTCAAAGTCACAGCAAGCCTCTCGATGTCTCCAACCACATGCATGTCCCTCCCAGCTGTGCCAGGACGTGGCAGCTCTGAGCACTCCAAGGCT
The DNA here is from genome assembly GCF_009769625.2 of Cygnus olor. NCBI lineage: Eukaryota > Metazoa > Chordata > Aves > Anseriformes > Anatidae > Cygnus > Cygnus olor. Next base: position 1,486,751 of record NC_049184.1, read on the forward strand.
CCTGAGGAAAGGAGGCCAGGTGAAGGCTGAGACGGATCTGCCCATGTTTGTCAGCTCCATCCCCAACAGGGGCAGTGGCAAAAGCATGCAGCCTGTCCCACTGTCCTGGTACCTACTGTGGAAATGGGAGTTCTCCAGCCTTACTAGCAAAATGCTGTGGCCCCAGCTGAGCTCTTGCTGTGGGACTTGATTCCCAGTGGCCTGGGGTCCTTCTTCCTGTGGTGTTTCAGGTGAATTTCTTGCACAAGGCCTCCTGTGATTCTTTCTAGTTCATTATCTTCTTCTAAGACTAATTAGGTCCCAAGATTACTGTCTTTCGATTGATTCCAAGTGTCATCCGAAAATGCTGTTTCCTTTTTTGTGCTCTGCCTGGCTTTCTGAACTGACCACCTATGCATCATTGCAGCAAACAGGTTCTTTTTTATTGATAGTGCTCTTGAAGCAGGATACGTGGGACACATCCAGTTCTGGGCTCCTCGCTACAAAAAAGACAGGGATCTCCTGGAAAGAGTCCAGCGGAGGGCCACAAAGATGATACGGGGCCTGGAGCATCTTCCCTATGAAGAAAGGCTGAGAGACCTGGGTCTGTTCAGCCTGGAGAAGAGAAGACTGAGGGGGGATCTTATTGATGTTTATAAATACCTGAAGTGTGGGAGACAGAGGGATTTGGCCAAGCTCTTTTCAGTGGTTTGTGGGGACAGGACAAGGGGCAATGGCCACAAAATGGACCACAGGAAGTTCCGCACCAACATGCAAAAGAGCTTCTTGACAGTGAGGGTGACAGAGCACTGGACCAGGCTGCCCAGGGAGGTTGTGGAGTCTCCTTCTCTGGAGATATTCAAGGCCCGTCTGGACGCCTACCTGGGCAGCCTGCTCTAAGGAACCTGCTTTGGCGGGGGGGTTGGACCCGATGATCTTTCAAGGTCCCTTCCAACCCCTACAATTCTGTGATTCTGTGATCCTTGTGGGTCCCTTCCTACTCAGGATATTCTATGATGCTGTGTAGTGGATAATACCCCTGGGCTTTTCTCTAGGTTTGTTCTTGTCCATAGCTTACCATTGTTCAAAGGCTATCCAAGTCTTGGTAACCAATGACACAATTCTTTCCTCGGACTGCAATTTCCTATTTATCATCGGGACATTTTAGGGCTTTTTAAAATTATGCCACAATTTCCTTTGTTATTACAAATTTTATTACTTTTGTTTTGCTCCAGCCTCAAACAAGTCTTTTTTTTTTTTTTTTAATCTACAGCATCTCTGATTTTTCTGTAATTCTTTCCTTTCAAAAAAGAAAGACAGAGCTGTTGAATTCCTCCCCAAATTTAACTTTGCAGATTTTTAAAAGTCGCTCTTGAAAAATCTTTGGTGCAGAAATCCAAGTTCTCACAGAAACAGAATATTAGTTGGTTTCAATAAGCAAAAGCAGTGTGTCAGCAAGTGGCTTAACTTTTGGAGTTTATTTGGATAAATCTATGAAATGTTCCTTTGGCTCCCTGTTGCGATCCCTTCCTCCAGCCCATCCGGGATGTCCAGAGGGACTCTCAGAGCAGTCTGTTTGAGAAGCTGGCACAGCTTTTGTAGTCAGGCTCCTCAGAATTTGGCGAACAGGAGGCAACCCCATGGGGTGGGGACCCGAGCTGCCCTCCCTCTTCAAGTCCCTAGCACACTGAGAGGGGAGCTGCCCTTACAGAACGGGCCATTGCAGGGCGGACGAGTGGGTGGTATGAACCCAGCTGCTCGAGTGATACACGTGTCCTTGGCCAGTGGTGAGAAATAATAGGCCTTGAGCAACGTCTTCCACCATCCTGTAGCTGGGCTAAAGCCTGCACCAGAGAGGGGTTTTCCATCTACATATTGAAGATACCAGGGAAGCTTGAGCTTAGCCTGAGCTAAGTGTGGTAGCCCCACGTTAGCAGAGGGCCACAGTCAGACACCCTGTTCCATGGGTGCTGTCTGAGGCCAAGGTCCCCCTCTAGGAGCCATGGGGCTCTGTGCAGTGACCGAGCACTTAGAGGGACAGCGTCTCAAGAGAGACTGTTTAAAAGATAGAGAATAGTTTGCACAGCTTTCTGCTTGCTTTTACTCTTTTATTTTATTTTTATTTTTTTCTGTGTTGGCCTGTCCAGTCTATTAAGACATTTAATTCCATGGTGAGATGAGAGCCTGATTTACCCCTGTTGTGTGCATTCTTTTACTCGCTGCTACTGGCAAAGTCAATTTTTTTCTTGTGTAATAAAATCCATAAATTGGTGGGTATATTCATCTCAGATATGCAAAGATTGTTGGAACATTTGATTGATTCTGCTTTTAATCAGATTTACTAAGAGACAAGGCCTATGTCATAACATTGTCATACCTTTAGCCCTTTCCTGTTCATCAGCCCAAATCATTTGTGTATCTGCAGATCTCAACCAAGTTTGACAGAGCAATAGAGATCTTATAAAAATTTAGTATCTTTAATGTTTGTGAAAACTGGAAGCTTGTTAGAATAAAAGTGTGAACACAACATTTAGCTGTTTTTTCCCGTAGTGCAGAACTGATGCTGCACACTGCATTTGCCTGCTGGAGTGGCATTGTGGGAAGGAGGAAAGGATGGCTTGGCTGGGAGGGCATGGGGACAGCGTAAAGGAATTGCTGGGGAATGGGTTTGTAGGATGTAACTCAGGGAAAAGCTGCTTTGTTTTGATAGGGAACATCAAAACTACTTCAGAGGAATGGCAATTAGGCCAAAATCAGGAGGGTGTTTTGTTTGTTCTACCTTATTTGGGACATCTATGTAATTACTGAATTTTTTCTACCCTTCAGTTCCTCCACCAAAATAAGGCAAAGCATTTTGAGCTCCTCATGTAGAAAGGGCTGTTGTTATTTATGGAAGTAATTTGGTGTTTCTGATACTAGTCAGGATGGGAAATGCTACAGCGTGTGCAAGTCAATCTAAAAATCTAAAGTGTTACATCTATTCCATTTATTCTTGCTTTAGGAATAAGACCAACTGGGGGGAAGAACTGGGCTAAGCATCAGTGCAGGGTGAGAGAAGGGTCCCATTAATCTCTGTTCAATCCAGCCCATGCCTCATTTCCCAAAGCCTCATTTAGAACAACAACAGCTTGTTTTCTGTCACTTATGAAAGACGTGCATGCTTTGTGCTACCTTCTGTAAAGCTGAAAGCAGCAGGATACCTTTCCCCTGTAAATAACGCTGGTTTCTAACTCCTAGCCTTCCCCTGGCCTTGGGGCAGGTGGCTCTTGAAATTTTTGCATCTAATTTTAAAACAAAGGGTGGCATCCAGCTGCTTCTGGAGGACAGAGTGGGGTTTTGGTGTGTCCCTGGCTCCCCAAGCATCTCCAGGTGGCAGGAGCCTGGCTGCCTGCAGGGTGCACTGCTGGCACAGGCTTCTTCTCATACTGGGCTTATTAGGTTCTTTTCAAAGCATAACAATAAATATGCCAAAATACACTGAATGTGGGCATGGCCATTTTGCATTTATACAAAATTAAACTTTACCCTTGTTAAGTGCCTGTATTATTGGCTAAGTCATCGGAGGACAAAGTGAAGCTGCTGTTACAGTGCTCTGGAAAAAAAAAGAGCTAAATGAGTTATACTTAGAGATTTTAATGTATGTGTTGCAGTGGACTGTATGACAGATCTGTTGTTGATCTTGCAGTTTGTCCTGTTTAAACATGAAGTTCATCGAAGGCTAAGGTAGAGGTCGTATTGCCACTTGAAAAGGCATCCTCTGGAGTTTTGAGCCTGTGGAGTTGTTTCACATGAGGCAGAGTATGACTCATGCTAATGAAAAGGGCAAAGAAGATTTTTTTTAAGAAATATATCGCAGTTAAATTAGTTTAGACAGCATGACATCAGAGAGTAATTAAATAGGTTTGTTGGAATTCCGTTTCCAATTCCTGAGTTCAGGTTTGTAAAAGATTTCTGAGCACCTGCAGGTCTCTGTGTGTGAAATATTTTCACTGGAAAGGATTCAAAACTTTAAAAAAACCTTTTAACACAGAGGCAGCATTACGCCATTCTTCCTTCTTGGAAAAAAAAAAAAAACCCTCAGATTTAAACAGGACTCCTTCAAGTTTTCAGTCAGTTTTACAGAAGAAAACGAGGTGGTAAACTTTCTCTTTTCAAGAACAAGTTCTTTATAGCTGCTAACTGAAGTCAGGGGAGATCGTATCTGAGCACATGAGCATTTCCACTATGGGACTGGATACAAGTATTGAACAACGAGATTTGAAATGTTTTAATCTCAAACGAAAACCATTTTTGCTGACTTTGGTTTTTAATTTCTTTCATGTTTTCTTCTGCCAAACTGGAGGAACCTTTTCTGATTTTTTCTTTAGTGGCATTCAGAGGAAGACCAGAGGATGAAAATCCTGCACTTTCTCACTTTACTGCTTTGGCATTTGACTTGGCTGTCTCTGGATCTAGTTCCTGGAGCACTGAGTAATTCTGAAGCAGGCCAGAGTAATCCAGGATCTAAACTAGGTTTGTTAAAAACAGAAGGAAAAGAGAGGAGTCCCTCAGCTCGGGCAGGTACGCTGCGGACTGTGAACCATGGATACAGTACTGGGACCTCAAAGGCTAGGACTAAAAGCAGTGCTACTCAGGCTGGAGCTCTCTTGGCCAAGAATGATGAATCACAGAAGGTTCTCTCAAGAACAGCAGCCACGGAGGCAAAGGTAGGACATCTCCCAGGCAGACTTTCTGGAGTAAGGACAGTGACTCCAAAGGTTCAAAATCTTAGCAGCAAGGCAGCTTTGAAAAAAACTGGCACAAGCAGTACTGATACCAGTTCTTTCAAAACCAAAAAGACTAAAGAGCCTATAACCCAAAGGGAAACTAAGGAGACTTTCAGACATCCCCCTATAACGCCACATGAATACATGCTCTCTTTGTACAGGACTCTCTCAGATGCAGAAAGAAAAGGTGTTAATGGAAGTGTAAAACTGGAGGCTGGACTTGCCAATACAATAACCAGCTTTATAGACAAAGGACAAGGTAAGAAAGGAGCTCGTGTGTGTGTGTGTGTGTGTGTGTGTGGACAGAGAGGGATTTCTGAGTGTGTTCATACATATAGAGAGTGTTATTAGAAAATAATTGTACATTGTTTAAGTCAAAAAGCTCTTTTTAATGTACATGAAATCATTCAGCTTTGCTGCAGATTTTGTCCTCATGCCTTATCTTGGAAATTCACCTAGAGACAGAACTAGATGGTTGTATGGCAGCCAAACAAAACATTAAGAAAATATTTTAGAAGCATGTTGTTGAAAATCCATCAGTCCTTGCATGTATAGGTGTTTAAAATTTTTACTTTTTTTGTCTTATGTTTTTTCCATAAGTAGCTCCTGGAAACTGGTAACATTAGATTTTATTGTTATGCTGAGAACAGGGCTATTCTGTGGGGAAAAAAAAAAAAAGTTTCAGTACTGAAGGTTCACCCAGATTTGTTCAAAGTAGAGTTGGGAGGAACTGCACCGTAGACCCAGGAGTCATTATTGTGTAGCTTTGGTGTATCTGTATTAGCTTGAAGCTCATGCTTTCAGGCACCACCAGCCTTCTAACCAGAGAAGCTCACAGCTAAGCACGGGATAATGAGAGTAAATAACTTCTGGAACTCCATAATTTGCAGTTCAACATTATGGTTCCAAACTTTTTTTGGAAGTTTGGACTAGTTTCTGCTTTCACACAAGAAATAACCAGGCTCCCAAAGAAAGATGTTCACCTGATCACTCCGGTTGGAGAATTAGCTCCATGCTGTTTCCAGTGACGTTAATAAGAACTTTGTCATGGACTTAAGGAAGCAACACAGGCTACAGCTAATAAGGTAACGGTGATGGAAGGCTCAGCCAGGACCGGATTTATCTGCCATTTAATTAAGAATAGCTTGGCGTCTAGGAAGGGATGACACGCTGCTCACAAGTGCTGCATTGCAGTCCTCAGCTTGCCACTGGAAAGCGTTGTTAATGTAACATCGATAGTGTTGGCTCAGCCATATTCCTCATTAGCGCTACTCCTGAGCTTAACTAAGCAAATATAGCATCAGGTAGCATCAGCAAAGGGAGGTATGTTTTTCTGCCCAATTTGAAAAAGTTGTGAATCATGTGGAGTTAAGTTAATAAGGCAATTATCCTTGTGTCTGGCAGTTCCTGGGGGATGTTGGTTTTAAAGGACTAATTCACTGTTGTATTGTTTAAGGGTACAGTTGCTCATATTTGGAGCCAGCATGAGGCCTGGGCTCCGCTGAAGTCCTGCTTCGGTAATTTATTTGGGATGTAAGTGGTGAATAGGCCCTGTGAGTGCTCAGCCCTTATAAAGAACTATTTTCCAATTGGCTAATTGCTACTTTAAAGCTAGAAAATTCCTGCTGGTAAAAGAAATGGCATTTCTACAGGGCAAACTCAGAAACTCATTTCCCTGTTGAGTCACTGAATATTTCTGGGTCCCTGCTCACAGCTGATCCCTTAGACAAAAATTGTTCTTTCTGTTTAGTGGGCTAATTAAGGGAAATTGTAGGCTTATGAGCAAACTTTTGGGACACCATGAAGAACTGAAAAAACAAGATTGGTCTGTGCTTGATATACATATTAAAATCTGTGTGCTTTTTTTTTTAGATGAGCGAGCACCAACTATAAGAAAACAAAAATATATTTTTGATATTAGTGCATTAGAAAAAGATGGCTTGCTGGGAGCAGAGCTTCGAATATTGAGGAAAAAACCTTCTGATACTTGGAAGTCTCATTCTTCTGGAAAAACTTCCCAAGTGAAATTATTTAGTTGCTCTACCAACAGACAAGCAGCAACACTCCTGGACTCTCGTACTGTCAGTATCACAGATACACCAAAATGGGAAGTGTTTGACATCTGGAAGCTTTTTAGGAACTTTAAAAACTTGGTTAATTTGTGTTTTGAACTGGAAACTTTTGACAGGGGGAGAGCTGTTGATCTCAGGACTGTGGGATTTAATAGAACCGGAAGACAGGTCAATGAAAAGGCTCTCTTCTTGGTATTTGGGAGGACAAAAAAAAGAGACTTATTTTTCAATGAAATCAAAGCTAGATCTGGCCAAGACGACAAAACCGTTTATGAGTACTTATTCAATCAGAGGCGGAAGAGAAGAGCTCCTTTAGCAACACGTCAAGGGAAGAGGCCCAGTAAGAATCCGAAGGCAAGGTGTAGCAGAAAAGCCCTCCATGTGAATTTTAAGGATATGGGTTGGGATGACTGGATAATAGCCCCCCTAGAATACGAAGCGTATCACTGCGAAGGTCTTTGTGAATTCCCCCTTCGATCCCATCTGGAACCCACCAATCACGCAGTTATCCAAACTTTAATGAACTCAATGGACCCTGAATCAACGCCCCCAACTTGCTGCGTCCCAACCAGGCTGAGTCCTATCAGCATTCTTTTCATTGACTCTGCAAACAATGTGGTCTACAAGCAGTATGAGGACATGGTGGTGGAGTCGTGTGGCTGTAGGTAGCAGAACAGTTGCTCAAGTGAATATGTTATGAAAGGTTATATGACACACCAAATGTAACCTCTGCTCAAACAAGGTTAACTTAATTTCTTACCCCTAGGGTAAGTATGTTTACAAAGATATAGCAACAAATCCAGTGATTCTGTATATCTCTCCACCATGGGCATATTTTAGAATATTTGGATGCTATCATGCAGCCCAATATAAAGCCTTGTTTTGGCAACAGAAGACTGGTTCTTACTAAAGTCTGTGTCAGAGAAGATGAGACCTTTGTGCCTCTATATCACCTGCTTTTACCCTAGAAGCAGTGTGTAAAGATGGTATCAGTGAGCTGTGGATATGATGTTTGCTCCTTTGAACAATGTTCTTGAGGCTGAATTTACACATGTCCCATGTGCATTATCCATTAAGAAATGTAAGAAAAAAGTACTGATATCCAAAAGAGAAGGTTGTGTTCTGGCATGCTCCCATCTTGGTGTAAATAGTTACACTGTAATATGATTTCTTTCTGATTAGCTCTTAAAACTATGCATATATAAAATGAAATAATTAAATATAATATGCTGATTTAGTTTTAAGTTGTACATGGAGATAGGTGAAGCAGGAGGTGTTTGTTTCCATGTACGTTTTCCTCCAAGCTACATATCTTTCTTAAGTATCCACCTTTCCATTGTTATGTAGCAAGATATATTACTCTGTATAAGGTCCACGTTGTTCTCAAATGCTCATAGTAAAAGTGTTCAATTATGGCATAAGATGTAATAAATTATTGACACAGTGCTATGTTTTGTCCAGCTGTCCAACTCTGCATAATTATAATACTGTTAAGAATTTGTTTTTAATGTTTTTATACAATAAATGCAAGTGAAAGGGATTTTTCAGTACAGCAGAATACTAGTGGTGCGCGTAACATGTTCATGTATTTTGGTTGCCTCTAACTGCTGCTGCAGAAAGAGACTGTGGAAACATTGGAAGAACAATCTGAAAATGTGTCGTGTTTTGATCTAGTGTGGAATGACACTATCACTTGATGTATCTGGTGCAAGAATGCGTCATGCAGTTGATTGCAAAAGAGCTCTGTTATCCTTTTATTCAACCCCAAAATGACTGTGTTTGCATATCGCCTATATCTATTCTAGACATGGATTATAAATTTATTCTGGGATTATTCTTTATATGTTTCCATCTACAAAACCAGATGCCAGACATTTGACCGTGGAAGGATCAGACAGGTCATGAGAACCATCAGAAATGATTGAAGTCTTTGTCCTGCACATCATCTCTGGCATTGGCAGTGGCAGGGAGGTGAATATGGCCCCCAAAGTCATCCTGCATTGACCCCAGACTGAACAAGGTCTAACTCACACTAGCAGCAAACTGTCCTAACCACCCAGTCAATAGCCATAGAGAAACAGTGGCAAAAAGTTCTGCCGTTCCTCCTGCTCTCTCTAGGCTGCTGAGCCCGTAACCAGCTTAAAATACCTGGTTCCAGACATGTGGGGCTCCCCTGGGCAGGCAGGCCAGTCATGTACCACAGCCTACAGCGGGGTGATACAGTAAAAAAGCGCTGCAGGAAGCATCCATATGTGCAATCTCTTTGCAGTAGCTAACACGGTGATTTCTGCCTGCAGGACTAGATATTACTCAGCCCAGGCCATTCAATAACACAACATGAGGTGGGGCAGAATGCTGGAGGGAGAATGACTAAATATCAGGGTAATATGCATTTCAAATGATGAGCGCTTGAAGCTGCTCAGTAACACGTGCATGAGAAATTCTGGCAGCTTACAGATCTGGTTTGTGGCTCAGGGCTGTCCCTAGGGCTCCTGGGGTGAATGCTTCCCAGGTCCTGGTCTTCTCCTCCCAGCTGAGTTTCAGACCAGGACAATGGCTTCTGGCCCAGCCCTGACTGCCAATCACTCTACTGGCTTTCGAGTTATCATATGAATTGCAAAACCAGGAGTTTTAATCGTAAGCTTTACTACAAGCTTATCTAGACATGTCTTACCATTGTCACAGTAGGAGAGAAAACTTTCTCCTGCCCAGTCCAGAATCAAGAGGGTGTCTCAGACTCTTTTTTGCCGATTCTACTCAAGCATTTCTCGTCTTTCTCCTGGCTGTTTCCTGGGTGACTAGCCTGCGGCTTTTAAGGCTCCTTTCTCTAGCACTGAGCACAGCTGCCTTCTGGAGAGGTTAGATGACCGTGAGAAAGGGTTGTCTCCTTCCTCCTTGGTGTGAAAGAGTGCTGCTCCCCATGCGTGTGTCCATTTGCAAGTTCCTAGTGAAATCTCTGTTCCCGCACATGATGGACACAGCTGTGCCATTCAATCTATTAACAGCACAGGTGCATCCCTTCCTGGCTCAGGGCAATCAGTTTAAAACAGCAAATACTGCCTATGTAAATTCACTTGAAGCAAACCTAAGAGACAAGTTAACACTTGGAATTGTAGCTAAGCACCATCTTTCTAAAAGGCACTTTGCTTCAGTTCCAGCTGGATTCATGAGATGCAGCTTCCTTTGAAGGATGGTAGCATTTGTGTTATTCATGACGCACAATACTTTGGAAATCTGAGGAGGAAAATTGCTTGGCGTTTCAGGCTGCAGAGTTACGGTCAACCTGATGATCCTGGTGAGGCTGGCCATGATAAAGCATTTTAGAAACCTACTTATCACTTAGTATCACTTGTTCCCTGCCCTTGTATGAATTTCTCAATACATTAATAGAACAAGAGAAAGATTCAGATACGTGGTAATTAAATTGCGTGTATCAGCATCTAAATGGAAAAAAAAAAAAAAAACTAAGATTTTACAATTATCTCAAAGCAAACAGTGTGAACCAAACAATAACTAAAACAAACACAAATGTGTAAAGGCCTAAAAAAGCGCCCTTTGGTACTGGTTCAAAAACCAAAATTCTGGTAAGCAGTAGTTATACTTTGAAAGGAGAAACCAACCAACCAAACAAAAACTAATTGGTCTTTAATACCATTTTAAACAAATCTGAAACTACAGACACTTAAATGCTATAATTAGAATGGAATATTACCACATCAAAATTGCCAGATTTTGGGTTTGGCCTAGACAGAAGTAATTTCAGCCTGAGTGTTTGGACCAGGTGGTGACCCAACATCCACCTTGCTCAGCTGGTAGCTCAGGTGACCTCCAGAAGGGGAAGTCCTGTCAGGTTTGGTCCAGCTCAAAGTGAAGAGTTTGTAACAGTGGGCTTGGTAGACAGCAGGATGAAGACAGTTATTTTCACTTTTCTCTCTCAAATTGAGTTTGGTATATAATGCTGTTTGTTGTGATACCCGGAGTATCCTTTTGCATTTACAGTACTGAAAATGTTTGATAACTCCAGGAATTCTGGTTCAATGCTATTTTATTCTGGAGTGGTCTACTGACTTTCAGCATGGTATAAACATATGCTAGCCTATCAGTGCTTTATCACTGTATTGTTTGAGCCATTGGGATCATCTGGTACAGACTTCTGTCTCTGTAATTAATCATAAAATACTGAATGGTTATGATCACATAAATCTACAGTGTTGAAAGGACTGAACTCTTTCACTGCTCTTCTCAAAGAAGTTTCTGTTATTCTTAAATCACATGAAATTTCAACAGCATCATAAAGAGGCAGCCACAGTGAGCTGTCCTTTATATATCTATACATGTATATATATATAATCTGAATTCCATGTATCCATTCATTTTCTGCTCACAAACCATTTCAAATCTTGTCAAGTTTTCACATGGGAATAATCTGAGTTATCTGGAGTGAGACCAGAAACTTGTATTGAAACTTCACAAGCCATGTGAAGGTGGCCATTACACGTTTTCATTATGACAGACAAGCCTAGAAGTACAACCCAGGTGGACTTGTTCAGACCTCATGGCTCTCTGAAAGCAGATGTCCAGAAACTGGGCACCACCTGGGACTGACACACAGCAAAAAAAATGGAAAGAAACAGAGGAACTTGGAATTGCACAAGTTCGGCCCTGCTTTCTTTAGCGTGGTCGTTATACAATGTGCAAAGATAGACACCCTAAATTATTGTTACGGTTTTCTTCCCATGGGTGAGTTGGTGTTAGCAACTGGATGGTAGAAATGCACAGAAACCTGATCTGTAAAGTAATACAGGTTAAAAGTTCAGCTTTCCACCTTTATGATGGCAGGTTTCACTCTCTCACTGAGAATGCCTCATTTATATTTACTTTTTAGGGTCATTATCTGTCCCACGAGAGTCTTTGTGAAGGTCCAAATTTCAAATAAACAGTACACTATAAGACAGGTATGTGTGGATAATTTTTGTTGTATTTGGCTAAAATATGGGTACTAAGCTGAATAGGTAAACATAAAAGTATGCCATTTAAAACAATGCATTCCCATTAGTGTTTGAATATGTGCCTAAACTCCATGTACACTTTTACATGGTTATGTCATTTCCTGTGTAAAATGTGCTTGTTTATACAGCAGCCATATGAAAGATGCAGTAACCCGCTATGTGGGCTATTTGAAGCTTTCTTTAAGAAACATAAAAACCCCTTGACCCTTGTATAATAAAAGGTGTTAAAAGATACTGCTTTTATAACATCTTAGCCAAGACTAATAAGAATGTACAAAGCAAACAATTTTTTTTTTTTACTTCATAGTCCTGGACAATCACGTGTTATTTTATGAATTTACTATTGCTGTTGGGTAGTAAAGTGATATTTAAAAATAAAATTGCACAAGCTTTCATTGCTTCTCAACAAATTTAATAAAGAAGGAAATCTCAACATTTTTTGAAAAACAGTAAATACAGTGCAATAAATATACTTTGCTGACTGCTCAGAATAGTCCATTTATCGTCATCTCAAGTTTTTTGATGTCCTTATTTTGCTTTTTTTTTTTTTTTTTTCTGCAGAATTAGTTTCAATTTTCTGCAATGACCAAGTTAGCTGAAGTAATGCAGCTGGATTCAGTTTTCCCTGGTATCATTTTGAAGGGCGCAGCTGTCAAGAGAAGTGACTCCGTTAGCAGTAATCAATTGGCTGACTCTCTGCTAGGGGACAGGAAATGTCTTTTTTGCTGGTTTTCTCTAGGAGTCTGCTCACTATAATATCTTGTGCCAGGCTTTGCCATTCAGGAATCAGTGCTGAGCAGACTCTGCCCATTGTACTGCCAGATAAATGGCATTACAATGAGTGTTATGCTTCTGTATATTCAGAAAGTGTCTGCTTGTTTTTGACATGATGCCACTTATTATTGGAATAAAGTTAGGAACATTTTCGAAATTGATGAAATCAGCCACATTTCATTTTTGCTTGTGCAAATGGCTTCAAAACATTGATCATTCTCCAGAAATACTGAAAGAAACACAGCTTGGGTCCTCCACAGGATTAGAGAAGGGAGTCTATATCTTCATGGGAGCAATCTTTTCTGTGAAGGTGCAATAAGACTCATAAATTTTAGATGGTAAAGAAGTCCTTAGCTCATATTGTTAGCGATCAGATTACAGGAACCCAGAGAGAGGGGAGAAAAGGCTAATGGCAGTGCGGGGAGAAGTGCATGCCACAGGAGGTGCTCCAAAGAAACACCCAAGGGAACGTGGCTTGGGAGGAAGGAGTTGGGGAGAACTGGCTTTCAGGGGGAGGCAGCAGTTGCAGAGTGGTGGCGGACTGGAGTAGTTGAGGACTGGGCGATGGACGGAAAATAAAGATGGACTGAATACAGGATCATGGAGTGAATGCATACCCAAATGGAGCAAGAGCTGGGTTGCAGTGCTGCTGGTGGAAATAGGAGGGTCCACAAGCCAAACAGTGGAACAAACTTTTTTTTTTTTTTTTTTTTTTTTTTTGCTGAGGGCTTAGTGTGAGTAATTAGTGTGAGTAATTCTTCTTTCTTCTTTCCACTTGCCTCTGGTTTTCAGGCCTTTGCTCAGAGATTTGGCCCAGAAGCTGCTGAAGACTTAAAGCAGGAGGAAGCTGCTGAAACCCAGCAAAGTCAAATGGCTTCTGACAGTGGCCCTGTGCAGCCAGAAGCATTGGTAGCTTTAGCATGAGTACCGACTGTGGCCATGTGTGCTGCTGGGGGAGGTCCAAAGGAACAGAGCTGAGAAACCTGAGTCTGAATGATGAGGCACTTTCATCTATGAGGTTTTTCAGATGGATCATGAGTCTCACTGATGGGCCACAGGCAGGCAGGCAGGCTGTCTTCTCTAAGCCATGTGCAGCTTTAAGGTTAAAAAGACTGACTGTGCAGTTCTGGATGGTTACCTCAAATGTCTTAACTTCAGCCTTCGGGTGTTTTTCACAACAGCCCTTGGCTTCAGCTGATTCAGAGCACTAAAGCAAGTGGCTTTCCTGACAGTCCAAGGGGAGACACTGGTTCCAGAGGAGGGAACGGAAGCATCCAAGCTGGGAGCTGTTGAGAGGCACCCAGGCCCAGTGCCCCCTACACTTGCTTCTCCTCTCCAAGGCCTGGCACCTGCAGGCCAGGACCTGTCCCCTTTCCTGCTGTGCTTGTGGCTGCTGGGAGGCACAAGGTGGGGGGGACTCCACGTCCCCAATTGTGCGGCTGCATTTGGACTCCACGTGGGAAATTCCTGCCCATGCCCGACAAGAGGAAGCCAAACAGCATCCCCAGGAGGGCTGAGGTAGATGTCTACCCCTGCAAGCCTTGCAGGGAGAGCACCCTTTGGGGAATAGGTGAGCTGACCAAGCCTGTGATGCCAGTAACAGAGGAAGGACTTGGGCTAAATACTTCCGCATTCAATGGGGTCCTTTAGCTGCCGGGTCCTTAGGTAAATGGCTGTGTTGTAGAAAGATGAATATTTTAGGTACACTGTGAGAACAGCTGCTGGAAGAGTCCAACAGGCAAGAAATACTGAGCGCAGGGAAGGAGAGAGGGGAGAAAGAAAGGACACGAGTGCCCCATATTTGGGCTCTGGGCATGCACCCAAACTACTATGCCTTTGCAAGAATGTATTTGCAAGAAGCTGTCACTGCCGTCAGTGATGATACATGGCCACAGTGTTTTTACAGATCCTCGAATCATAGCCTGGTGTCCAAGCTTGGTCAAGGCTGAGGTGTTTGCATGGACATCTAGTAGCTACAGTCCATGGATTTTCACTTCACCTCATCCTTACTAGAACTTGAACCTCCTTGGGGTGAGTTAGTCATGGAAGATGAGTCCCAAATGTATGTAAAAATATTAAAGAAATGGGACAAGCTCATTGATTGCTGCGTTCACCTGGGGTCCTCAGCACAATAAAGACATGGAAGTATTAGAACAAGACCGGAGGAGGCCACAAGGATGATCAGAGGGTTGGAGCACCTCTTCTATGAAGACAGGCTGAGGGTGTTGGAGTTGTTCAGCCTGGAGAAGAGAAGGCTTCGGGGAGACATTACAGTGGCCTTCCAATACCTCTAGGGGGCCTACAGTAAACCTGGGGAAGGATTCTGTCAGGGAGCGTAGTGATAGGACCAGGGGAAGAGGCCTTAAATTAAAAGAGGGTAGGTTTAGATTAGATTTAAGGAAGAAATTGTTTACTCTGAGGGTGGTGAGGCACTGGAACAGGTTCCCGAGAGAACCTGTGGATGCCCCATCCCTGGAGGTGTTGGGTGGCCAAGCTGGATGGGGCCTTGGCCAACCTGATCTAGGGGGTGGCATCCCTGCCTATGGCAGGGGTGTTGGAGTTAGAAGATCTCTAAGGTAAGGTCCCTTCCAACCCAAATCATTCTGTGATTCTATGATTCTATCACTTCATTTTTATTTTTTTTTACCCCTAGGGATTATTATGTGATTATAATCGGATCAATGAGTTCCAGAAAATGTATGAGACTAGCTGGAGATTTTCTGAGGTATACAAACTTTAAAAATAGGTGGATTCTTTGGAGTGCTAAGAAAAAAGACCTGCTATTTATTTCAAAATATAAATACAGTGAAGCTATCTGTTTCTCAAACCATTGTAATACATTGGTAAGAGAGAAATGCCATATGAAATAATTCACTTCTCGCAACAGTAATGAAATATTCCCCATGCCAGTAAGATAAGAAAGTGATGAGGACCATGTGCTGGCACTGTCTGAGTTTTACAACATTTAACCTGCCCCAATAAGCCTACTGATTTTTAATAAATCTTGGAATTCTGGGGAAATTCCAGAGGTTTGGGAGGCTCTGGAGAAAAGGAATTTAATTCAGTACTATAAAGGGTCACTGTGTTGACCTAGCAATTATAAGCAAATTATGGGTCTGTTGATACTGACTGAATCTTGCAATATGATTGAAGGGTGGTAGTTTAATTCATAGGCAGGAAGAACAATTAAGATCATTTAGTCGGATGAGCTGCACACCCAAGGTAAAACTTTTACCTAGGGACTCTGCATCTCTGAGAATATCAGCTCAGTTTTTACAGACATCAAGGTGGCAAATGCGATGTTAGCAATGACTGGGAGACAAATAGAGAACAAATGAGAAAACAATATGGAGGCACTCTAGGGATATACATGGCTCTTGAACACTGTGATATAGTAGAGCTGGAAGAAGGCAATGAGAACGACTGGAGTTATGAAACAACTTCTGTATGAGGAGTAATTAGATAGACTGGAGCTCTTCAGCAAGGGGTGACTGGGGCAAGAAAGAAAAGTGATGAGGGCTAAGAATGTGAACCGGGAGTGTTTGCTCCCAAACAAGAACCATGGTGCACCAAATGAAACCAGTTTGGGACAGGGTTGAAACAGAGATACTGATTCCTACAGCATGCCCAGCTGCACAACTCCTGACTATATGCTGTTTTGTATGTTACATATCTACATATGTTAAATCAATCAATCAATAAATAAATGAACTGACAGACTTAAGTTCATGTAAGAAAACTCCATGAAAAGCTGGTAGACACAAGGACCTGTGACTTTCTGAGCCATTGGTAGCTGAGAAGCTGTGCCAGGAAAACCTCACTGCACATTCCTCCTGTCCTTGTTATCTCCTTTAGCGATCTGCTGTCACCCATTGGACACAGGCTAGATGCAACCATGGGCTCACTTCACAAAACCATTCTTATGTTCTGTATGAAGCCCCAAATTTCCAGTGGACTAGTACAGTACAGCCTCCTGGTTTAATCCATTGCATAGGACTTAAGGCACCTTGGCCACTGTCCTGTTAGAGAAGCTTGGCTTTCTGATGTGGTCTCTTTTTCCCACCAATTTGTTTTTAAAAGGAAGTATATTTTTAAAGTTCATTGGAATTAAATGATGTTACAAAATAGCTGGGTATTACATATATGGAAAGAGAGATCCAGAATTGATCTAAAGACCAGAAGTATTAAAAAAGCTCACCACAGTCAGCTCTAAGCTAATACTGTGAATATTAGCACTTCATTTTTTAAATAAGCAGCTTATTTCTACCTACTGTCCAGTTTTCACTTTGAATCAGTGAATTGGATTATTTGTCTGCTATACTAAAAACTTATTCCTATGGGCATTGTTCTACCTACGCAGATTGTGATGATCTCCTCTCCTCTCCTCTCCTCTCCTCTCCTCTCCTCTCCTCTCCTCTCCTCTCCTCTCCTCTCCTCTCCTCTCCTCTCCTCTCCTCTCCTCTCCTCTCCTCTCCTCTCCTCTCCTCTCCTCTCCTCTCCTCTCCTCTCCTCTCCTTCCTTCTTTCTTTCTTTCTTTCTTTCTTTCTTTCTTTCTTTCTTTCTTTCTTTTCTTTCTTGTTTCTTGTTTCTTGTTTCTTGTTTTTTCCTTTCTTCTTGATGGAAGACATAGATCAACTTGGTTATGCTTTTGCTGTGCACCTTCTATACCAGATTCTTTCTCCTTTTGTTTGTTTGTTTGGTTGGTTGGTTGGTTTGGGTTAGAATTTTTCCATTTCTCCAAATACTTTTTGCACCAGATCTTTCATTTAACATTTGGTTAACAGTAACAGTCTCATCAATGACACAGAGACAACACTAACTGTACTTTTACTGGATTTTGACCTTCATTATCATCCAGGGTTTGGCTTTCCCTCTCTGCTTTGGTACCACATTAGGAGCTCATACTCAGCCTTCTATTATGACCTCCACTGCTCTCCATAATCACTGCTTTCAGATGAAAATATTTCCATTTTACAAGTTGAATCACAAGATAATAGACATACCCATAATGAATCACAAGACTGATTCACACGGGCTTTGTTATCCTGTCAGCTCTAGGAGGCGTGCACTTTCTGAGAGCTGAAGGAGGCTCACACCTCTCGCTGCTACTCCATAGGGTGCTTCTGTCACCTGCTCACAGCCACTTACACCCAGAGGCCCACCGGTGCCCCTCTCTCCCTGGACAATGCCAGCTGTCTCAAGGAGACTTCAGCTCTGGACGTCAGGCTCTTTTTTGCAGTGTGGCCTCCAGTGTAGACAACACCAACATTTCTCAGCTCCCCAGCCCAGCAGGAGTGATGGGAGGCATAACAAGGACTCCCACTTGTCTCTGTTGAGATACAGGTAATACATTGACACCATGGGAGTCATCCCATTGCATGGTCCCTCTGGGACTCTCTGGAGCAGCAGGGCCACTTGCTACCACAGGGGAAGACCACCTTGTGCCCTATTCACAGACTGTGGCCAACTCCTGCAGCTTTCGTTGGGAGCCATGTGAAGGGAGGGAAGAGGAAAGAGGGAATTACTGCTGGAAGGTGGTGGGTTGAGGGATGGTGGGGACATTTCCTGGCGAAAACTGTTCAGCCTTTGCTAGTAGGGACTGACAGCACGCCTCTGATAGATTATCCTGGATAGCCAAGCCTTACCCCATATTATATGGTTTTAATCACAAGCATAAATGTACTCGGTATAAAACAGAAGGTCAGGAAGGTTTAAGACATGGTATATGAGAAAACATTTTCCAGATTTCAGCTTCCTCCAAGGTAATATGCAAGTGTAATTAAAACAGAACCTGGAAATATAGAGTACAGTACCCTATTGAAAGTGTGTTGTATGAGCTGAACTCCCTTCATTGATAGTTTTCCAAAACACACAGCTGCAATAATCTTTATCCAGGAGAAGGGAATAAATTAAGTCTGAACACCTCTGCATATAGTACAGTACAGTGTATGGCACTGCACCCCATATAACCTCTTAGCAGTAATGGAAAGCTGAAGGAGGCGCATGTGGAAAACCTCTCTGACCAGCAAACATTTTCTTCAGAAAGCATACAGATGGGAAGAAAAGTTCATGAAGTAGAGGCGGTTTAAGTACTGGGATGTCTTGTTTCTGAAGCTGTCTGCTCAAGACGTTGAGACTCCACAATGGCAGGGTGCCAAAGCACACTTCAAGCTTGACAGGTGGGGAGGGAAACATCCTGGGCTTGCCCCAGCAAACAGTGACTACTGATGGCAAGTTAAAGTGAACAAATAGGAGTTTATCATATTTAACAGTAGCAGCAGCCACTAGGATATATAAGCTTGGAAAAAGTAATCAGGTCTGACTTCTACTTCCCCTGAACAGTTCAGTCATGGAGTTCAGATGTTGCTTGCTAGGCTTCACCAAACCCAGTGAGTGCCCCAGTGAGGAGCCTGTTCTGCTCCAGGTCTGCTTTTACTGCTGCAGCGCTTGCACAGGAGAGGGGTAGCTCCCTCTTGGAGACCAGAGCAAGGACCACTTTGCACCTGTGGCCAAGGAATTCCAGATCAGGCAATTGATCTCCATACTTGCCAAACCTTGCAAGATCCTTAATACATCGTTGGGATTATAATTTTACTGAAAATTTCTCTTCTTTTTGTATGCTTTTTTAAATAGCTTGAGAAGCAGCAGTAGCAAATGTATTCACACCGACCCTCCAAAATGATTCAGTCTTACAGAGAGGACTAAGCATCTTTACTTTGTTAATAATACAATTAGCTTCCATTTAAATTCCTGTATCAGCTTGTAATGTCATCCCAAAGCTGAACTCTATGCATGCAATGGAGAAAGATTGTGTGAAAGCAAAGTATGACAAATCCATTATAAATTACCAGTTCAACTCTACAAATGCCGTTTTCCTTCAGCACAGAGCCTGAGCTAGAAACCCAGTGGAACTTGGCTTTCCCCATGCTGAGTCAGGTGGCCCCTCACTTCATTTCTGGGACTGGGAGTTCTGGAAGAGCAGTGCAAAGACATCCAAGTGAGCTCTGGAAGAAGCCAGTCCACATACACCAGGGCTCCAAAGGCCTGTTATCACTGATTTGTACTCCAAGTCCTAAAAGGGTGCATTAGACAGGATGCAGTGCCAGACCTGCACTGGCTCTGTTGGTACATACAAGGCCCTTTCAGAACGTGGAGCAGTGGGAAAGTATGCTGCAAAGACAGTCAAATAGCTGAGGGGCCAGCTGGCAGTCTTGCAGCATTGGCACTGAACCAGAGTTAATAAGACCTGCTGGACCTGAACAGAGTTTTTGAAATTGGGTTTCTCTTTATCATGATCTCCAGGGTGTCCTGGAATACCCATGGAGAATATTTTCCCTCTTGTTATCTGGAGTATCCCAGCCGCACTTGTCCCAGATAACACAGAGAGATTCTGTCTCCCTATATATTCATGAGATTTCCTTTGACTTTTCTCCTGTGGAAGCAGGAGCAGGCTGTTAAGAAGGAAAATCAATATAATTTTAAATTCTGCACTTAGACAGGAACTTCAGACTGAGCAGAGAAAAGACTGAAGTTGAGATCTGTACTTTTGCCCTCGTGCAGAGTATGTTTGTGTTTTGGAAACAGGGAGTTCTCCCCAGGAATGTTGGGCTAACAATTGCTTTATGTTAATTTTGATTCTTCCTGTGATCAAGAGGAGAAAAATAGAAGTTGTTGTCTTGGAATTCCATATATTTAGACTATTTCAATAAGGTTGATTTACCTGTGTAGTTATTTTTCAAAAGATAAAAATATACAACTACATAAAAATGATCAGTGAAAAGGAAAAAAAATCATGTTCTATGCTAACATTTGAAATAAAATCTGATGCTAACAGGAAATTAGGAGGACAGAAACATCAAAATATTTTTGAATGCATTTGTTTAAAAGCTATATATCATTCCTCGTTCATTAAGTCAAAGAACAAACAAAACTAGTACTGACCACAGAACCCGCTTGGGAGAGGTTAAATACATATCTAAACTCAAGATCTCAGCAGCCCAAAGACCTCTGTGCAATGTACGGAGAGCCTGTGGGGTCTTTTGAAAATGAACAAAAATACACAGAAAAAAATAGATAAAGGTTGTTTCCTGTTGTGTTACATACAGAAAGGCTGGCTGACTGCAGAGCGGTCTGCATAGAGCATCATCACTGCTGGAGAGGAGGAAACATAGCAAGTGAAAAATAGCAAAGGAGGTCATTGAGGTGGCTGTCTCTGAAGTCCAAAAAGTGGAAATTTCAGGAAAGATTCAGTCTGGAGATTCCAGCTTAGCAGATCAGGCAGTGCTCACTGTACTAAATTCCCACGTGCAGCCCCTTTGCCTTTTCAGCACTGTATTGCTCACTCTGAAAGACATAAGCATTCTGCAAGGCAGAGTATGACGCAGAGGTCACACAGGACCTGGATCACTGGGTCACCATAAAATGTCTTGTGTTTTTCACAGTATGGCCTTCACATACCTGCTTGTACTTCTTATTTCTGATGGCACTATAACAAGCTATTCAAAACCAAACCAAAACAAACCCTGTGTCATTCTCTGAGGAAATATGTGCATATCCACTAGCAGAGTGAAGAAAACCCAAGTAGTTTGTAAAGGTTGTATAAGAAATAAACTTGCAGAGCTGCATTAAGAAGCCTTCTTAACAACTCTACAGAGCTTCTCACAGCAAATACCTTGAGGTCAATTTCTCAAAGTATTAGCCAAACTCTGCTCTGACCTAATAATTTAAGGAACTTGACATCAAAGGGAGAGCAGGGCTCACACTGCGCATCTTTTTGGTAAGTATGAGAAAACTTTCACAGTGAAAGATTGGAATGAGCTTCATGTGGAAATTGGAAATCCCCTCACTGAAATTTTTAAGTGCAGGTAAGAGAAATATGCACCAGAGTGATCTATATTTACTACAGCCTTGGACGTGGAGGATGCTCTAGGTGATCTTTTTAGCTACAAACCTACGGGATTTGCAAAAGTTTGTAATTAATTGTGCCAACCAAGGAAGAACATAACAATACAGAATCGAAGTCTCAGACTCTACCATGGCCTAGCACACCTAAGAGAGAGCACATATTTTAAAACTAATAAATCATCTAAGCATCATTGCTGGTCTGGAACACTTCTTCATATTAAAAGGTTTCTCAAAATTGAAGTTTTCGGGGTAGTTAAATACCCAGTTTAGACAAGGCAATATTCTGAGTCTGGGATTGAATTACTGGGCAAAAAACAGAGCCTTTGTCCTGCTCTTCTCATAGAGAACAGCCAGCACCCCAGGCCAGGGTACTTCTGTGCAATGCTACCCATCTTCAAGCTTTGAAGATTTTAATCTGAATTAATTTGAGCAACCTGATTTAGTGGGAAGTGTCCCTGCCCATGGTAGGAGGGTTGGAACTGGATGATCTTTAAGGTCCCTTCCAACCCAAACCATTCTGTGATTCTGCGATTCCATGAATTTTTCACATCGATGGCAGTCATCACAATTGTGTGTATTGGGCTTACATGATAGGTTTCTGGTAGCAAGGGGGGCTGCAGGGGTGGCCTCTGTGAGCAGAGCCCAGGAGCTGCCCCATGTTAGAAAAGAGCCAACTCCATCCAGCTCCAACAGGGCCCCGCCACTGGCCAAAGTGAATGATGCTGCTGCATCTCTGGAGAGGAGATTGAAGAAAGGAAAAAAACTGCTGCACAACAGCAGCTGGGAGAGAGGAGCAAGGAAACGCAGAGAGAACCAGCCCTGCAGCCAGCCACCAGGGTCAGAGCAGGAGGGCAGGAGGTGCTCCAGGCACACAGCAGCAGTTCCCCTGCGGCCTGTGGAAAGGCCCCTGGTGGAGCAGGCTGTCCCCCTGCAGCCCATGGGTCCCACATGGAGCAGATCTCCACGCTGCAGCCCGTGGAGAGGAGCCCATGCAGGAGCAGGGGAGCTGGTGGGAGCTGCTGCCCATGGGGGAACCATGCTGGAGCAGTTTGCTCCTGAATGATGCACCCTGTGGTACAGAGCCATACTTGGAGCAGTTCTTGAACACCTGCTGCCTGTGGGAAACCCATGCAGGATCAGTTTGGGAAGGATGGCATCCCGTGGAAGGGACCCCACGTTGGAGCAGGGGCAGAGAGTGACCGTGAAGGAGTACTGGAGACAAAGCGTTAGGACTGACCACAGCCCCATTCCCCATTCTCTTGGACTACCTGGGGGGAGGAGATAGAATAGGGTAGAAGGGCGGGGGGGGGAGGGGGGGGAAGGTGTTTTTAATTTGTGTTGAGTTCTCACTGCTCTGTTCTGTTAGCAGTTAGCAATCAATGTACATTGATCTCCCTTATGCTGAGTCTGTTTTGCCCATTTGAGTTCAGCTGCCCATCAGTATGAAAACACCATATTATGCTAGAGGCCTCTGCTCCTCTTCCAGTCTTTCTTGTGGCATTTTATATGACTATTTAGCAGTTCACTGAGTCAGAAAGTCAGTTTCTGTTCTGATAAATTTTAATAACAGGTGTCCAGGTCTCCCAGTTGATAATAGTCAACCATTCTCCCCTTGCAACTCTTCTTTTCTTACAAACTCTGCAAATAGACCGCCTGCAATTAAATGGAGCTGCAGTCCTGACAAACAGTGAAGTCAGTAGAAGGCGACCTGAGACTGGATCAAAACAGCAGCAAGATAAAAATTCCTACAGTGGCTTTCATGGGCTAAATCAAATCAAAATTGTTAAAAAGAAATGCTAGGCACAACTTGGATCTGTGAGTTCTTTCAAAGGGCTTATCTTTTTAAATCCACTCAACTTTGGTGTAGTATCTCAACACCAAATAACTTCCTATGTGCTTGTAATTCACACCCTTCGCTGCCAGCTCTCTCCTGATTCTGTGCTGCAAAAATCACAGGCCTCTCGAAATGGCCTCCTGGGGAAACAGGGTTTCCCTGTGTTGGGGGAACAGGCTTCAGGGTGACCACTACAGCTTCTCCCCTTGTTCCCTCTATTACCTGCAGGAACAGAATCACTACTGGCGCCTTCTCAGACAGACTACTGACAGCAGCAGCAGTCGGGATGAAGGTTTCACATGGTTTGACAACACAGCTAAGCTGACCGATTAGCTGGCTACTACCAGAACAGCCTGTCTGCTCTCCTCACCCTGTCCCCAGCCATGCATTCCTGGTATTCCTCTGATCCCGTGGAGGGGTGGTTCAGGTAGCTAATTTCACAGAAAATTAATCCTACTAAAAACAACAAAAAAGACAGTTTTCTGGTAGTCTAACTCCTCATTGGCTCAGCATTCATTAGATGAATGCTAGCGCTAGCTCAGCCAGGAGCAGAACCTTTCCTTTCAGCTACAAGTAACTTTATCTGCTTAGTTATATTAAACTGTATCCTTATTTCATCCACCAGCCCCATCAAACCAGACATGCAGGAGCAAGGAGAGGCCTCTACCAGCTCTGTCTTGACACATGTGGATTATCACTGCATCTATCTGAACGGATGCAGCATGTAGGACTGCATAACATGGCCCCAATCACTGGAGTAAAGAAGCAACCATTTCTGTGGTCACCAGGCTTTTGTCACCCCCAGTGTTCCAAAGAGCAGCAGAGAATGGTCTCTCCATCCTCCTTTTGCTTGTTTTCTGCACCCCACTTCTCTGCCTTTAGTACTGAACAGTCCCACACCTCTTCTTGGTCAAGCTTTGAAAATGACAAATACCAGCTATTTGGAGGATGCCTCTGCCTGCCCCCAAACTGAGTCTTCTTTCCTGTTCAGTCACCTGGTTGCCAGCACATGTAGGGGGCATTGTCAGCAGCACTGAATGAAAGAACACCAGCAGTTAAATGGGAACTTCACTGCTCTGCCACTGGGACTTCTTGGTGCTGTTTGAAAATGCTCGCCCAGGAGCAGCTCCACACTGAGGACTCACTATGACTGAGGTAAGACTCATGTGGTCATGGAGCTGCCCACCAAGCAGAGCTGAATGGTAGGAACTTGAGGACAACAAGGATTCTGTACGCAAAGAGGAGTAAGTTGCCAGTGCTTTGACCGAGGAAATCCCTGTAGAACTGAATTTAAAATTCAGATCCAGCAGCTGTTCTGTCTCCACAGTCCCTTCAGAGGCAGTCTGGTGTGCTGCTCTGTGCTTGAGATAGCTGTGTTCTGCTATATTGCCATGAAAAGGGATTAGTGCTACATGGAGAATGAAATAACAGAGAAAGGCAGAGGAATCTTAGGTTAAGACAATAATTTTCTGTTACTGAAACGTGTCAAAATCCTCCTATGCATCATTAGGTAAGACTGAACCAAACCTAGGTTGCTATCAAAAACTGTCATACTCAGTGTATTTCTCAGACACACAGCTCCTAGTTGGAAAGTGTCCACTGCTGTGGACAAACTGCTGCACACCGAGACTCCTCTGCCACTGATGGTAAGTCTTTTCTCTGTATAATTACATGGTGTAGGGATCCTGGAGCTTCACCACTTTCAGTGACTCTAGCTCCCTAATGGCAAAGAGGAGGCTTCAGAAATGGATATGCATTCTCCTCTTCCGCCTTCTCACACACACACAAGAAAAGCTGCTGTTATGAATGGCATTCAACATTGCTTTGAGTCTAATACACAGAGGACAGCTAAGCAAATGGCAGCAGAGCTAGCTCTGACCTTCCTCCCTAGAACTGGCAACAGGCAGAAGAACCAAATGAAATGGTGCACATCCCTGTGATCTACAGTCCCCTGCATCGTTCAACATCTGGCACTGCATCAGAACAACTTGTTCACTAAGCACAGTCAGATACAGTTAAGTTAGATGTATTTCAACATATAGCTGCAGTGAGTCCGAACACCTCAGAAAAACTGGCTGCGTGTGCAGGGATCTGGGATGCCTGTGGAAAGGAAGCCCAGGCAGGTGTCTCCATTGGCCCTGGGAGAGCTGACATTTCAGAATATAGGAAAGAATTCTAAGGACTACTGTGGAGTTTCTGAGCCATTAAAGCAGCTGCTACTGCCCTCTTGAGAAGCTGACATCCCAATAAATACGCCGGGAAAGAGGGGAGCAGAATGTTATAGCTCCCCAAGCCCTTTAAGCCAGCACTGCTGCTGAAAAGCGCAGCCTCCCTCTTCCCCAGCTGCTCTTGCTCACATCTGCACCAGCCTCCCTTGTACCAGCACTAACATTTGTGAGGTGATGCGGATGTGATCCAGAACGGGACTACCCTGGCGAAACAAGGCGGCTCGTTCTGTCCCACCGGGCCGGTGCCAAGCAGGGGCAGCGGGGGAGGCGCGCTGGGGGCAGGCGCGCTGGGGGCAGGCGGGATCGCTGCTGACACCACGGGGGGGAGGGGGGGGGGGGGGAAGGGGCTCGAGGTGCTCCGCCATGTTCTGCGGGAAGACACCCAGCAGATTCCCCCCCACCCCCACCCCCACCCCCATCCTCCTCCTCCTCCTCCTCCTCCTCCTCCTCCTCCTTCTTCCCCTCCCCGGCCGGAGGCGTCCCCGGGGCGGAAGGGACGGGGCTTCCCCGCCGGAAGCGGCGTGAAGGGCCATGGCGGCGCTGGTGCGGGCCGTGGTGAGTGGCAATGGCGGTGGGTGGCGGGCGGCGGCCGGGGCTGGCCCCCCCCCTCCACCCCCGCCGCCTTCCTTCCCGCCCCGCCCCTCCCTGAGGCATGGCGGCGCTGTGAGGGGGCTGAGCGGCCCCTGCGGCCCCGCGCGGCTCTGCCGCGTTCCGACCTTACCGGAGCGGGGCTGGTGCCTGCCTGCCTGCCGGCGGGGCTCGCCGCGGTGGCCGCGGGGTTGGTGCGCCCGGCGGCTCGCTGCTGCTCGCCTCGCAGCGCTCAAACCCGGGGCGAGGAGGGGGCCGGCAAGGGATGGGGAGGCTTCCTCTGGGTTTGTGCTTCCACAGGACCTGTGCAGGGCTTTCGCGTTCTGGGCTTGGGCTTTATATTTGAGGATTTATTTTTATTTTTTTTTCTCCGGTAGCTTTCCTGTTTCTTTGGACACGGTGTCTGTGCCCAGGGGGGTGAGGGTTCCCATTTCTGGAGATTCCTGTCTCACTTTGGAGGTGTTAGAAAGGTTCCAGTTTCCGTGTCAGGTGGAGGAGATTGGGTTCCTGTGAATGAGAGCGGATTACTAATCACTCAGCTCCTTTGTTTCTCATCCACGTGTGTATTTCTAGTCTATTGGCTTTTGAAGTGTCTGCAGCAGGTTACCAGATTTCAGCTTTGAGTTTGGAGGTTGGTGCCAGGATCTGATTCCCTGCCCCAATGCAGATACGGGCATAGCCAGCACTGCTAGCTGGAGACCAATGGTGGAGGAAAATGGAAAGCCCTTAATCAGAGAGCTTGTGAAATTAATCCACCTAATTTTTAGAACTGATGTCTCAGGGTGTGGTTTTGCAGGCATGGTGAGCCCTGCCCTTTCATCTGTCCAGCTGAAAGCAGCTGAGAGCAAACGTGCCTGAGAGGAACTGGAATGCAGTGAGCATGAGCTCCTGCCTTCCTTCTGCCATTGCTGTGCTCTGTCCTTACTCACATCTCTGTGCTGTTGCCTACCTCTTTGTGCCCCAGTGTTTTTCTTGACCCCTATGCTCTGAACGCCAAAGCAGCAGCAGAACTGGCAGAATATAAAGTTAGTTTTCTGCCGTAATAAGTTGAAGAGGCAATCACTAGCAAAAGTGGAGGGGGAAGCCAGGCGGAAGGGGAGCTGAGCGCTAGAGGAGCAGTGAGTCACCGGGGGTTCAGCTGTCTGAGGAGCTGTACCCCAGGGTGCTACTGGCAATGCCAGGCTGCGTGCACAGAGGGGGCAGGACTCATCTCCCAGGCCTCCCTAACCCTGGCTCTTCTCCCGGCTGCTTCTGGCATTCACATGGCAAAGTAAGTTGGTTCAGTTCTTCAGCCTAGCCAGAAGAATTTCTCTTTGGATGAGAGAAGATTTAGTTGGCTGCAATTTTTGTGGTCTGAAGAGCCTCATTTTGTGATTATGGGAGAAGCACTGGAGCATTAGTAAGGATGAGAGGATGCAGCTGGGAGGCTGGGGAGTTCTAACAGCAAGCAACGTGCTTCAGCTCAAGCTTTATAGTATCATGGCATTGCTGATCCATGGTGTTTCCTAGTATCTGCTTTTGCGTTAGGATTTAATAGTTTACTAATCAAATGAAAATAAGTCTTCATACTTTCAACACCTCTTCCTTGTATTGAAAATGGGAAAGGACAGTTTTGTTTTCCTCTGATCTTCAAGCCTCCTTAGGTGCTCATGGCGTATGTTATAGTCCTGATTATTGTCTGACTATTTCAGTTAATAGTGCTGTTATGATACAACTGTCTTTTACCTAAGAGATCCTGATGAATGTTTGTGTGCTACCTAAGGTTTTTCTAAAGGTTGCCAGGAGGATTTAGATGACCGTGGGTATTTTTTTTCATCTGAATCCTGACAAGACAGCTAGCTGCAGGAGGTGCTTATGCTGCCTGCAGACTATTGCTGAGAAATTTTGTTTGATTTATGCTTGGTACGTTTTTTTTCAGCCATTTTGTAAATAAAGAGTACTACTTGTAATTTAAATGGAAGGTGATGTTCTTCAGTGATATTAGCTTAGGAAAGATCCCTTAACTCTATGTTTCCCCCTTTCTGTTGCTCTGCCACTTCCTGCTTTTGCTTTTTTTCAAATCTCTTCTTATCACATCTTTAAGTTTATCACCTCTCGTTTTAACTGTGTGTATGCTTGTCTTGTGATGTCGTATGTCTCTGTCCAGTTTTGTTACAGGAGTGCTTTTCAACAGTTATAAACCCCAAAAGAGGTTTATAACTGGTTTAATGTTATAAGAGGTTTAAGCTTATTTAAGCTTAAAGATCTATTGCAATCAAAGTATGTTTTCTTATTACCAAGAATAAGCCTCAAAAGATCTGTTAGACACTATGGAGTCTTTTACTCAATCTTTATCAATTAAAAAAAAGGTGAATTTTCTTTCTGGCTTTTAGTGTTAGTTAAACTGTTTGTATCAGAGCACTGGATTGCCTCAAGAATTGTTTTGTGTTACTCAGCTGAAATGTCTTTTTGAATAGAAACGTATCAGCTTCATATCTGTCCTTGTTGGGTACTTAGGCTACAGAGAAAAAGCAGAAACTAAGTGATCTTCCATAGCTAGAGTAGAAGAGGAAAGGTGTAGTACTAAATAGTAAAGTTAGTGAGTACTAATCACATTTGCAAAGGAAACACATTTTTTCCCTCGCAGTTTGTAGAAACCCAAATCAATTCCCTCAATGGCTCAAGAGTGCGATGCTGGGGCAGCCTGAGGAAGCAGTGCGTTGCACCTGGCAAACAGCAAAGTCTCTGCAGGGAAGGGGGAACAGGGACTGGTTCTCTGTTTCTCCTAGCTTTTGGGCAATCTGCTGCTCTCATGGTTGCCTTTCACTGGCACCACTCAGCCAAGATTGGCCGTGTCCCCCCCACCTTGGTATTCGTATATATTGTTAAGATTTCCCTGCTGTGTCTTTCCTCAAAGCTAAATAGTCCCAACTCTCTCAGCTTTTCCTCACGTGTTGGGTGCTTAAATCCTTTAATCATCTTTTTGGCCTGTTAAAAAAAAAAAATAAAAAAGCTATCTTTAATAGAGAAAAGTCTGTTCTCTCTAATAATATATATCTTGTTTCCCGTATTAATGTAGAGCATTAAAAATAATTATATTTGCTGAAATTTATTGGGACAACATACACTTTTGAAATACTAGAATTATTAATAATGCTTCAGTAAGACAAAGATGCGTAAAAGCTGAGTACTGGTTGAGGGCTTTTTAAAGATCTCACTCAGTCAACTCAATATGTAAGTATCTGAATTTATTCTACTAGATATAAAAACTGTGGTGTAGTTTTATGATGTAGACAGCCCACCACTTCCTTTGACTAATCTGTTTCTCGTATCAAACTCAGGTTGCATTACTTTACTGTAAGGCAAGATTTTTTTTTTTGTAATCAGAATTTAGATTTCTGTCAAATGCAAGTTTGGAGCTTAATCCGAGGGTTGTTGTATAAATGAGTAAATCTGTGGAAGCAGGATGACAGTTAAACTGTTTTTGTATTAGGATCCTCTTCTTCATTGCTACTCTTTCTGTTCCAGAGCTGCCGGACTGGAGTAACTCAATGGATAGCAGTATGCAGTGGATTATTACAGACAGCCGTGGTCCAAGGCCAGTGTAGAAGGATGTTCCATGGTATTTTCCAGGTAGGATGTCGCAGTATATTAAAGTGTGTAAACACTGGGATGAGTTTGAATCTGGAATAGTTTTTCAGTAAAGAGGCTTCCAGAAGCGGTGTCTTCACTTCGCTGTGTATTGCTGAAATATCGAGGCAACTTAAAAGCTTTCTGCTGCTGAAGGAGTGAGCTCCCACTCTTTATCACACAGTTGTCTTTATTCAGAATACAGAAATCCGAATGTAGGTGTCATTTTTCCAAAGCAGCTATTTACAAACAAGTCACATTTGCAGATAATTGCCAGCATTTTATTTTATAGAACATTTTTCTGCTGTACAGTAGCCTTGGACTTTCTAGTATTGATGGTATGTTTACCTAGCACAGCACAACATTGAGGAATATTATTTCAGTGTGAAAGCACTGCTTTGCAATGTTACTTCCAGTTTTATACAAGCATACCTAGTATCAGATTGTGTCTATAGTAAATCAACAAGAGGATCGCTTAATAGCAGCCAATTATAGAGGTTAAAATGCATATATGGGAATGCAATACAAAATACGAATGGGAATAGATGCAGGTTATCTGAGCAGAAATAGGGTATGTCTCTGGGTGTTTCCTTCATGCATGCAAGGTAACCAGAGGAGATTAATCCTCTTTTCTCTTTTCCTGTATATTACAGCTGGTAGAGCCAGGACTTACAGAATTAGAAATTTCTAAGCTCTTTGGCTTTGATGTCTATCCTCAGATAAGACATTCCAGTCCTGGAAAAATCACTTTTGCTTTTGTGATGATAATAAAGCACCGGTCCACATAAAGTAGCATATAGCGTTGGGAGTAGTGAGGGAAATTAGCAGTTGTGAAGTTGACTGATAAAGTTAGACTTGACTCTGAGCCACATGTTAGGATTTAGAGGCTTCTGGGAATGGCTACACTGAACAAAACAGCATATTTGCTTTGTCTGAATTTATTCATAAATAGTTTGCTACTAACTTGGGCAAGCTGTGGAGATATGATAGATATGCTTTCCAGTGCAACGCTTCTTACTTAGAGATTCCACTCACTCCTGCATGATACGTTTTGTTATTATGCAGTAGCTGTGTAATGCAAATCATGTGCCATGTAGAGGTTACAGTGACAGCTATTACCCTGTAATTTGTTTTGCTCAAGTCTTGGCCATAAAGGCAGCTCAATGGACTATAAAGTTGTAGATAAAAATGCCATAAGCTCTGTTTCTCAGCAAGGCCAGGAAAAATAATTATTCTTTATTAAGGGGCAAAGAGTGTAGTTAAAAATAGTTTGTGAGCAAAATCAAAGCAGGTTAGCTGTGGTTTTTGAGAGTGGAGCGTTCTGCCGGTCCATTCCATTAGTACATTTTCAGAAAACTAGTAAATTCGTAAAGTGGAGCATTAAGCATGGGCAGCCATTTTATTTGTAGCAGTTATGATATAAATTTGTGCTTTTTGTTCTTCAGGATTATACCAAATTGGCTTGGAAGTGAAGTGAGGATAATTGGTGTAAAGTTAAGTATTTACTAGTCAATGGTCTCTTCAATTTTTCTTTTTCTTTTTTTGTTCTGTCATTTTTACTAGAGACAGGAGACTGGCCAGTTCCAACTGTCTAAAGCCTGTGGTGGATTTATTCAAGCCAATGGAACCATTAAACAGCTAAATAGAACATTTTACAATACGAATAAGGTTAGAAGAATTTTATGTTTTTATTGTCAGAGGGCACATTGTGTTGTACAGATACAGGTAATGAAATGCTTTTGAAAGCACGTAGGAGATGATTCATCTTTTACATGAAATATTTTAGTATAGCATTAACAATGGATCCAATAATTTGAAAAAAAAATGCTCTGTTGCTTTCCAGAAAATGAACTGCTAGTATAGGAGAGTCAAGTCACGGTTGCTTTTTTGGGAAATGAGCCCAATGAGGAAAGAAGCAAAGTTGAGTAGTTATTGGGATGGGGGTCGGTGGCAGATGTTCCCTTCTTACCTTCAAAGAAGGAAGAACAGAAGTTGTCCATACATATTAGAAGTGACAAGATGTTTCCAGATTCCTTATCTTGGGGATAGTGTGTAACAAACAGTTTTGCTATCTGCTTAACACTGACATTTGTCATGTAGTCTACTAATAATGACTAATTATTGTCATACTTTCTCTTGTTCTTCTGTACTGTTTTGTTAATTTGTGGTGTCCACATCTCTTACATTTATTGTCTTTTGTCTTAGAATAGAAGTTTTCCAGAGCATGAATTATTAGTTTAGCACTTAATCTAAGAGAGTCAGTGTTTCTCATTTAATAAATGTTCTGATCCTGCTCTTGCTATTTCAGTATGAAGAGAATGGCAAAATGGAATATAAGTAAGAAAAATGAGAGGACAGAGGGAAAAGGAAAGTTGACAGGGAACACCAATTTTTTTTGTATTTTATGTCAAAATTAAGAGGATGTATGTTATTGTACCTTATTGTGCCTTATATGTACAGATGTACCTTATTAACGTTTATAAATACGTTAAGGGCGAGTGTCAGGAGGATGGAGCCAGGCTCTTCTTGGTGGCACCCAATGGTAGGACAAGGAGCAATGGGTGTAAGTTGGAACATAGGAGGTTCTGCTTAAATATGAGAAGAAACTTCTTTGCGGTGAGGGTGACAGAGCACTGGAACAGGCTGCCCAGGGGGGTTGTGGAGTCTCCGTCTCTGGAGAGAAACCCACCTGGACGCGTTCCTGTGTGACCTGATCTAGGTGTTCCTGCTCCGGGAGGGGGATTGGACTTGATGATCTTTCATGGTCCTTCCAATCCCTAATATTCTGTGATTCTGTTTTGAGCACTGAATTTCAGGTATTGAGCAAGAAAGTCAGCCTGAGGCTTATGTGCCTTTCAGTGTTTTGATGAGCTAACTTTAATTTGAATGGGACTTCCAAAAGTTTTGTTTTCTGTGTTTGATTTTATATACACTTATATGACTTTTTAATTGCATTTGGCTGCAGTCATAGCATTGGCAAGATGAACTGCACGTCTCTGTCCATACATCAAACCAAGCATTCACTGCTTAAATCCCCTCTGTGTTTCCTGAGGTAGTCCAGTCAGACGTCTGAATGAAGTAAGCATCACGGCATTTCATAGTAAAAAGCCATTTTCCAGTCTTTTTTCCTTTCTTTTTTGGGGATGAGCTAACAGTTGAATCAAAATAATTTTGGCTTTTAACTTAACTTCCTCTGCATAATGAAAAGTCCATAGTGAGGGGGACTTCATAATGCATTTATAGACAAGAGGTGTGTAGTAAAATTAGTCTGTCTAGATTCACTAAGAGTTTAGTAGCGTTTTAATTCACCTGGAGAAGGTGGAAGTTGATTTAGTGAGTTCAGTGTGACAGTGGTTAGTCGGACTAAAGTTCTGTATTGAACGCATCCTATCATTGCCTGGCTGGAGGGGGGCTTATGAAGTTATCTTACGACATAAGGTTAGGTGTCATTTTTAGTGTAGAGAAGAGTATTGCGTGGAATAATCTTGAAGAACAGAGTACTAAAGCTTGGATTAAATCTTCATGTACACATTCATAAACTCGCTGCATCCATCATGTGTTGCAGATGCTGTTGTTTTGCATTGATGGCAGTGGACTTGGTGAACAGGTTTAGTAGCCATTAGGTTTAAAGGATCTGAGCTCCTGGACAGTGTGATGCTGTCTAACTAGGTGACTGATAGTAAAATGGCATTGAGCAAGTTTCTTTTTAGTTACCTGAATACTAGGCGTCATGGAGGTCAAGACGTTAATAGCCATCTGTGGATTGCAAATCATTTTATCTCGAATGCTAATGATAGTGTGTACTCTCTGGATATACATGGGGGTTGATTATGGCTCTAAGCTACATTTTTTGTAGCTTTGCAGTTAATTTTTATTGAAGTATAGCAACTTGTGCTGGATATGTGTCAGTATTTTAATATTTGATTATCATTCATACCATTTCAAAAACTAGTAGTGCTAGGAAAGCTATAGAGAATACAAAAAGAATAATGAGAAATCTGAAAAGCCTTCTATATGAGAAGAGGCTGTTTTAGGACTCATCTAAATCATGGTCTGATAACTGATGGACCTATACATAATACTGGTCTGTAAAATTCATAAAAGGTACTGAGAAAGGGCATAGGAAATGGCTGTTTGCGGCTTCTTGTAGTTAAATCGGAGGCTTCCAATGAAATCCCAAGGTTGGGTTTAAAAGAGTCTCAAGGGAATTGATTTTACATAATGAAGCTGTGAAAGTCATGTACCACAGTTCTGTGTATTATGGAGGTTAGATGGTTTTAAAAACTCTTCTGGAGTGCTGAATTTGTAGCTGCCAAGAATGAATGTGTGCATACATTTCCTAGAACAGGAGTGATTATTAAAAGCTAGGCAGATATACCACAGGAACCTGCAGTGTATGTGACTATTTCTCTGCCCTTTTAAGTGTCTCTTCCAAGCATCTGGAGCTGGTCCTTGTTGGAGATGGGGTACTTCTCTGAGTGGTCTGGCCATGTATGGGAGTTCTTATGTGGCTAAATTGCTTCCCTACTAAGAAAATTCTTTTCTTAGTATATTCACATCTTAGAAGGAAGTGCTTAAAGTGAAATTCCAGTGAGTTAAAGCAATTTAACGTTTCCTTGGTCATGGAAGTTTCTCAGATGATAATGGCTCTCAGCTGCATTTCTCACGTATATGTATGAGATACATTTGCAGTAGATTTTGGTTAGAATGGTTAAAAGTAATTTATTTATAACATAATATCTATACTGCATACTTCATTGATTAGAAATTATTTGCTGGAGTACAAATGATAATTCCTGTTGGCTGATTAGTACTGCTAGGATGTTTTAGCCAGAATGCCACAAAGATTTCTTATCAGCCTAGTGCTGTATAGTTAATCTGGAGGAAAATGTTTATCTTCGTGCTTGCAAACACTGCAAATCAGTGAAGAATAAATTACTCCTCTGATGTAGATTTTCCACGAGTAAAACTGAGAAAAACTGCAATGGGAATAAGAATTTGGAGGAGCTTTCTAGTAAGATTTCTGTAAGCTTTTCAGTGTCTTCATGTATCTTCATTAATTTTAAGATGGAGCTGATCGCTTTTTATCATACGTAATTACTCTAGAATGCAATATGACAGTGAGAGTAAGACAGGATGTGAAAGGGCCAACTGTTTGTTTACTATCTGTTTACTATCCATTTACTGTCAATTTACTATTTGTTATTTACTATGTGTTTGTGATTTGTTTGCTTGTTTTATCTGCCTGAGTAAAGGACAGTCATCCAGAAAAAATATGGTAATTTAGAGTAAGAGCAATATTTCAGAAAGCAGACTTCTGTACAGTCTGAGCCTGAGCTCCCAGTGGGATGCTCTTATTGGAACAGACATATAATGCTTGCATTTATATACAGAAGAATGTCAAGGAAGAGGCAGTATACTGTTTTGCAGTTAAAACCTAAATATGTATTTGTTTTGTTGAGCAGAGAAAGTAAACAGAAAATCTGAAGTTCTCTGTTAAACTTCTAGCTTGTCAAACTAAAATAGTCAGATCCAATTGCTGAGACTGATGTATATGGTAATCTTTCTATTTTACAGCATCTTTCTGCAAAAGATTCCTTGCAGACAGAAGAGAAAGTGGGTCCTTTCACAAGGATAATAGAAGCAATGGGTTTCACAGGACCTCTGAAGTATAGCAGATGGGTAAAGCATTTATTTAGTATCTTGGTTAATACTTTCAGCTTTCTTAAAAAGCAAAAACAAAGAAAAGCAGAAAAACTCACAACAATTTTTTCTTGCAATAGGAACAATATTTATATGGAACAATTCTAATTATTACCCAAGTATATCATTGTTTTGTAATGTGGGGGATATAATAATATAAGCTGGAACCTGCTTCGGTCTGTGTTGTCATCTTTGACCTAAGTAGGAACATTGCATTTGCTTTGTAGAGTCTTTAAGCCTTCTTGAATTTCTTCAGATAGCCTATTTTCCTCTTTGTTTGTGCACCAAAGAACACAATAACCACCTTACTATCTTAAAAGTCAGTCCAACATCTGCACAGACCAGCATCTTGTCTCTGGTAATGACCAGTACCAGTTATCTAGAAAGAATTTAGTTACAGTAAAAGCATATAATGATACTTTTCTCATGTACTTCTCCAGCTTACAGCAATTGCCTGTTTCAGGATTTCTTGAACGAGAGTAGGCATTTTTCTGTAGTACTATTGATGAATTTTTATTCCATAAATCTATGCAGTTGCACTTTGAGCTCTTGTAAGCTTATAACATCCACAGCATTCTATATCAAGGAGTTCCATAGCTTAAGTATCTGCTGTGGGAAGAGGTACAGTTGTTTTCAATTGATGTTTTTTAATTTTGTCGTTTTTTTAAAAAAAAAAAAAGGTGATTATTCTTTCCTTGGGGTGTATGTTAACTTTTTCCCTTTCACTTGTGGCTTTATAATCTTATATATGCCATGTTAGCTGAACTTTTTGCTGAACTGAAGAGACCTTTTTCTTGACCTTTCTCTTTCTGTTATTGAAACAAGTTTCATGTGTTGATTTTCGTTGGCCTTCTTTGCATCTTCCCTTGTTCTGTGTTTCTGTGACAGGAGGGTCTCTGAAATGGACAGTAGTGAGATGTTACTGCTGTTTCAGTAGTGGCTGCCTAAGGCAGAGTCACAAATAGGTCCTTCTCTTCGGTGTTTGTAAAATAGTCCTTTTATGAAGCAGTTGTTAACAGTGACTAAATGAGAGCAGTTCTGTAGGGGACCTTCAGTTCCTTCTGCACAATGGAAAAAGATGGATGCAATTCCGAATTTTGCTGTGAACCGGGACACAGGAAAAGGTGACATGACTGGGAAGGGCTGAGCCCAACTGTGCAGATGTTAAAAACTTAGAAGGTGCTTTGAATATCTGCAAGGCAGAATGGACTTCCTCTGAGACTGATCTGAAACTGTTGCTTATTGCATCTTGCCCCTCAGAAATAAAATATAAAGAAAAGATAACTGGCAGTTAAGGGGGTGAGGTATTTTGCTTGAAAACCAGTTGCTTATATCATATGGTGATAAACATCATGAGAGGGTAGTTTCTCTCCCATGTGTTTGTGTACATATTGTTGTAATAAAGATTCTTGTTAGCTGCAAGTGTTGATTTAGAGCTCTCCTTAATTGCTACTCTTTACTGCCTGCTTTTGGCTAGGGAACTTGGGTTTGGAGAGAGTTATTTTGTGGTTAGGGCCCAGGAGACCTGAGTTCATTTTTGGCCTTGCCAGTGCTCTCTATGAGATCTTAGGGAAGTTTTCTTAATATTTCTGTTTTTTTTTTTCTTCTCCCTTCCCCCTTACCTCTTCTACACACCAAAACCTCCATGATTAAATTTCACCAGTTTCTCCTGTGTTACTTGCCTTATTTAAGGGCTGGATTGCAGGAACTGTTCTTTACAGTATGTTTTTAATGTCTAATAACGCTTAGTCTGGAGCAGTGACTTTCACAGGGGAGATCTCT
Source organism: Cygnus olor (assembly GCF_009769625.2). Lineage (NCBI taxonomy): Eukaryota > Metazoa > Chordata > Aves > Anseriformes > Anatidae > Cygnus > Cygnus olor. The sequence goes on from NC_049184.1 coordinate 1,523,999, forward strand.
ACTCCCAGGCCAGGCAGTGTTTTTTTTTTTAAATGGAAACCTTCAGAACTCCGGTAAATGGTGTAAATTATTTTACTGCAAGAATTTTAGACGTATACTCAATTGTTGAGAAAGCTTCTAATCCTTTGTTTTTGACAGAACCCTGTGATTACTGAATAAAAATTAATGGCCTCTGTGTTTCCACAGCAGATCAATTGTAACTTTCCTATCTTTCCTTTGGGTGGAGGAGCCAAAAGAAATAATACTTCAGTAGTTTGAAGGGCCAGTTGATAGGCGTAGAGTGCTCATCTATAATATATTGATCACCAAGACAATCCCTAGTAGATACCAATAAAAAGAAAAAAAAAAAAACAAACAACAAAACACAATGCTGATCCCTGGCTTAGGCAAGTATGGGAGTAGGCTCTGGAATTTTCAAGTTTTTTTATTTTTTTATTTTTCTCCTCCCATGATGTTGGTAGACAGGAATAGCTGGCAGTTATTCTCTTTCAGAACTTTGTTGTCTGTTATTGTGCTTTTTGAAGCTTCAGCACGTCTGTCTTGGTTATAGATGATGCACTGACATTTTTTTTGTGGTGGAATAGCAAGCCATGAACAAAATTAAAAAAAAAAAAGTTCTGAAGCACCTGAAATATACCTCACATCATTCATCACACAGGATTGCTTTCTTGCTTTTGAAGCTTTGTTGGTCAATTCTCATTTTTGTGGGGAAAAACGAGATATTTTTAGTACATTTGGTATATCACTACTTAAAAAATAAAACATACAGAACACTTGTGTATACATCAACAGGTAAAAATACTGGATGAATCTAGGAGTTGTGCATTGGAATCTTTGGAGCTTCTGTAGGGAAAGCTATTTCATTTATTTTTCTGCAATGCTAGTTTTATACTAAACTAGATTTGGAAGGGTATTCAAGCAGCCACTTAGCCATTTTTTTGCCTCGAGGCAAGATGAATTATAGTTGTGTAGTTCCTGGGAGATAATAATTTATTGTGCTCTTGAAAATCTCAGCTGATTGTGATTCTCAAAAGAAGTCTTTTCAGAAGAATACAGCATATGTATTTAATAAAAACAGTAGTGTTCTTATGATGAATGCTTGTATTCATCATGTAATCAAGTATTGTCTTTTCTTTTTCTTTAGAAAATTAAGGTAGCAGCTTTGCGCATGTACACATGCTGTGTGGAGAAAACTGACTATGAGGAATTCTTTAACAGTAAGTTGTGTATTTGAAGATGCTAGAATTTGGATCATAACCCTGGTGAGAGGAGAACTGATGAAAAATAATTAGATATATTTATGTCTATAAATAAGACAACAGTAAGACTTGCCATATGCTAACAGTGCACAGCCAACTGGAAGCTGACTATGCTACGTTATTACTTTAAGCTCTGAAGGGGCAAAGGGTCAAGGGCATGCTCTGGCTTCTGGAATTGTTACATTTTGTCCCCTGCAATGGAGAATAAGAACATGGTGGGATAGGTAAAACCAGAATATCCTGGAATTTGAAGGACGTTGCCTTTTCTATTACGAAGGGTGGGATAAGCTAAGAATCCAAATGTCTCTTTTTTACCCTGGTCTGATGGTCTCTGTCTTACCCAGTCCCGTGACTAGTGAGAAAGTCCGGTGTAACCAGGATACAGGTAGGAGAGAACCATCCCCCTCCACTGATGCACAGCTTTTTTTAACGATACAGGATCAGTTAGATTTCAGGGTCCTACTTGTCTCTCTTCCTTGTATCTGGTTAAGTCAGGACACATCTCCTGACTAGTTGGTGTGACTAGAACCAAGACACGCAAGTCCCTCCTTTAAGTATATAAGAATTTTAGCTTGAATTGTGATGACTCTTCCTTGTTGCACAGTTTTGTTTTTTTTTTAGCTATCAGTGAAAAAATCTGTTGCCGCTTTTGTTAGTATCAAATACAGATTGGTGAATGGGGAGATCTATGATTCATTTAAGTAAATTTCAAATAATTATTCTTATATGAATTATTTCCTATGTCAGTGTGATTATGGTTGTACTAGGTGACCTTAGAGGTCTTTTCGAATCTTAATGATTCTATGATTCAGCTGATATTAAACTTGCTGCCTAGACCTGACACGTTAGCTGGCTTCCTGATCTACCAAATGCTTTCTTAAGGCTTTAACAACGTACTGGCATAGGTGGGAGCTGCTGCTGTTTCCTCAAGAGATCAGCTGAAGGTGCATCTTTGTGTTTTCATCTAGTGCAGAACTTACTGAGGGTGGTTTGGCACATGGTATTGCTGCTGCAAGATTTTCCAATGGTTTTCAAAAGGTTTTCCAAAACTGTGATGTGGTTTCAGTGGTTGTAGGGAGAACTCTATAAGCAGTAGGATTCATCACTGATGATCAAAAAATTAGAACCTCATCTTTTCTGCACACACACCTCTCCCCAGCTGTGTGTCCTCTCAGACTTTCTCAGCTAAATAGTCTTGTCATACGTACCTCTCAGATATAAGTTTTGCTATTTTTAGCTGTTGTTTCACTATCTCTGTTTAACAGATTAATTGTAAAAAGATTTATAAATGTTGCCCTAGATTAAAGGATTTTCAAAACCTGTCTAGGAAAGAGGTATTGTGGTTTTTGTTTGCTACAGATTTTCTGTCTCTGTACTGGGCAAAATGACTTCAATTGTATTCTTGGTACTGTCTTACCATTTTAAAGAGAAGAATTCCCAGAGCTCCTCCTCTCTTCAAGCATATCACAAACAGCAGGTGGTCTTTCCCTCCTTTTTCTCCAGAATGTCATAGTTGTTCCTTTTGTCTTTTTGCTCTACAGTACAACTTGCAACCAGTCAAGTTCTAAATTTACACCCAGGGAAATCTCTGCTTGCATTCATATGAGACCTTTTTAATGTAAGGAAATAGTTCTGTTGACACTGACTGTATGATGTACCTGTTGGGGTAAGAATGCCTGTGATGTTGGTGTCTGTGATGGTTGTTCCAAAGAAACCATTAATATCTAATATAGACAGATGTAAGAGGTTTCTGTTACTTCTATCTCCTGCAGCTGTTTGGGGAATTGGCTCTAAAACCTAATAGGCATGTGATCTGTGTTTAGAAATTAATTCCCCTAAAAGATAGACTGGATGGTGGACAGGAACCTTTTACAATGTTTTTGTTTATTTTTTAACCAATGAAGAGCTTTAGGTTGTAGTTCCATGGGCAGATGAGTTGAAAGAGTGGCCAAAAGGAAAAGGCTCACTTCTCCATCTTCCTTTCTCTGCTCTGCATAGGCTTTCTGCCTGTGTTCTAGTCTGTTCAATTACCATGTCCTCTGATGAAGTGTTTAGGTCATTGAAAGGAACTAGCCTGTTTTTTTGCTGCCTTCCTGTTTTGCTGTGTTAGTGAATTAGTGACACACAGAAGGGACTGATGGCCAGAAGCTGTGGCATAAAATAGGTGGTGAGGAGTATGTGATTCAGAGATGGGAACATGGCATACAAGATATCCAACTTAGTTCAAGTCGTCCTGTTTTAATCAAACTATATCAGTTAGGAACAGGTTTTTCCTTTTTGAGTTGGTCCTTTTACAAGTAAAGGGGGCAACACCTAAGCCAGAACTACGGCTTATTCTCAAAAGAACAGTCTGGGGGACTAGTAGGAACAGGAAGCAGCTACCTCTTAGCTCTGTCTCTTGGTGATGTAGCAAACACAGGTGTGCCTGAGACCATGCTGATGTGGGTGCTGCATACCCACACGATGAACTGCACTGCTCAAGACCCCTGTGAATGGTAATGCTGCTGCGTGGGACTCAGATCAGGTCTGCCTGCACTAAAGCTGACTGTATGCAGACCTAGTGGTGTGGTTATGTTTTGCTGCCCCCAGCACTTCTGGCTGTAGTTGCATGGTTGAGATATCCAAGTGAACTGAACAGTCAGCTCAGGTCTCTGGAGATCTTATTAGCTTTTTCTCTGTAGTTTGTGAAAGCTGTTAACCTACTGAGCTGGCCTTGAAAACAGTACACCCATGCATGTGTAAAACCATTTGCGGGCTGATTAACCCTGTGTGATCAGAACTGGTTTGTCACAGAGTTGTCTTCAGTGTTTCTGGATCTGCTTTTGTGATGTGGTTACCTCATGGTTTGAATAATAACTGTGGTGTGACCTTGTGGAACTCATACTGGTATGTAGATTTTGTGAGGTGGTTCTCTGACAGGTGACTTAGGTTGGCTGGATTTCATAGTGTCGAGGACTAGAACAATGACACAAAATGCATGCTTTATAGGCTATCTCACTGTCTCGGTGCGTTTCTGCTGATACCTTGTGCATTTTTCTGAGAGATTCTCTAATGCATTATGAGCACCGTCTACTGCCTTTCTCTCCATTGTGCTGTGGAACAGCAGTTCCCAAAACACTATGGATACAAGGTACATGAAGCTTCTGTAGCATATAAAGGAGGTGTTCTAACTGAGGGTCTCCAGTATTATACTGAAGTTAACTTTAGTATGTGTGCCATTCTGCTCTCTTGTTGTCCATGGATGATTATAAAGTAAAATTTTGGGAACTCTGCTTTAGGGCTGACATCCCAAATATCTGCTACACTGTGTTGCTTATATGGAAAGTGAGGCTGTTTTAGGATTTCAGCTGTCCTTCGTATAAAGGAGAACAGAGAAGTAGTAGAGGGAATAGTAAGATTACTGGTGCAAAACTTTCTGTGCATAAAGCTTGTAGAGTTTGTGTAGTTCTAACAATGTAGGAAGTCGCTATTTGTGAGGAGAACACCTCATGCTTACCCTTATATTTGAAAGACCAGAAGAGCTTTTAATATCAGGTAGGTGATACTGAGAGCTGAGTTGGAGTTTGATGAGCATGGAGTGTAGGGTTACCTTGAATTTATCTTCATCTGTTAATAGTGTTAACTGCCCCGTTGTTATGCAGCTGCAGTAACAAAGAGCTGGCCCTATTTCAGATAGTTCTTAGTAGGGTCTACCAAGAAGCACAAAAGAGATGGTGTTTACCTACAGTGCTTTGGATTCTTCTGGCTTCCGAAGCCCATCAGGCATCCTATTGGCACCTGCTGCTGTCTCAGTCATGCTCTGAGTGGAACGCTGATGTAGTGCACCTATTTTTTTTTTCAGGGTGTGGGGATGCTATCCAATTGTGTTCCTCCTAAAATTGTGATAGTTGCAGAGATGATCTATCATGAAAAATTCTACATTCAAGTTTGCTTCCCCTACCTGATGAATTTTAAGTGCAGAATATGACTGGAGAAAGAGGTATGTCCTCATAATCATGGGCATTCATGTCTCTTACGTGCACAGGTGTGAACAGGAGGTATTCTGTAGGCAGAATAGATTTATTCCCTAGCTGATACTATCACAGTAATTTCATAGGTAATTATACTTTGTGATATTTTTTTCTGCATCTAACTATGTTCTGAAGGGAATAATTTTCTGTTGAATTATAGGATGCATATTTCTGCCATGTTAGTTTCCTGGAATGAGGTCTTTCAAAACCCCAAATTTTATAAGTACCTTCTTTTAAAAAAGCTGATAACTAAGGGGAAGCTTGTTGCTTTAAAGAAACCATCCCTCCTTTAAGTTTAGGATGCAGTCAGTCTTAATATTGAAGTTAAAAAAATGAATTATGAAAATAGAAGTGCAACACTTGGAAAGCTAGTGGAAAAAATTCTTCCCTCATGGTTATTGAATAGGTGTTTACAAACTCTCAGTATTTCCAGTAGTGGAGGTGTGAGCTTTGCTTTCCAATGAAGAGTTAATTTTTGTGGTAGGAGACCGGTAAGTGGAAATTGATTTCAGAAACCTCTCTCTTTTGAACTAAGTGTTTCACTCTGTGTCTTACCTGTGGAACCCTCATTTAATGAAATGGTTTGATTAATGCAAGTGTTATGTACTCTCTCTCTGATTAGAGATGCCTTAGCATGTCTTTATGTCAAAGTAGTCATTTCTAGGCTCTTGAACTATTCCTAATAGGAATGAGACAGCCAGAAAGGGAGAAGGGTGAGGAAAACCTCTGTTTAATCTCCAAACGTAGACTGCTAGCGTCTTTATACCCTCTTAGAGGTGGTGTGGGTGATAAATGGGCATTGGTGCTGAAGTTTGACACCTCCTATGCCCTGGTGGAGTTATCTCTTTGAGGAGGGAGCAATAGTGATTGTTTGTTGTGGTGGATGCCTGACCGTGGTTGGTATGTAAAAAGAAAGAGGCTGTAAAAATATTGCTTCATCCAGGTGAGCCTCCTTGGTAGTACTTGAGAGCCAGGAAGTATAGGAGTTGGGAAAGAATACATTCCAGTACAGAAGAAGATAAGGCTGGCTTCCTCGGGGCATATCTGACAGGAGAGTCTGTTTTTGAATACTCTGGCCTTCTTAAAACTAGATTTGAATAGTTCAGAAGACAAGGTGAAGTGCTTGGTAGGCGAAGGCGGCTGTGTTGAATCCTTCTCATGAGGTACTGCTGTTTAAAAACTTCTTCAGAAGACAGATGTAGAAATAGCTTCCCACAAGGAAGCTTTAAGATTGAGAGGAGCTGAAGGACTTAATGTACACATAACCCATAGGTCCATGCTTTTCAAACACGAGGAAGAGGAGTATGTTGTGGCCTATAGACTACGTTTCCGGCCCCACAGCCTCGTGACATTGTACAAATTCAGAGTGTGAACATGCCTGTGGAAACCTCTATAGCCCAGTGGCTATTGTAGAAGAACTGAGTATGGAAGTTGTTTCTGTGGTTGGTTGTTTTTAATAATCCTAATGGCTAGAAGCAAGGTATGCCCCAGAGTGTAGTGGGTTCTGCAGCCATGTAGCAAGTCATGACAGCTGAGTCAGAGCTAGCATGGTGTCCTGCCTCCAGTAGGAGGCAACAGCACTTGATAAAGGAGGAGTGTAAGAATTGAGCAAAGCATCCATTGTTACTACCTTGTTATTCTCTACTGCTTTGGGACGTTAGAAGCCACATATTTTTCTTCTTAACTCTCCATTACGGATTTTTTTTCTAATGTAAATTTTATCTGAGTTCTACACATATGAAATCTTTTGGAATCTGCAGTGTCCCGTGACTGCATGTTCTAAATTTTAAGCACATGTTTGACAGTAAATGATGTTTGCTTCCAATATGTATTTACTACGTAGAGCTAGAAATTAAATTACTAAAATGTATTTGGCTTTTGGTGGAGTGAATTTGTGTTAGATGGGGGAAAAAAAAAAAGATGAAATTCATATTAATATTTAGTTTTGTTTCCATCAAGGGTGCCAAATGCCTGATACTTTGAATTCCTGGTTCCTTGTAGCACAGCTTCATGTCTGGTAAGTGGAACTTAAATAGTAATGTAACTATTCTTAGGAAATAGAATGATATGTACCTTACTGGGGGGAAAAAAAGTAGGATATATGGTTATTGATAACAATGTTTATATTCAATTTATTAAATACTGAATTTTAGTAGTTTTCTACGAAAGAGCAAAAAGACCCATGGAGAAGCTAACATCTTTTAAATCTCTGAATTTCTAGGTAGTGGAATGATCTGTGCCATGAGTTTTCTAAAAGCCTTGCCTAGCCTGTGTGGAAAAATCTTATTTGGGTGTTTTAGGAAAAGTTTAAATTTATGTAGAAGTGTTTTAAATTGTGAGAATTTGTGGTGGTTGAAGTTGCTGCTTGTCAGAAGCATTTAACAAATTATAGCGCTGGCATTTATTCTTGCACCTCTGAAATGTGCATACAGGTTGGTGAATGCCAGCTTGGCTGTATGTAAAAGTATTTAACACCTTACACGTTAAGTGTTTTGCCACCTTTTTCATTTGTGAAAATAGCCAAAAAAAATCAGTTCTTCATCTAATATTACCTACTCATAAAGGTCAGAGGTGCACAAGGGAGTACAGTTTCATGAAAGACCTGGCACTTAACAAAAATTACTGAAGTACGTAGACTTACACTCAGCTATCCAAAGGCTGAAAGGAAGTTTGTACTGAAATAGTTGCCTTACGCACAGGCCCCTTATTTCCTTGCCTCCTTTTTTTTCCCCTTCCCTCTTTTTAATTTCCTGTCTCCTCAGTGTATTGAAAGATGGGGCAGCTCATTTCACCAAGCAACGAGTAAATTAGCAGAACCATTGAATCAGTTAATGAAATCAGTGGAATCAATTAATGGATTACCCTTGAAACTTGCAGTTTATTTCTTACAGTTTCCTGTGAAAGGGACATTAATAATTGAATCAGTAAGGCAATCGTGTTTTGATATTCGGAAAACTACTGCAATAAATTTCAAAATCAAACCATTTGTAAATACCTGGGGAAAAATGAAGAGGGGTAACATGAATCTGCAAAGAACTCTTTTTTTCACAACATCTTGATTTTGCATTGACAGGAAAATGTACCTTGTGCCAGCATCATGGTCAAAATGTATAATCTTCTCTCATGACTGACAGGTGTGAAAATAAATAAGGCAACTATGGTAGAGGAACTATGATAGAGAAGGAACTAATACTGGATAGAGAACTTCTAAAATCACAGCTACATAAGAGAAAGCCAAGAATTTGAGCCTGTGGTGCTAAGGAGACAGCTAATAATGGAAATTGAAGTTTTTATGCTTAAGGTATGGTCGACATGTTGACAGCAAGGTACTACACAACCAGGAAGAAACTAAATCTCTGCTTCATTCAACAACAATGAAAATGTGAATCTGGAGGATAGTATTGGGCTAATTTTTAATAAGAGGTTCATTTTTCCAATGTTTTTATGCCTGGCTTCTCCATGTTTCTGGCAGCTTGACCTAATGAATACTGTCATTCTGTACTGCAAATGGGAGATCTCGTTTGATGTTCCAGGATGCAGAGAAGCCCATGATAGGCCTGCTGACTACCCGAGCTATCGGAAAAGGCTGAAGGTTTTGCTTGTGGCTAGCTCAGTGACCAGGATCCTGCCATGATATGGCAAGATTGTCCTTTTTTAAATCAGTTTTGACCTCAGTAAAGAGGGAGCAGAACATTGAGGATTCTGCTCTTACATGTTTAAGGGTGTCCTCCCTCTGTCTGGAGACTCTAACGCCTCTGCCTTTCCTGCTGGTCCTTTTGTCGCAGAGGCTGGAAACCTCCCTGACATGGCGGCCAATAACCCGACTGTAGATTCTGATCATCTGTTGAAATGTTCCTGTTCCCTCTTGTAAAGTAGTCTAGATTACTCATTTCTTCCCTCTTCACCTTCAGAGATTTACTTCCATCTGATTTAGAGTGTCTTCTGGAGCTGGAGAAGATGAGATTTTTTTTTCCCCGGTTTGGTTAAAAAAAAAAAACAACAAAAAACACTCTATTTGTGCTGTTGCTGCCCATCGTGTTCCAGTTAACTGTTCTGTGTTTTTTTGGTTCCCACCTTTTATAAACTTAAGGTGCTTGTTAGAGCATACCTCCTTGCATTACAGTTTCAGGTGAGTTCACTGTTTGAATCTCTGGCTCTTTTTTCCTCCTTTTGTCTGTGAACAAAATTTTCCTACTTATCTGCAGCCAGAAAGGAGGGAGAAATTCAGGTCCTTATGTTTAGCTTCTGCTTTTACTGGCTTATTTAAAACTAATGTTCCTTTAGATACACTCTGGTTCCTTCCAATGCAGTGCTAAAATTATACTTTAGAAAATCAACCTAATACTATTCTGAGTGTCATGGCTTTATAGGCTATTTCAGTTACTTCACACCTTTGATGTCAGGAGGACTTTCTTTATGCTCAGAAGCCCAGACCTTTTAGGAAATCTCATTCTTTTCGTTACTACTACATTTAGCTTTTCCCATTCAGTGGCAGTCTAAATGGAGTATTGGCTGTGTCCAAAGCAGTTTCTAAACTTCTGAAGTGATGACTTTGATAAGAAATATCTCATCTACATGATACATCCTGCATAACCTAGAACTCCCTTCATGTTTTATCCAAGTATGGTGCCATCCCTGAAACATTTAGGATCAAGATAGAGTGGTGCTACAACTCCTTTTCTGAAAGACTCCAAGGTCTGTTGCAAGACTTCATCTGAGTATTGCGTTCCATAAGGAAAACTGCAGTTGTGAAAGTGTTGATCAGTTTGAGAGAGTCCAGAGGAGAACAAGAACCATCAAGTTTGTAGAAAACTGTTCTTGCAGGGAAATAATTATCAGATTTGCATAGAAAGGAGTGAGGTTACTGTACTATTTTGAGATTTGCTGCTTCAGAAGAAAGGGAGTAATCTGTCTATGGTTCATCCTAGGAGAACAGGAAGAAAGGGACTTAAAATTGCACCGAGAGTCTTTCTTGAAAGACATTTTAAGAACAAGTTTATCTGGAATGTCTTAGGCATTTAGTTGATCCTGTCTTACCATGAGGGAATGGGCTAAATGACCTAAGCAGAGGCACGAGGAGGGAAGATGACTATGCAGCCAGGCTCAGATCTGTTAGCTTGTGTCCTATCAAAAAACTATACATGGCTGTAAATACAGTAGTTAGTGAACTTGATAGGCTGAAGCAAAGGATAACATGCAAACATGCTAAAGAATAATGAGCAAGAGTTCAGAATTCTGCTTCTTACCATTATTCTAAGCTACCATTGGTCATAAAGTATATCATGACATATAGCTGAAGTCTATTCAGGAGCTTCCTTCTCCAGTATCCAAGTTGCTGGCCATTCACAAATGATCTGGGTTAAACAGAATAAAACAACAGCTTTCCAAAATTCTTGTTGATACTTCTGTTGTTAAGCCAGAGTAATTTCTCTGATCTAGTGTAACACAACCCTAGAAATTGTTGTTCTGGAACAACTGAGGAAGCCAGAATGACTGGCTATGCAGGGGATAGTATGAAGCTCTGAGTGGGCTTTAACCATGGAAGCATATCATCACACCTTGATTGCGTAGTACTGAGCCACATCACAACAGTTGAATGGGGTAATGACAATTGCTGCTTCTGGTGTTTAAGCCAGTCAGTGGGCTCTACAGGAATACCGATGGAAACAGTCATAGCTGAGGCTCTTGTGGGAAACTGCTACTTCTTGCCTAAGATAGATAGAGGTGAAGGTGCTCCTCTTCCTTTTCAGGCATCCTTTCATATATTTTTCTTCTAACATAACCTCTCTGCATGCATAAATTATCCAGCAAATGTTAGGTAGATAGATTTCTAAAGACAGTTTGGAATAATCCTGCTTTCGTGCTTTGATGAAGATGAGTCAATATTTGAGTAAACTGCAGAGCAGATTCAGTAGTGAAATGATAAAATGTTTCACACTGTGTTGATCCAGTTAGAAGGTTTATAGTCTTTAAAGAGTGTGTGTCTTTTTTAAACCTCAGACAGCAGGTGTAGTAACAAACTACCAAATTTTCAAATAAACTGCAGATTTCCATGATCTCACTTGTGGTGCTGCAGAACAGCTCTATGACAGCACTGTGCATCCAAGCACAGAGAAACCTTTTACGCTTCAAGGGTAGCTGGTTTGAACTCAGAACGCTACTCCATTCCTGCTCATCAGTGACCAGTTGTTAACTGCTAGTCTGTGAACTACTCTCTCCTCTTGGTTTGCCATGCTAAGGCAGACTGGATGGGAACCAGTGTTTATGCCTGCGGGGATTCTTGCCAAGCCACTCTTTTTTTTTTCTTGCTATGCTTGTGTATTGAGTGAGAGAAGCATAAAAATACTTTTCTTAACCCAGAGTTAGACTTCTAAACTTAGTCTTTAACTCTTTAACTTAAGAGTGAGCAAAAAATTTTGGATACAATAACTAATTAACATTTTCATACAAGTCAATTATATAAATACACAAGAGGAACAAAGGGTTTTGAAACTGGTGAAAGTAAGAAAGACGTTTTAAGCTTGCTGTGTGTTTGACTTGCGGCAGGATAGACAGTTGTCCTGAGGTCTGGACCATTGGTTTAGCAGAAAGCTTTGCCATTTTTCTGAGGGCAAGATGCTAACAGATTCACTTTTTGCTACCATCTTAAATGCATTTAGTTGCTGGGACAGTGGTGCTATTAGACTGACATGGTTGTCACTGCCACAATATAAACCTTGGGAATCCTTACATGGCCCCGTTTCCTGAAACGGGAATTGCCACTCATCCCAGTGTTTCCTTCACTGTTGCCTGTTCCCTTTTCTATCCACCCTCTACCCAGGTTCTCTGTCACCATGGTGGTTTTACTCGGGTGGGCAGCCGAGTTCTACCACGGCTGCTCTCTCACTCCCCCTCCTCAAAGGGAAAGGGGGAGAAAATACAATGCAAGGGCTCAAGGGTTGAGATAAGGACGGGGATTGCTTAACAATTATCGTGATGGGCAAATCAGACTCAGAGTAGGGAGATTGCCTATTACTAACAAGCTAGAGAAGTGAGGAACAAAGGAAAGAAATCAAAAATGCCTTCCCCCTATCCACTCTCTTCCACCTCCTTCCCCCAAGTGGTGCGAGGGAATGGGGGTTGTGGTCAGTCTACAGTGCTTCATCTCCACCACTCCTTCTTGGTCACTCTCTTCCCCTGTGCCATGTGGTCCCTCCCACGGGATGCCATCCTTTCCGAACTGATCTGGTGTGGGCTTCCCACAGGCAGCAGCTCTTCAAGGACTGCTCCAGATATGGGCCCATACCACAGGGTCCATCCATCAGGAGCACACTGCTCCAACTGCGGTCCCCCATGGGCAGCAGCTCCTGCCAGGTCACCTGCTCCTGCGTGGTCCCCTCTCCGTGGGCTGCATCTCCAGCCTGGAATCTGCTCCAGTGGGGGTCCACCACAGGCTGCAGCCTCCGTCAGTGCAGGTCCACCTGCTCTACTGTGGTACTCCATGGGCAGCAGGGGGCAGCCTGCTTCACCATGATCCTCACCATTGGCCGCAGGGGACTTCTGCTTTGGTGCCTGGAGCGCCTCTCCCCCTCCTTCTTCACTGACCTTGGTGCCTCCTCTCTCTCTCCCAGCTGCTGTGTAGCAGTGTTGTTTGTTTTTTTTTTTTCCCTTTCTTAAATATGCTCTCACAGAGGCGCAAACAATGTTGCTTATTGGCTTGGCTCTGGTCAGCAGCGGGACCCTTATCTAGCATGTGGCAGCTTCTAGATTCTTCTCACAGAAGCCACCCCTATAGCCCCCTGCTACCAAAACTTTGCCATGTAAACCCACTACAGTCACTCCACTTTTTGATCACAGGTCTACGTGACATGCCTCAGTCCCTCTCTCTGGTCTTCTGACCTCATTCTGTTAGGATTGTGTTATGTTGAAGCCAGACCCATGGAGCCTCTCATGGTTGCTGTCATTTTCAGAAGCCTCCATCTAGGAATCAGAGTCTGGCCCAAAGGCTATTCTTTTATTGTTGGTGTGTCAGTTGAATGACCCCTGTATGGGACTTATATGTATGGTTCTATTCAGAAAAAAAGAATAGAGAAACAATGTAGGTTTTGGTGCCTTCAGTTTGCTTTGACTCTGTGACTCATCTCTGGCAATAAATTTTTCTATCTTTGCAGGTTAAAACAAAGTTTTCTTTACTAATCAGCACATCACATAGAATCCATCATAAAGGTTGGCATCTGCCCTTTTACAGGTCAGCCCAACAGACAAGTTTCAAATGTTTATGATTTTCTCTGAGCTGGCATTCACAGAGCACCAAATACTTCTAATGCCTGAAGGGAAGCCCAGATCTTATCTCCACTAAAGAAATGAACAGATGCATAAATCATTTTTTACCTCTTAACTCTTGTGGTACCTTCACTATTGGTGATATGTGGCTGCTTCAAAGTGGCCTGCAGTAGCTCTGCTCTGTTGCTTTTACAAAAGTTGTGAGAAAAAGCTTTTATGTGAGCAGTTCCTAAGCTGTAGCATGTCTCTGTGCAAAGCTGTGACTTATTTTAGCTTCGATGTTTGAGCTTCACTACATCCACAGTAACTCAGTCAACACAAACAGGCTCTTCTAACCTGCAAAACGGGAGCCGAGCTGACTGGTGAAGTGGAGAACTTTAGTGGAGTGGGGCTGGTGATGGGACTTGTCTCTTAGGTTAGTGAGGGAATAGCCTGTATTTCAGTTCATGTTGTTTACAAATGTAGGAGGAAATAAATCTGTTGTGGTGGTGGTTTATTTTTTAGACTGAATAGCAGCAATGAAGTTCAAATGGCTTTAATGCGTGTTATAACTTTAAAAAAAAAAAGTGAAACAACCCAACCTGGTATTCACAGTAAGATCACAGAATCATCTAGGTTGGAAGAGACCTCCGAGATCACCTAGTCTAACCTCTGACCTAACACTAACAAGTCCTCCACTAAACCATATCACTAAGCTCTACATCTAAACGTTTCTCAAAGACCTGCAGGATGGTGATTCAGCCTCTTCCCTGGGCAGTCCATTCCAATGCCTAACAACCCTTTCGGTAAAGAAGTTCTTCCTAATATCCAACCTAACCTTCCCCTGGCGCAACTTTAGCCCATTCCCCCTCGTCCTGTCACCAGGCACGTGGGAGAACAGACCAACCCCCACCTCGCTACAGCCTCCTTTAAGGTACTTGTAGAGAGCGATAAGGTCACCCCTGAGCCTCCTCTTCTCCAGGCTAAACAACCCCAGCTCCCTCAGCTGCTTCTCATCAGACTTGTTCTCCAGACCCCTCACCAGCTTTCTTGCCCTTCTCTGGACTCTCTCGAGTGCCTCGATGTCCTTCTTGTAGTGAGGGGCCCAAACCTGAACACAGTACTCGAGGTGTGGCCTCACCAGAGCCGAGTACAGGGGGACAATCACTTCCCCAGTCCTGCTGGCCACCACAGCCAGGTTGATGTTGGCCTTCTTGGCCACCTGAGCACACTGCTGGCTCATACTCAGCCGACTCTCAACCAATACTCCCAGGTCCTTCTCTGCCAGGCAGCTTTCCAACCACTCATCTCCCAGCCTGTAGCACTGCTTGGGGTTGTTGTGCCCCAGGCGCAGGACCCGGCACTTGGCCTTGTTGAACTTCATATAGTTGGCCTCAGCCCATCGGTCCAGCCTATCCAGATCCTCCTGCAGAGCCTTCCTACCCTCGAGCAGATTGACACACGCACCTAACTTGGTGTCGTCTGCAAACTTACTGAGGGTGCACTCGATCCCCTCATCCAGATCATTGATAAAGCTATTAAAGAGAACTGGCCCCAGTACCGAGCCCTGGGGGACTCCACTAGTGACCAGAATTCAACTGGATTTAACTCCATTAACCACAACTCTTTGGGCCCGGCTACCCAGCCAGTTTTTAACCCAACGAAGCGTACGCCAGTCCAAGCCATGAGAAGCCAGTTTCTTGAGGAGAGTGCTGTAGGAAACGGTATCAAAAGCCTTACTAAAGTCAAGGTAGACCACATCCACAGCCTTTCCCTCATCCACTAAGTGCATCACTTTGTCATAGGAGATCAGGTTCGTCAAGGAGGACCTGCCTTTCATAAACCCGTGCTGACTGGGCCTGATCGCCTGGTTGCCCTGCAAGTGCCGCGTGATGGCACTCAAGATCCTACAACATACAAACTTGTGATTTCTTCTAGCATGTACTGCATGTAGGGGTTTTACCAAGTGGTTGGATGTGTATCCTAAGACCTCTGTAGTTGAAATAATTTAGGACATTGCTAAAGAGAGTTTGGGTGAAGTCTGTAACTTGCTTAAGCTTTTGCAGCTTGGCTAGGACAGACTCTTCCAGCATTTTAGTATACCAGGCTGAATTAACATCTGGCTTGTAGCCTAGGATTAGACAAGACATTTGTTCCTACTCCAAAAAGTGATATGTTCTTAAGGCTGTGGAATTTAGGTTGCAGTAGTGTTTAACTAGATTACAGTACTGTCAGCCAAAGTAGAGTCTGCTGTCACTCTTCCATAGCTGGATTGGCCAAAATCCAGCAGATACAGCTCTTGAGAAAAGAATAGACAAGTTTAGGATATTTAAAAATAAAACTTTGTTCCTGATCACAAAAGCACATACTCTAAGGAGAATCTTAAATAAGCTGAAATAGATTTAATTTATTCTTTAAATTTGAAGAAAAATTGGAAGCTATGAATATGATGTTTATGTTCTTGCAGGATGTGTCTGGTACGAATGAAGCAAGAGGGTCGTGCCGGAAAATACATGTGTCGCTATATAGTTCATTGCATGTGGGAGGATGTTCAACAGCGTGGTAAGGTGATGGGGGTAAGTTATCTTTGGTGTTGATAATCTTGATTATTTTGATGAGTCATCTCTTCCAATGCTTTTGTAACTTCACATGTCTTGAAAGCATTTTTAAGAATAAATTTGTAGCTACGTATGTAGTTCTTTATTAGCTTAAGCTGGTACATGTAGCCTTAATCTTGGTCACTCATTTCTGCAGCTGCACTGGCTATTGTATTGAGCCCCTGACGTTATTTTGGAAACCATATCATGGCCTGGATGAAGATACTGATTTGTCTGTAAATAATTAATTTTCCACATGGTTTGCTACCTGATTGCACAAACAGGGATGCTGCTGTAATAGGATGAGCATTTGTGGATAGGAATTAAGCAGCTGGGGTAGGGAGAAACCTCACTGATGCCAAACTTAAGTTGCAGCTATAAGTCATTCCAGAAGAGCTTTGAGTTTTCTCTGTATCCAGGATGGTGATAGGAAGGCTAAAGGACAAGGTTTTTGTTAACTGCACACGACTATTAAATAGTCATTAGTTTACTTTTCATTCTGGATTCTTAGTGTATCTAGTCTTCAACACAAAAGAAACATTTTAAGTGTAGTTCTAATGATAGTTGATTTCTAAGTTTGAAGGAAGAACAGGGTTGGCTCTTTTTGCTGGTGCCACGAGCAAAGTTATGCTAGTTGTAATGGTCATTTCTGGCCTTAAAGTGCTTTTCTTCATCCTTGTGTCAGTGACAGTCTTCAGACAAGGCACTGCAGAAGGAGTTGGCATAGGACAACACACAATTTGTTGGACAACATAGGACAACTCTCAACCCCAATTTGACAGTGGTGACAGTAGACCTGGGGGTGTTGAGGATGCTAATCTTCAGGGTGCTTCTAGTGAAAGAACAGGACTAGGAAAGATCTGTGGTGTGGAAAAAGAAATAAAGAATGGTTAAATAAATAAATACAGCTTTGTCTGTGGTGAAAATAAACTGTTCAAGAAGTGACAGTTTTCGTATAGCAATAGTGTCATATTGTCAAGTTTAGTTCTCAGCCAAATACCCAAGGGAGAGACAGGAAGAGTGTACCTCTTTGTGACAAACAAGCGACTTAACCAGTGAGTTAGGATTTGGTGTGAGACCCCAACAGTAATTCAAGAAGTTTCTTTCTGATGATCTTTTATTTTGCGTGTTGTCTTGGAAAGTGTTGATTTTGGTTATTCTATTGGCAATTTTTTTCTATTTATTGGGAACTTCTTATCTTTACTATGTTACAGGTTGCTTTTTAAGACAGGTCTAAATTTAGGCATCTTCGATTTTTTGCTACATTAATGGGCAAGACAAAACCTCCAATACAGGAATCTAATGTCGTGGTCAGATGCCATGAAGTAGTGTGAGTGAGCCTGGGCAAATCAGATGATAGCTAGTACAGGGTATTCTTAATGTAGAGTTTGTTCTCGAGATCTTCCAGTGTTTTTTCATTCTAGGAGACAGAGAATGATGTAAATATTGACGTAACAGGTTTCAGACTGTTGCTTTTGTGCAGTGCAGATTGGACATGAGCACTTCACTGAAAAGAGGAACTGAATGCCATTACGGAAAAGGTTTGAAGGTCAGATAGCAAACATCTCACATTATTAAGTAGCTGTTCTAAAATCTCTACTTATTTCAAACATTGCAAATTATTAACAAGCAATTCTAAACTCTCTGTATTTGATTGTATTTCTCAAGTATTATGTTTTCAGTTTTTCATTGTCCTGTGCTTTCAGCCTTGACTTCCTGTTTATCATAGTCTTGTCTAAGAAAAGCACCAGAGAAAAAGACTGAATGAAATAGCTTATACATTTTTGGCCTATTCCCATGCCTGCTATGTCATAGCAGCTGTTTCATGTTTCTTTAGGAACTGGAGATGGTTCAGATCCTTGTCCTAGGTGTAAATTTAAGGTTGCTCCTTTTTAAAAACAAACAAACAAAACCACGTTACCCCTCCTCAGCTGCCCCCCCTCTCCTCCTCTCATCTCTTCAGGGTTCTTTGAACTCCATCAGGGCACAGAGAGAATACTACTTTTGGACAGGAAGCTATTTCTCTGTTCCTTTTTGACGATGCTGTTTTTATTTATATGAACTAAACTCAAATGTCATCTTTTAGTTTTCCTTATATGATTTGGGAGTTGGACCCGATGATCCCTTGAGGTCCCTTCCAACCCCTACAATTCTGTGATTCTGTGTGATTCAGTGATTTGAAGCAGCAGCAAACAGCAAAGAGAAGCAAAGCTGTTTGCTACCCTTACAAGTATGTAGAAAGCAAAAGTGAAGCATGGTGTAAGTTAGAGCTGTATCGAGGCTTTTAAGTAGTCTTTGAGGAAAAAAAAAAGATAGGGCTTACTGTCCCTTCTCTGTGAAGGGAAGCACAGGGCTTCCATTTCTGCAAACTGAATTATTCCTCTGCTCTCAAAATTCCCCCCAGATGTTGAAAATTGAAAGCTTCCTTATATGTTTTTATCTAATCTGGAGCCTCAGATGTTAATATATGCTTATTTTAATTGTATGTTTGCTGTATGATGCAACTATAAAGAGATCGTATGTTGTTTAAATGCCATTCATTCCTTGCTTTGGCAAGCTAGGCATCTTTTCAGTTTGTCCTTGAATTAAAATTTCACAATCTTTGTAATGATGATCATGCAATGTAATAATAAATATGCTTAGACTGTAATAATAAGATTCCTACAATATGTTTTACATCATCAAGATATGCTTTTGGCTGTAACCTAGTCTTAACATAGCTTTTACGTAGCAATAGCTGATGCTTAAAGAAAGCATGTACACATTTAAAGGTTTGATCCCACAAACAGCTACATCTGTGTGTATATTTAGTACAATTTAGCTGCACAGAAGCCCATTGATTTTAATGAGACTCCTAGTGAGAGAAGGTGGACTCTTGAGGTAACAGCTAACTAGAATAGGCACTAAGAAAGCAGAGTGAGCTGTACTAGGTTGTAGACTTGGAAATCAGGACAGTGCTCTGCCCCATCCTGTTTGTGAAGGAACACAGCTTTCATAATTGTTCAGCGTTTTTTCTTTCATCCTTTAATTATTCCTAATCTTTCAGTCATTAGTTTGTCAAGTTTTTCTCTTTAGTATTTAGTAGTCTCTACTCTTCTGGTAGTATTTATTGTCTGTTGGATAAAAATAGTTTATGCATTGATGTTTGTAGAGGTTAGCTGTTCCCTTTCTCCTTATCCTCACTTTTTTTTTTTTCCTCTGTGCTAGTGATCTTAGCCTACTGTCCCATTTTGCCCATCCCTCTGCACAGGTAAGTCTCCTTTCACCCATGCTTTCTCGTCCTTCCTCACTTTTTTCCACTTCACATTCATGTACGCTCAATGAACTTCTCACATCTCAGCTTTAGGAGTGGTAAGTGATAAGTAAAGGACACTTACACTGGGTGTTAGGTTCTAATTATTAATCTTGATGTATGTATCCCTAGCCTTTCATCTTAAACGAAGTTGAGGTAATTCTTTACCTTCTCTCTTACAATCTGACAAAGCATTTGTGAGCCAGTTGAGAAATATGTATAAAAGCTATTTATTTTAAAGCAGTTTAGTCCTGCAGTCAGTATATATTCAACCTTCAAAAGAAGATAGTTGAATATGTCAAGAGAAGAATAGTAGATAAAGGGAAAAGATTATGACATTAGTGTTTCACTGCTGGTGCTCTCAGATTTCATAATCTGAGCCTTTCTCAGAAGTAAGTCAAATGAAAAGAAACTTTTCCTGAATTCTTTTAGGGCACTAAGATATCTGCAGAGCTCCCAAAAGGAGCAATGGAAATTCTATACCCTGCTTTTCTGTCATGCAGGGTATCAGTGGTCAATATTAACCCCCAATTGGTACATTCCTGTACTGCGGTACAAGTGACAGAGGACCTGTATGAAATTTGCAGGTTGGATGCAGTTAGATTAACTTGGTGACAGACAAAGCTGCAGTTCTTCAGCTTGTTTTCATATCTAGCAAGAATTACAACATTTGATGCAGAAAATTGGTATTATATTCCTGAATTGATATGGATAGTTTATTGAAATATGCCATCTGCTCTTAAGTGTATAAGTTCATTGGAGCTGAAAGTGATAGAATGCAAGGCATTTTAACTGCTAATTTACATCAGCTCCAACTCCAAATGGAGTTTGTATTATTTCAAAAACTGGTTGTTAAAATTGCTGAAATCTAAATCTCAGCTACAAAGTTTTGGGACCTGTTAGCCTGAGCTCCTTCAGCACTCCTGAATGTCGGCAAGAGTCAGAAACCAAAACTTGACACAGCTGTAAAAACACACAGAGAGCCTGTGGCCTCAGCAAATTCTACTGGTGCAGGCATATTTCAGATATAAATTTTACTCTGCTGTCCCTTGTACTAATGAAGTCAGTTTCTTTTGGTGGATTTGCAGCCAGGTGTGTCCAGTTCTGTGGCTAACCAGTGCTCTTTACTTAATTTTTCCACTAGTGACATTTCTATCAAACTTTAAAAACAAACAGAAAAATTGGCTTGATGCAATGGCTCAAAGTGTTAATAGTAACATTAGGCTGGGTAAAAGACTTCTTTCGATCCTGCTTCGCCAGAGATCTCCACCTTGTGGCTTGCAGTGCATAGATTTATACTGTCCAAACTGGCAGCTGCTTAATCGTTTTATAAGGGTAATTCAATCAGAAATTTACTAGAAATTGCTGCTGTTTGTCTTTGAATCAGAGTTCTTCAGCAACCTGAATATTAACCTTACTGATCTGAGTATTGTTTCACTAACTGGGTGTGTATAAAAGCAGTTGTTGCAAGTTTGAATGTATTTTAATATGCTTAGATGAAGCTGCAGACCTGATCAGAAGGATTTGTGGATGCTGGAGTTCCCTGGAATGGAATTTCAGACGGTAATCTGACAATAGAGATGTGATTCTTAAAACTAAAACAAGAACAACAAACACAACAAAAGGCAACCCCCCCCTACTACTTCTGGATGCAGATTGCGTGCAGTTTTAGAAAGAGGCATCGCTCTTCACTTAAATGCATGTATATTGTTGTAAGCTCGTTTTAGCAGTGATAGTCTTGTGTGTTGTGGTAGCATTGTGCTTCTGAAATAAGTTTTTTTTCAGTGCAGAAGAACAATTCATTTTTTAACTGTATGTGTTCTAAAAGCTGCAAAAGAGATGAGAATAGGAGAGGCTGTCAAGCCCAGCATGCCCAAACATGTTTTAATTTATCTTAATCCCACTTTCCTGTTTTCCCACCAGACCACTCAGACCCCTGCCACCCCCACCCCCCCCGCTTTTTTTTCCAGGAACACATCTAGGTGTCTTTTGAATTCATTTATTGGCTCTGCTGCTCATAGCACAATACAGTCTTTGTTATACTTTTAGCTAGAGCTGTTTATATACAGTGACCATAATTTGTTCTCAGTTACATTAGTGTACATCTTAAGTAACACCATCAGAATCAATAACATGGTTCACATCAATGTAGCTGAGAGCAGAATTTAGCTCTGTAAATTTGAACACAATTTTGGCTTAATACTCTTTGTACAATTACAAGAATTTAGAAGATTAAAATGCCATTTTGCCGTACACTAGCAAAAAAAAAAAAAAAAGAAAAGCAGAGCCAGAACTTAGGTTTACATCCTACATTATTGAACTTTCCTAAACTTGATACAGTTCAATTAAAGTTGTTATTTTTGTGGAGAATTAAGTCTGACGCTTACCTAAGGACTCAGAAATCACAGTCAGAGTGAGACCAGTAAGGTTCTAGTTCTAGAATGCCTTTCAGAGATGAGAGGACATGGTGTAAAATTGATAAAAATTTCAAGATTGAATGCAGTCTTTGTATGAATTGAACTACTGCAGTTGATTGACCTACAGTGGGAAGCTACTACACTTAAAGACTCAGGGGGGTCCCTTTCAGGCTTGTCTTTAAAATCTCGTGGAAAGTCATGGAGTCAATCTGGGATGCACAGAACAGAAACAACATTATCATGGGAGAACAGGGGAGATCTGGCGCAGAAGGAAAGTGTGTGTAGTATTCTGGCAGCATAGCAGATGCGGTAGTTGAGATGAGGGAAGTATACTGAAGCAAAAGATGTAGAGAAGCTAGTAATTTTTTTTTCAGAAAAACTCTGAGATAGAAGATAGAGGAGAGCTTTTAGTACAGTTGAAAAAATTAAAATAAAAATCTAAGGCTAAAGAGGAAAAGTTTTAGTTTCAAATGGTCTGTATGTTTTAAAATGTGTAACTTCACTATGACATTTTACGGAGAAAAATGTTAAGATATCGATGATTATTTTAAGAAAAAAACCCAACCTTCTCAAAGTATTGAGATTCAAAATCGCTGTATACATTTTTGTGCTTTTTTGTTCAATAGGATAACAAGCCTTGTATGACATGTTTTAATTAAATTTAGTGTATTAAGAACATCATAAAAAAATGATGTTTGAATTATCCAGAGGTAGTTAATCTAATCTGAAGATTAACTGGGCTGTGGATGCAAAGGCCTTGTGAGATTAGGTCCAATACAGCTCTTTAAAATCAAAGCATTATCACATAGGCACTTCTACTTCCTCAGTGTTTGCTAATTAAAAAAAAACCCACATGATCTTTTCCTCAGAGCATGAAAGCCAAGCTGCATCAGTTCCGTGCACCACTTGTGGGTCCAATAATGCTTGTGTTCACTTGATTTTCTTTGTTACAAGGGTTCTCCATCCCCTGTTCGTCAGGATTAGAATCATGGATTATACACTTACTGACAGTTCTTCAATCCCATTTAAGACAATGATGGTTCTTCTCTCTATTAAGAAACTAATCCACATGTAGAAGCTTAAGCACAATACTGATTCTCTAGGTAGAGAAGCCATGTATGTATAACACGCTTGTGTTTAGAACATAAAATACTGTGGGCCTGAAGATCCTTTGTGCGAAGGATACATGTTCCTGGGCACAAAGGAAACGTGTTACTTATGGTCATACACAGTGAATTAAAAATATTCCCTTTGGGTCGTTAAAGTGTTTTTGAAATCACAGTTGCAGGGTCTGTTTCTTTAGCAGTATGAGAGTAGGGCTTTGAGATTAACATAATAGACAGAAAACAAGTCCTGTAGAAAATGGGATTGTTGTTGCTGTTTTAGCAAGATAAAGCAGTCCATTAAGGGTCTTGGAGCTGAAGCAATGCTGTGAGCATGGAAAGAGAGAGGGGGCCATCAAACCTGCGCCTGAGGACAGGGTGGGTTGACCTTTGGGAGCTGCAGGTTCCTCTCCGTTGCCTTGAGAGGAACCCAACCTGACTAGTTTAAACCGGACACTTAACTTCTGTCTACCTTGTGGTCAAATATACTCCAGGGAGGATGTTTAACAGCCTATAAAGTTTTTGGTAAAAAAATTTACATCTAGCTATCAATACTATATTTTGAGTAGGAAAGCATGATGGGGTCACACCATATCCTAGGAGCTGTGTGATTCAGAGGGGAGAATGAAACATATTTTATTTGTTGCATGTTGAGTGTGCATGAATAAAATTTCATAATGATTATCATCTATGCAGCAGAGTAGTTTTTTTTTTAAAAAAAAACAACCTTTTGGAGATATTTTCCACCTAGATGTACTCTGATGTCTTGAATATAGTGGCCTGAAAATGCTAATTTTTTAGCTAGTGTCATTGAAGTTTTAATAGATAAGCCAGAAATGCATGTTTAGGGTCAAGTTCAATATGATGGAAATTAAGAAACTGGTTTTAAAGATAGCTTTGTCCTGTTCTTAGAAGCTTTGCATGTGGTTGAAGCATTGCTTTTCCTTCATCAGTAGGATGTGAATTTTGATTGGTTTGCCTAAATTCACCTTCTGAATGTCACCAAGAAGTGGTTTCAGAACACCGTATTCAAAATTAGAATCTAATTCTTATGGTATGAAGTCTATATCCACATAATAGAAACAGAAATACAAGCAAAAAAGGAATAGAAGCATCAACTCTTTATCCTTTCTCAAAGAGCTCCAAAGTTCTCAGTGAGTTTCCAGTAGTCTGTCACTTCATAAATGCAAAAGAGCACCAGGTACAGCTTTCAGAGTAAATTTAGTATAATTTGATTATGGAAATCTTATTAACTTAAGTGTGCAGGAAGATGTATGTGTGTGCAATATTACCTTGAAAATACCTGGACCATGAAGAGGTCTGGAACAAATAGTAAGCATGGTGATGAGAGCTTAATGGGGTCTTTCTCGTGTTAACTTTTTATTGTAGTTGTTCTAGATTTGCCAGGGATACCTGGTGTTGAAATCAAGGTATAATATATGCTTGGGTTCTTTGCAGTTGACCTGCCCCAGTTTGCTCTAAAGTCTGGCATAAAAAAAAAATCCATTTAAATTTCCCAGATGTATTGGATTCTGTTGCCCTAAGGTAGTGTTCTTCATCTATTTTGTGCCTTCCTCTGGTGCCCGCAAAAACTACACTGGAAGCTGCCATGTGCCTTTTCTAGAAATACCTTTTTCATTATTCCCCACATATACCTGTGTGACCCACATGCCAAAATTGATTTTACCGTGCTGTGGTTGTAGGTGTTAACTGCTGCCTCATGTTCCTCAAATTCTCCAGAATGTAATGTAATTCCCAGAATTCAAATGTTAAGCAATGGAATTGCTTCTCACCACAACTGCACTATCTTTATTTTCACAGTGTAGAGATGACAGCAGAAACAGGGAAGTGATCTATACCAAGCCTGTTTCAATTTCCAGGCTCAGCAGAACTGTTAGCAGTTAGGTTTTCAGTGTTCCTGGTTCCTGTCATTGCTCTGTGTATCAGTTATTTCATCTTATGCTTTGCCTGTGGTCAGTACAGGGTGGAATAATGTGTTACGCTAGGTGTTTTGGAAATTGTTATCAGCTTTCTATTCTTTTGGAGTTTGTCCCAAAATTCCACAACTGTGATCAACTGATCAGCTTGGCTAAGTCTTTGGAGTCTCTTCGAAGAAAGGTATCTCATGTGGATGTAGTTCTTTATTAACACCAAACTGTTGCAGTGAAAATATATATACACTTTTAATCTGCCTTTCCAATATAGAAAAATACCCAGACCAATGTCTCTTCTAAATCAAACCATTGAGAGGTTCCCCATATACTTTGATCATATTGTTGCTTGTGCATTTCACTTCCAGTCGAATGTCACTGGTATCTTCTGTTTCCTCTTCAAAATCTGTATAACTTAAGCTTTCTTTATGTTTGTGGTACATGCCTGTCTTGAAAGACAATAACATAAGCATTAGTTAAGGTTCCAGTATGGTGCAGGGATACTGCAGAGGGGCTGACATGAAAGGGCTGAAAATCCTGCTCTGGTTCTTCTGCAGATGCTGTTAGGCCACTCTATCATGGCACATCTATCTGTGAATAATGCCATATCAGATAGTATTATCTGGGCATGAGCATTTGACCCCAAAAGAAACGTGGTAACTCTTTTGAAATATAGCAGGTTGATGGCTTTATGGGAGTACATCACGCCAGTTGTTTTCTGTACACATTCAGCTTCCATTGAATGTTTCCAAATGCTAATTCTGTCCAAACTAAGGAGTGGACAAAGTAAGTAGACTAAGTCCTACATTTGGCACAAATTCTGGCCTTGTCTCCACAGGGCACAGATGAAGTGCTTTTGGGATCTCTTCTCTTGTCTTTATTTTGAGGAATAATTAGTAACTATGTTTTGTTCCTTTGTGTCTGAGGGAAAATGTGTGTGCAGCTTTGCAGACTACTCTGTTTACAGGATGTCCTCGTTTCAGCTAGGATAGAGTTAATTTTCCTCCTAGTAGCTAGTATGGTGCTGTGTATATGGAAGAAGGGGCACTGTGCAGAGGCACTGCAAGACTGTTGTCTCTGTGTCACCCAATACAATCACTCTAATAGGATCTTTGTCATCCTTCCACAATATTTGTGCAATTGTGGTGATTAGCCTATACCACTCTCTCCTGTTATAAGAACAGGGTGCTGCTCTTTTCATTGCCTCTTTTGCTTGACTCTTTGGTTTTGTTAGCTTACTTTTGCGTTGATGACTTTTCGTAATGATGCATTGGCCATATTACTGTTTTCTGATATGCCTCATTTTGGCATTTACTTGCAGTATGTAGGTAATTACTTAAGGTCTTAACTCATCTCACCCATTCTGCATGTTTTTTTTTTCCTTCCTCTCCTTGTTCTTGGTAACTTTTGCATTGCCCTGATGCCTGAATTCACTTGAGCTTGTATCTTTTTTCCCTTTTTAGGTTTTTCACCTGCTTTCACAATTGCTGTGTCAGTATGTATCATACTTCTCCCTTCCTAACTTCCTAACTATCTTTTAGAGAATTAGTCTATTTCTCTACACGTTCCTTTTACCTGTCTTCTGTTAATTCTTTGTTTCCTTGCAGGATTCCTTTCTGTATGTCAGATTGGCACCACCACCTCTCTCCATTCTCTTGTTTTCTTTGATGATCAACTAATCCTTTTAGTCATTGGTGCCAGCTGCGCCTGCTCTCCATCCCTGCCATGCTGCTTCACTGATTACACAGGCATGCGCTGCCTCTGTTTGTCACACTCTTCCAGCAGCCTCATATTGCAAAGGTCTACAATTAAAGCTCAGGATCTGTCTTCTTCTCTGCTTGTTTTAAACCTACTCTTGAAAGTTGAAGCATCTTCATGACTTTGATTCTTTCAACCCCAGATCTTTCTTTTAGTTCCTTTTTTTTTTTATCTGAACACATGCTTTCCCATGCTAAATACTAGCTGCATATTTGCCATCTTCAGCATTTTCTTCCGTTTCTGTCCTTGTGCCTCATCTTTTTCTTTCTCTGACCTAGACTTGATTCATGTGTCTTCTGAAGACTACTGCTATAATCATATTTGCTTGTTGCTCACTATGGTGTTAAATCTCCTGACCATCTCCCCTAGTTTTTGTGTTTCAATTGCCTCTAGTGGTTTATGGAGGGAGATGGCTGGTAGCAGTCTTAGAATCAGAGAATCATCTTGATTGGGAAAGACCTTTAAGATCACCAAGTACTACCATCAACCTGACTACCAAGTCCCGTCACTAAAGCATGTCCCTCACTGCCACATCCACACACCTCCTAAATACCTCCAGGGACAGGCAGTCTACCATTTCCATGAACAGCCAGTTCAATGCTTCGCCACCACCTCTGTGAAGAAATTCTTCCTAATATCCAATCTAAATCTCCCCTGGTGCAACTTGAGACCATTTGCTTGTGTTCTGTCCCTTGTCACCTGAGAAAAGAGACTGACATCTGGCTGGTCCTGCTGGCCACGCTATTTCTGATGCAGGCCAGAAGGCCCTTGGCCTTCTTGGCCACTTAGGCACACTGCTGGCTCCTGTGCAGCTGGCTATTTACCAGCACCCCCAGGTCTCTTTCCTCTAGGCAGCTTTCCAGCCACTCTTCCCCAGGCCTGCACTGCTGCCTGGGGTTGTTGTGCCCCAGGTTCAGGGCCTGGCACTTGGTCCTGTTGAATGTCATGCAGTTAGCCTTGGCCCATCGACCCAGCCTGCCCAGGTCCCTCTGCAGAGCCCTCCTACCCTCATGCAGATTCACAGTTCCGTCTAACTTGGTTTTGTCCTCAGTCTTATTGAGGGTACACTCTCTTCTCCTGAATGCAGCTCTGTGCCACTTCAGTTGTACAAATCTTCAAAGTACGGTCTTAAATTCTGCTGCAGAAGCAATGTCTTCATGTTTATAATGTACCTACTGCAGTGCCTAGTAGTCTGGCTAGGTAAGTGGATTGCAAATGTTTATGTTTTTCTTAGAGCTCAGTTTATTTTGTTACTTCATTTTCTGACTTCTCCAGCCCGTTTTATCTGTTCATAAAACTGCCAGTTCTATGAAGTCCATATTTTTGACTGCTTTTGCTAACAACTCCCACTGTAAAATAAATGGTTCAAATACAATGCATTCAGTAATTGCAGTGCTGTCTTTCATGCTTTTTCCTTTGCTGTCTTTTACTCCTTTAATATAAGCAATGTTTTTGTACACATCTAAGCAAACTTTTCTGTTTTCCGTGCTGTTTTGGGGATCTCAGTAGATTCAATTCTTTCTATTCCCTTGTTTGTCCTCAGTTGTTTTATCTTCTTCTTCTGGTTCAGATCACGCACAGCACTTGCTCTTTCTCTGTTGGTATTAACTAGATAATTATTGTTACGCTTCAGTTAGAACTTGAATGTTTTTGTCTCCATATTCAAAGGGTAGGAAATAATGCAAAAGATTAAAACAATTTCGCCAAAATACCAGCATATCTGATCTTACAAAGAGATCTATGTTGCTAGCATCATGTTGATTTTCAAATTAATCAGATGGCCTTGCGGCCACAAGAATGACTGAACATAAAAACGGAGATTCAGCTCGTGGTATGGAGTAATGTGGATGGAAGACTGTGTCGCTAAAGTCTTGGTATATGTAAAATGAGCAACACTGATCTGAGTTCATTTTTGGATGGCTTGGGCATAGATGTCATAACTCCAAATGTATGTGGAGGGTAACAGAAAGCAGCATTCCTGTGAATGACCAGTTGTTCTGGGAATATCACCTGAACTATATATTCACTTGTCTAGTTCATGCTAAAGGTACTAACGTTTTCTTCTATTTGTAGCTGTTAAATGAAGACTTTGTGTTTTGAAACTGAGGATATTAGAGACACATTTAGTTGATGGAAGTTGGTGGTGATAGCCCAAGAGGACAGAGCTATGTACAAGAAGCTTGAAAATAAAGTCTGAGAGTATCCTAAATTTCCTCTTTTGTGTTTCCTGTTTAATTCTGTACTTGCAGGGGAGAAGATAGTGCATATCTAAGTTTCATCTGTGTTATATGGGAAACTGCAAAAAGAAATTTTTGCCTTTTTAAAATCCTTGATCACTCTTAGGATCTTCTGGAAGTTTATTTATCCACGGTAGCATCAAGTCTGAATGAAATACAGAAGATGGAAAACTCACGGTATCTTACCACGCGGCTTTTTCATGGTTCACTTTTCTCCTTTGCCTTTTACTTGAGGGCAGAACTAGGGTAGAGAAATAATTTTTGTTCGCTTCTGAAAGGTTACAGTAATAAAGAAACTCTTGTTAACATCAGAGTATATGGCAGGCAGGAGTTTTCACAGTCTGGCATTGTTTATTTTACCAGCAATTTGGAACCTTCTGCACTCTTAAAATATTGGCAAGAAAATATTTAACTGTTAACTATTCTGTGGCATGCGTGTGTTTGAAGCCCTGGGGAGGAGGAGTGCTTGGGGAAATTGGGTTTTTCTCAGCTTATGATTGAAACCAGAAGGTGCAGAATATTGGTAGAAGGTGAGAGTATTGTGACTTCAAATTTCAATTTTACTCGAATGTAGAACTGATGGGAGAATGCCAGGCAGGTCACGTATGAGCAGGGCTGTGATAGGAAATAGTGGGAAGTCTGATGGAGCAAACACAAATAAGCCAGGCTGCTGGACACTACAGAAATTAATTTCAAAGTTAGATAGTGAGAGTGAGTGTTTGCATTTGTCCTGACCTCAGCCACTGGATAAAGGTTGTAGCAGTACTAGGTGTTAGCATCAAGGATTAGGCTTACTAATTGCATGGAATCTAGCAATTATTCCTCAATTTTGAAATGAAATAAAATGAACTCTTTTTTGTGTGTGGAGGGTTTTATTGGAGAGGAGATGGCAACTGCTTTGGGGGACATGCTTGTTCCTACTCAACAGAAACTTGGAAACTTCTTGGAGAAAGATTATTTTCCCCTGGGGAAGAAAATAATTAAGGAAAACATGCTATTTGGTATTAACAAGATCATTCTTGTATTTGTGCGTAAAATGTAGCCTCTTCCAGTAAGATTACTAAAAGCTATGCTAAAGATAGCATTTTTTTTTCTATTCACGCTAGCTTATTTCAGATGAATTCCTATGAAGTCAGCAAAGTGACCCGATGATTGGAATCCAGGATCATCTAATGGGCTGTGGCTGTCTTGCTGCAAGTTAGGACAGGAACAGATACACAGAAGAGGTGCCAATCTCTCTGCAAATATCAGTAAGAAATGAATGAAATGGAACATGTTAAGTAGTCATCTTCTAATGTCAGCTGAAGATCCAGTATACGACTTCTAACAGTGACCAGAGATAGTTCGGAAAAAGTATGAGAAAGAAAACAAATGTGTAGCATGACTTCTGGTATGTCCTCTCAGCATTCACTGATGTGTAATATGAAAGTTGCATAAGGACTGTCATATTTAGTGTCTACTAGCAGAGCAGTTCTCTATGAACATGTAGTCCTTTCTTGACCCCTTTCATATTTTTTGCGTATTAATGTACTGTGACAATGACTTCTACAAATTAACAAGAATTTTTTCTCTACATGAGAAAATACTCCTGTTTGTTTTTAACGTATTGTTTGGACATTTCACCAGCTTCTTTCTACATCTTGTTTTATGAGAGGAGTAATTCCTTATTTACCTGCTCTATACCACTCATTGTTTTACCTTCTCCATCTTCTTTCTCATTCCTTCATGAATACTACTAATGAGTCCTCTCATATGTCTAATCCTCTTGGTATTTTGTGTTTTTTATTTTTTTATATCTTTTCTGAGATGAAAAAGTATTACGTGCAGCGTTTTATGTATGGGCACACTATGGATTTGGGGTGGAAGAGGTTCCTCTTGTACTACATTCATGATATTGTATTACGTTCATAATAATTCATGAAACTTACTCGTCTTTCTCCACTATTGAATGTTGAGGTGAAATTTTGGAGATATCTCCATTAAAAACTCTTTAATTTCTTGAATTGTAGCTGTTAAGCAAGGGTACGTTGTTGTGTAAATTTCTGTAAATGATTGCTTTTTCTTAACGTCTACTACTAGTACCTTTATCAGCACTGAAAATTATTCATAACTATCTGCGATTGTTAATCAATTTATTATTGTGTTTTTCTACTACTTTGTACTAATGAAAGTCAGGATTTATCAGTCTGTACTTCCTTGGATCTCCTGAAATAATTCTCACAATTGACTCTACCTTTTGTGGCTCTGCAATCATATTAAAAGCTACCTAATATTTTTCATGTAGTTTAGAACTTGAGGAGCACAGGGATTTTGTTGTTCTATATTTTTGTCAAGTTGTTTTAAATCTTTTTCTATGAGCAGATTGTACCACATGGAATATGAGGGACTCTCAGAATGCTGGGTGGTAGTGAGGTGGTGACAGAGCTTTGTTTATTCACTGCCTCATCCAGTGAAACATCTTGGCCATCAGATGAAACTAGTAGGTGTTAGTTTAAAGAGAAACAAGCAGGAGATGGTGGTTCTCCTCACGGGTAGTAGACAAGGGAACTTCTTGGTGAAGCATCTTGTAGATGCAGAAAGTTCACTGGATAAGTTGCTTGAAATAAAGACCTTCTGAAGATTAGTATATAAACAGATCTCAAGGGCTGAGAAATGCCCTGAGCTGAAAGTGGTTGGGAGAATGCTTTGAGGAAGCACATATAATCTTGCACTGTTTACTTCTCTTGGTGTATCTGGCTACTGTTGTGTGTTGGGTGGACCCTTGGTCCGATCCACTACATTTCTTTCCTACTAAAGAGTGTGTGGGACTTCCTCATAGTTATTCAAGTTTGTCTCAGTAATGAGGCCAACTTTTACAGGATCTCTGTTACCTGCTCATGTTGAATACCTACCCTAATAATTTATTTAGCTTTACTACTGTCTTCTCCAAGTGCCTCTTTTAAGCTTCTTTGTGTAGCTTCCTTTCAGTTTCTCAGACAGAATTCTTGCTTCTGGTTCATTCAGAAACATTTTAATGATCGGTTTTAGGCTTTTAGCAAGTAGGTCTTTTAAAAGAGGCATTACAGCAAAAACTCTCTACAGCTGCTCACCCTTACAGAGAATCAGCGCAACTAGACAGAGAGCACAGCAATTTGACTTCTCTTCCATGATTTTTCTCTTGAAAGGTTGTCAATGAGCTCTGCCAGCCACATACTACAGAGAAAAGAAGAATTCAGAATAAGCCCCCATATATTTAATATAATTAGGATTGTATTGTGACCTACTCTGCATTTTTACTTGTTACCATGGCAAAGTTTCCAAATTAATAGACTGCAATATAGAAACATACCTCATTTTCTTAATACTAGCCGTCTAGTAGGGGTGGCCGTCAGGTTTTTCTGAAATCTGTAGATAATGTAGTATAACTTGCTTTGCTATGTCTGCTTGAAAAACAGATATGCTCTAAGGTGTGTTATTGATGATTGTACAGTTGTTATGAAGGTAGCAGAGCATGTAAAAGTCTTTTTCCATTAACATGTTTTTATAGATTGAAGGTTTTGGCAGGAACTGGTTCTGATACAATCTAAAATAAGTTTAGCTTTTTTTTTAGGTTAATACAATGTTAAACATTTAAGGTGGCTTTAAAGACTGTTCTCTGAAGTTAATTATCTTCTGTGGTACATTACAAAATTAATGTCTCTTAATTGGAAAATTAGATTATTTTTAAAAGTTACTATTTTAAAGTGTATGGGGAATCACAGCTGCAGCTAATTACAAGCCAGTAAGCTTGACCTTGTTTGCAGACAAAGAAACAGGATGGTTAATAAAAGACTCAAAAAATAAAGATTGGAAAATACTTTCTGTAATATCTGTCATTTCACAACTATGCGAGATTGCCTGAAGGAGCTAGCGTTTTCGTCCCCTTGCTATGGAGGTATTTTTTATCTGTTTTATTAGTTTAGTCTTTTTGATCTTAGCTGCAGTCTCAGTCCCTTTCAAAACTGCTGTCCTACAAGTAATAGTTATGTTATTAGAAGAAGTAAAAGGGTTGTATGCAGTCTTTTCCATTTTATGCCATGTGCATTTATTAAAAGGTCAACAAAAACTTAGAAGCCCGTATATAACTGTATGTGGTTATATTATTTATAACTAATGTAAACACATATAATAAGTCATTCTTTCCAAATGCAGATTTGGAGAAGGTCTGGGGAAAAAAAAGTCTGAATGTTTGAGGATTGGCAAAAAATAATTGTGAATGATTTGTCTTTATGTCCTTTAGGAACTCCTGCCGACACTGACTGCTCTAGTAATCAGAAGTGTAAATAGAAGTGATTCATGTTTGTGGCAGCATGGCTAACAGAAGTCATAGAATCACAGAATTCGTAGAAGTCCTCAGAGTAGACTCCTTCATAACAACAGAAGGGTACTCAGAGCTGCGTGACTAGTTTTGTGCAAGAGATGGACTAATTTTACTGTATCAGCATAAAACACTACTTTGCTACTACAACTTTGACTACTCTGGGAGTACTCTGATGATGCAGTACATCAGTGTACCTAGTGTAAACATTACCTTAACAACCTTGTCTTAATATGAAAAGAGGACTGTGGTGACACATTTACTGTGTACACGCACAAGAAAAAATGCATTCTACAGGAGAAACATTTTATTCTAGAAGGAATGGTATAATGAGAATGAGGAGGTGGAAGCTAAAGCCAGAAAATTCAAATATGAAATGAGATACACATGTTCAGCTGTGAGGGTGATATGCTTTAGCCAAACACAACTTACTGAGCTTAGTACAGAGGGAACTCAGTGAAATGTAATGGCCTGTGATATGCAGAGGGTCAGGCTCTATGATCTAATCATTTCTTCTGGCTGAAATCTCTTCATAAAAAAATCTAGTTCAACCATAACTTATGGCCTAAAGAGAGGAATTGCTGCATGAAATTCAATGACTAGTGCTTGCACAAGGTGAGTTAGAAGTGTCCCTTCTGACTTTATAGTCTATGGTTGGATTAATGTGTTAAAGTAGCTTAAGGTCACAATACATGCTGGCAAAAACCATAACAGAAAGATACTCCTGTTAAAATGCTTTCAAGTAGCATAGCCTGTGGAGATGGCAGCTATGTCCACACTAGTGTGTACTGTGGCCCAGCGGGAACATGCATGTTGAGGGAAACAGTTAATGATCCAGCATCCCTGATACATGGGCTGAATCCTTATGTGGTGCTGGTGTTGGGCTGATCCCATGACCTGGATATCTCTTAGCAGGCAGAGCACATCCCAGCACATTTTCCAGCTTGTCCTCTCTGAGACAGACTTCTCTGCAGCATAAACCAAAGCTGGTAGGTAGGGATGGAGAGGAGATTGATTACGAAAGAACATTCTCCATCCAACCAGAGAGATTAGTATAGAATTATCCTAAAGCACCTTTCTTTTTAACTGTACACCTATATGTATGATAGTTCCATACATGCGTAGTGTATACAATAAAGCAGTGTGGTCTTACTTTCCTAGAGATTTTGTTAGAATACAAACCCTTAAGTGGGACTTGATATAGTAAATTGCCTGATGTAGCAGTACGACTCAGCATCTGGCTGTTAAACGATGCATATTGAACTTGAGGCTGAAGATAAGATTTCTCACTGCAATATAGTAGCGAAAATGCAGTGTGCACGCTGTAGTCTGGCAGGCAGAATGTGGGATCATGGAGTGCTTTAATGAAAAGTTGCGATGTAGTAGGCAGATGTACAAAAATATATATATATAAAATATATATGAACTAAGGTAGTTCTGTGTGTTAATTTAGGTGATGGTACATTAATTTATTCTGGTGACAGTTCTACAATGGATTGTTGCAAAGAAGACAAAGGGGCTGAGTCCCTAGAAGAGCTCCAGATGTTATGGATTTTTTTTCTTGTTATTAGCAATTACTCACTTGGAGTTGTCTAGCAGTTTTTGTTCTTAATAATGAACTGTGGAAGAGTCAGCAGAATCATGACTAGCCAGATCATGAAACTTGGTAGTGGTAAGAACATGTAGAAGTTTGAAAAGAGGAAACATTTCCAACAAACCCTGATTTAGATTTGCTCATTTTTCGTACTTTATAAATAAGTTTTTTTTCCTACAGTGTTTGTACTTAACCTCTGCTGTTGTATTCTTCAGAAGCTGCAGTATTCCTTTAAACATAATTTTATTGCTAAGATACTGCTCCATCCCCAAAGTCACATTTTATATTTTAAACTGTTTGTCTTTTAAGATGTATTTATTACCATGTTTGTTTAACTTGGTTATCTCCTTCATCAATCTGTTTCTTGCTAACTTAAAGCTGCTGCTCTTTGTTTTCAGTATAGAGGGCTGCTTCCCTGGGGAAGTATAGTCCAGGACTTGTCTCTGTAATGGGACTATTTGTTTTCTTTGCCCCTTGCAGTTGCCTGCTGTAACATTTGTAGTATGTGTTAAGTAATCCTTGAGGTAACATTTTTATTATGTCATAAAAAGTGCGTGGCAAATATATAATAACTCATGGAATTTGTTTGTTTAAAAATGGAAGGATAATTTATTGAGTGTGTTACATGAGACCTGCTCCCCCTTATTAGAGCTGTAGAAGTGCAGCTTATTTAGAAGTATGTTCTATTGAGAAAAACCACGATCTCTGACATACACAGAAAGTTTGAGCATGGTTGGGTAGAAATGACATCATAGTTTATGTACTCAATAAAAATTTAATTAAGTCATTACAGAAGTTGCAGTCATCATTTAACCCTCTGATTTCTTATGGTTAGTTCTTTTTTTTTAAACATTCTATAATAACCAGCCACCAAATCTTGATAGCCTATAAAATATCTGCATGAATTTTAATAGCTTATATTAATGGGAAAATATGAGTAACTGACATAAAAGGAATTTTCCTTGTGTTTGCACTATATGCATTTCTATAAAAATTAACTGATGAAAAAAGATAGTGGTTTAATGGAAGAATATTTAACTGGAGATTTGCTAGTGTGGCAAAAACTAATTCGCATTTAGATAGAAAAGCTGTTGCATAAGCACCAAGTTGAGTACCCTTAAGGATGCTAAGAATTTAGGACATGGCTCGTACTTTCATAAGTGTTAAGATACTAAATATGCAAGGTTTTCACAGCTTTTCTTTAGCCTTGTGATAAGCTGTACATCAAAAAGCAGTAATGCTCAGTCCATTGTAGAACTGACTTTCTACCCTGTATTCCTGTTGACAGTTTTTTTATAAAACCTGCCTCCAAGATGCAGTCTCATAGATGAGTATTCTGCTAGTATGCAGGTATGAAGATAATTATCTTTGCGCGTGAGGTCTGTTTAAAACAAGAACAAACAAACAAATAAAAACCAATGGAAGCATAGCTCAACCCTCAGGAGAAGAACCGCTTATTAAACCATTCTGTTGATAGAAATAAAAAAATACAGGCAAAAGAAGTAGATGGTTTGCCAGAGGGAGGTGCACGTGAGTTATTTCAGCCCTCTCTCTGCTGATCTCCTTTCGTTCTGTCTCAAGCTCATATAGGGGTTAGTTCTGCAAGCCAATGAGTGGCTTAGGCTATACCAGCAAATATTTAAGCAATTGTTAAATTTAGTTAAAAGTCAGTGTGGAACTTAGGCTGAGTCACACAGCATAAGGGGAACTATCTGTGTCATCACAAACTGAAAGAAACTCGGTCATAGTGAATGACTAGTGCATCTGAGTTTCTACTGAGATGCTATAGGAACAGAATTCATGTGATTCCCAAATGTACAAGTCAATATTGAGAAGTAATATTAAGAAGTGGTAGGGATACTATCTTTAGTATTATGGTATTTCTACTGTGACAGAATGCCCAGCTTTGAGGTCCATGCTTTAGAAAAAAAAAAAAAAAAAGAGTTGGAAAAAACTCAGTTTCTAAAAATCCTGTACGAATGAATCCAAGCTCTGGAAAAGCAGCTTAATAGTTAAAATGCAGAGGAGTCTTCATTATCTTACTCTATACTGCTACTGAAAGGGAACAGCCTTGCCTTCACTCTTCACCCAGTTGTATCTTTTCCTCTGTTCATGTGGCTCTGTGCCAGCACTGGTGGCTGAGGATTTTTCTGCCATTCCTTGACTTTATAGCCATAACCTTGACTTTGTCTTTCTTTTGTGTACAGACTTAACTGAGCTGCATTGCACATTATTCGAAAATCTTTAACTATACGAACATCATTACTTACAGCCAAATCCTAACTTATATTGGCCAAGGCGCTTTTTCTTCTTTTCCTACTGATAATATTTTTTTCATCACCTCTTCTTTAGAACCCATACAGAAGGTTTTCGCTTTATTTTTCAGATTAATTCTGTTGTTCTAAAGGAAGATTTGAGACGTATGGTAGAAAATTTCTATGCAGCTCTATTTGGATATGATGAGGTAAGAAGGATGTTTTCAGAGAAATGTGCAAGAACAAATAGACCCAACTAAGTCACTGAACACAGAATGTTGCAGATGGGTAAAGCATTTGCTGTATGTATTGTTGGAGAAATGTTACACTGTAAGCAGACTTCTTAGTGATCATCTTATGCTTTGAATTACAGTACTTTTAAGAAAAAAGAAAGCACCTGACATACTGATTTAAACCATTGGACATAGAAGAAGGAATATTCTTTCTTCTGTTTCACTGTCCCTGCTGTCAATAAATAATTTTCTTCCTCTGAGTCCCATTGTACTCAGCTATACTTTGAGAGCAAATAGAGCATTTATAAAGAGTGTGTATATGAGGAAGTATTTATAGGAAGTATCTGATCAATATGGGGAGGCAAAAGTATCACTGTGCGCAAGCATCTATGGGATTTCCAAGGAGAAAATACAATTGTGTTAGCTCTTTTTAGTAGTTATTTTTTTTCCTCTAGTGGATATTGTTCTTCATATGCTCTTATTCACGGGGTAATATTTGCATTCACGTGGTTATTTTGCATTATTAATACATTATTAATGTCTCTTAAATTTAAACTTCATAGAGTTTTGGACAGTGTTATGAATGTGAGTCTTTAATCTAGTTTTAAGTGTTGCCATGATGTGTGTCTGTGTCTGTTTTTTTTCTTTTCTCTTTTTGTTGACAGTCTTTTTGCAAACAAGATGTCAAATTAAAGACAAATGTTGACCTCTTATTTTTAACAGAATATTTTAAAATCCACTCTTTCCTTCGGCAAATGTTGTCAGCAGAGACAGGAATTATGAGACTATGGTGATAACACCATGTAATCTGAAAAGACAACAAAAGTTGGAGAGAATTTATAGAAAAGGTGTTCATGGATGTGATTCTTCTGTAAGCCAAATTTAGTATTAGATTTAACTGGATATCTAGATAGTTCTTGATGAAGAGTTCTCTTTTTCTCATTTAGAATGAAAAACATAAAAGCAAAGCAAAATAGCAAAGTCCTCATTACTTCTCTGCAACATCATATTATGCATCCTTTTCCTCCAGTACATAATTGGAGAATTATACGTCCTCCAATTGTCATGGTCTTCACAAAATTTTGTAAAGTGGTGTTGTCTTCTTTGTAAAGCCAAAATCTTCATGGTAAAGTTTTCGTAACAGAAATGCAGTGATTAGCTCCTGCATTTAGGAATATCCTAACCTAGCTTTTTTTTCCAGATTAACTTGCCAGAATATTTGTTACAGACTGCTCTGTAAATTACTTAATTTAAGGCCAGGCTTGTTTTCCATTCTGTAAAAAGAGTGATGTTGATGCCTTTTCATATGTGCTGTCTGTAGTTGCTGTGGGCTTTGAGGCATGTAATATTGTCAGTTAACAAGTAATTTTTAACCCACCTCTGTACTTTAGGGAATTTTGTCTGATGATCATGTTCTGGCAGCAGCTCTTTGGAGAAACCTTTTTAACAGGAACTGTGAGGACCCTCGGCATCTGGAGTTACTTGTAGAGTATGTGCGTAAACAGGTACGCTACAGCTCATAGCGTGAATTCTCTTCATTCTCTTGGTTGGTATATTGAATGTTTATTTTTGCTTGCATACTATGTAGCTCATTTCTCCTTATCAATATCACTTTTTTAATGCTGATTATTTTTAAGAGAAAAAGTAAAACCATAAAAACTGACTGATATTCATTGTGGTTTGATGAAAAATAACTACAGAGAAATTCACAGAGGACGTGCAAACCTGTATTCTTTTTTCTGGGCCCACGTTATCTTCTGATACTGATACTGATTCTGATACTGAACTTCTGGGACTGAACAAAATACATCAGAAATGGGCTGCAGTTTGCTGTAGAATTATACGTGATGCTGTGGAGTTGGAATCCTTGATAATGAAGTAGCTAGCATGCAGTGATTAAAATTCTTCTGATGATCTTTGTATGTAAGTATGTGAAAGGTTTTGTTTTCCAGTTTCTTTTAGTTATTACTCAGAGGAAAATATATTAAACAGTGTTTGTCCTCTCAACCCTTAGGAAGTTTCTGAACCAGATTTGTAGGAAGTGTTGGGTAGGACCTCGTAGATATGGTCCAGGTGGGTACCAAAGACAGAAAAAGGGTGAAGAGGACTGGAGGAAAAGTATAACTGTGGGACAGAAAATTGAAGTCTAGTACCTCCACAGCACCATTCTCTGTAATGGTTCCAGTGCTGCATTGAGGACCAGGTAGAGACTTGGAGGTGTATTCATTGTGACTCTCAAAAAACAGCATGGGAAGTGAAGGACTCAAATTTGTCAGGGACTGAGGTTGCTTCTGGATTGCTAGCAGGATTCTCAGGAGGGACAGACTTAATGCTTAGGGTTGCTGATGCTTAACATCAGTGAAGCTGTAGGAACATTTAAAACTAAAGATTATCAAGAAGTAAACAAGCATAAAAATATGTAATTTGGGAAAGTATTGCCAGGTAGAGAATTTGTAGCAACTTTGTAGACTTTGTAACACAGAGGATAGGAGAGAAACTGTCAGCAGTCAAATAGAAAACAGTGACCATACAGATAAAAGTGGCACATCAGAGAAAAGTCAGCACAGCTTCTGTGAAGACAGGTCATGCCTCACCAGTCTGTGGCTTGAAAATGTCATTGACGCTGTAGACAGTGAATATTTGATTTATGTAGTCTTTACGGATTTTTAGGAAACTTCCAATAAAGCATCTCACCAATTATTATTTTTAAAAGAAATTGAGCAGTTGCAGGGGAAGAGTGAAGGTACTCCCATAGACAAGCAACTGTGAAATATAGATAATAGGGGTCAATAAATAAAACCTCAAGGTTTAACACAGGAAAGGGTTGACTGCAGAAAGAATTTGTGACAGTGAATGCATGAAGAAACGGCAAATACGGTTGAGTGCAGACAACTGTAAAGTGGTGCACTTAAGGAGAAAAACTAATCCAGCTTTATGTCTATAGTGAAGAGCTCTAGCATGTCAAAAGACCGCACAGGAATAAGTCCTTGAGACTATAGTTTTATTATGTAAATGTCAACTCGATGCTCAGTAGTGTTTAAAAAAAGTAAAACAAATGCTCAGATCTGCTAAGGAAGGAATAGGAAATAAAATTTGGTGTTGTAAAGCCACTTGAATAACCTATAATGGGTTTGACTCCCAACCGTCATGAGACATAAAGAAAAGAAAAAACAAGCAAAGAGGGTTCAGATAAGAGCAATAAAGATGATAGGAAGCAGCTTCTGTATTAGCAATGACTATAATCACTTGCCTGAAAAATAGGGTGAAAGAATAGATTTGTGAAATCTGGAAGGCGTATGGAAGGTGAGTGAGTGTGGTGGTTTCACGCCAACATGTACCTAAACTCTGCCATGCTGCTCTCTCACTCTCCCTCCTCAAAAGAACAGGGGGAGAAAATATGATAGAAGAAAAGCTCACAGGTTGAGGTAAGGACAGGGAGACCACTTGCCAATTTTCATCAGGGGTAAAAACAGACTCAGAGTAGAGAAATTAATGTAATTTATTGCCTGCAACTAACAGACTAGAGCAGTGAGAACTAAAAGCAAACTAAAAACACCTCTCCCCCATTCACCTCCCCTGAATGGCACAGGGGAACAGGGAATGGGGGCTGTGGTCAG
Organism: Cygnus olor; assembly: GCF_009769625.2. Classification (NCBI taxonomy): domain Eukaryota; kingdom Metazoa; phylum Chordata; class Aves; order Anseriformes; family Anatidae; genus Cygnus; species Cygnus olor. Next base: position 1,564,879 of record NC_049184.1, read on the forward strand.
TCCCTAATGCTTGGTCTCCACTGCTCCTTCACGGTCACTCTCTGCCTCTGCTCCAGCATGGGGTCCCTCCCACGGGATGCCGTCCTTCCCGAACTGATCCTGCGTGGGCTTCCCACAAGCAGCAGCTCTTCAAGAACTGCTCCCACAAGGCTCCGTACCACAGGGTCCATGTGTCAGGAGCGAACTGCTCCAATATGGGTCCCCCTCGGGTAGCAGCTCACCCCAGATCCCCTGCTCCTGCATGGGGCTCCTCCATGGGCTGCAGCATGGAGATTTGCTCTGCTGTCATACCCATGGGCTGCAGGGGGACAGCCTGCTCCACCATGGGCCTCTCCACAGGCGAGCTTCAGCTCCATACCTGGAGCACCTCCTGCCCTCCTTCTGCACTGACCTTGGTGGCTACAGGGATGGTTCTCTCTGCATTTCCTTGCGCCTCTCTCACAGCTGCTGCTGTGCAGCAGGTTTTTTTTTTTTTTTTTTTTTCCTTCATCATTTTGCTCTCCGGAGGTGTAAACAGCATTGCTCACTTTGGCCACCAGTGGGCTCTTTTGGGTCCCCTGGCTGGAGCTGGCTCTTTTCTAATATGAGGCAGCTCCTGGGCTCTCCTCACAGGGACTGCCCATGCAACCCCCCCACTATCAAAACCTTGCTACATAAGCCCAATAGAGCAAGGAAAGGCTGAATGCAGGTTGCCACAGGTCGCTCGGGTTGCTGAAATTGTACATGGGTTTTAATGTCACTGGCAAGTCTTATTGAAGAGAAGTTTGTCTAGGGTTATTAAATGTAGAGCAACAACCTGAAGCTCAAAATCTCTGTACTAACAAATTTTGTGAGGGAGGGAAAATAAGGAAAATAACATTGCATTCATGCATTGTATTCAACTCCTGCTGGGGAATCTGCTACGGACTGTCAGAAACAGGATGCTGTGCTTAGGTGGCTCTTCAGTCTGATCCTTGTTGCCATTGATGTATTTCCTCTGTTGAGAAACTCCTCGTCAGATTATCTTTTTTTGCTAGTAAACATTGGAAATCCCTTGTGTAAGATGGCTTTCACATGTGTTCTTGCTGATCCTGTCTTTAACAGTGGCTATTATTGGATGCCCAGAGAAGAATGTAACAACAGGGCAAGTGTGTGTGCTGCTTCCCTGGTTGATTCTTAGCAATCTATGCTCAGGCTTCCTGAGCCAGAGGTGGTGTTTTTAATTTTTAATGCCTCTTGATGGGCTTTTTAGTTCCTTTCCCTCACCCCAGTGCTTGCAGTGTCTTGTGGCAGCAAGCATGGCATTTACAATGTGTTAACGCAATGTTATGTGACAACAGTACTTTGCTTAAATGTTTTGTTTGCGTTGCACCTTAAAATTTCATTTGATGCCAATTATTTCTTGTAGTGTAAGAACGAGTGTTCATTCCCTGTTCATCTCCTTCATCAGCCTGTGCGTTTTTGTAAGTCTCAAAAGTTCCCTGCTGGTCAGGTCTTTTCCTACTGGGAAAAGCCCTGGTCTATGTGAAACCACTTTTATGAGAGCGCTCCTTGCAGATAATGGTACTAGCAGTGTGTCATTGGAATTAACTGCTTGGAAGATGAAATGAATCATGTTACTTTGCGTGGCTCTTCTTTGTCCTGTTGCCAAACTTCCAGAGGAAGCATTAGCTAAGGAATTAGACAACCTTGCGCAGTTAACTCCAGTTGATCTGCAGATACTTATCTCCTAGCCTGTCTGTAACGCTTAAGCAGTCATAAATCTTTTTCAGTCTACCTCTCACAAATGGCAAAGTATACCAGAAAGTAGCATGTTCGCGTAGCTCTTGAGGGCCTTTAATGAGTGTCAGGATGCCTTGCACTAACACCCTGTCTCTTGCAGGTGCAGCACCTGGACGCGCTGAGCGGGGAGGACCTGCTGTTGACGGGTGAGGTGAGCTGGAGGCCTCTTGTGGAGAACAACGCCCGCAGCATCCTCAAGCCCCTTTCCCCTGTTTACAATGACGAAGGACTGTGAGAGCATCTCTCAAACCAGCTTGGGAAACATGCCTGAAATTGAACTAGGCAGAGGCTGTGAGGTCAGGAAGTGAAAACTGCTGTTGAAAAAGAGCATATTTAAATAGATGTCTTATCTGTGGTAGCTGAATAGCAAATTGGACAGCCTTACTCTTCTGAATATTCACCTGTGAATAAAGCTAGTTGGTTTGGGAACCTGTGTTCTTTTTATGGCACTGCCTGGTCCTTGCAGACAAATTGCAAGACCTGCCTTCCATCTTGGGAAAACAGATGTTTTACCATGACTTATAATTATCTCCAGAAGCCATTTCTGTCCTTTGCCTCCTTTAGAGAGCTGCTACATACAGACTGTATGGTGTTCCTTTGCTTACTGAATGGTTGTTAATACAAATCTGAGCTTTGCATATTAGATGTTAATATATCCTAAAAGCCTGATATCAAGATGGCATGGTCCATTTTTGCTTTAATAGAGTTAAGAATTGCTTTATCAGGTTCTGAAGGATTTTCCATGAAAATCCTTTTTAGGAACTCTTTGCACAGGAATAGGAAGATGCAAAGAATAATGCATGGTCCCCAGTAATCCTCTAACTCTAGCCATCTTAATGAGGAAAAAAAGTCTGAAACATGGCTGGGCTGTTGCTAAAGCTACCTCAGAGTACTTGATATTTCAGAGGAGCTCTGCCATGCTGATATTTCCATATTCTTTTGAGAGCTGTGGTCTAAGAATTTATTCATGAAAATAACATCTATATTTCTGTCCATGGCTCTTAATGGGATAGGACTGTGCTGCCCCCCACCCCCAATGCAGTGGTCCAGGGTTTTTCAACAAGAGCTGTCAACCCCAATTAAAAGTTTATATGGCTGTGCAAGCAAATTACCCCAACACAGTAATTATGGGAGCAATAGCTCCACTGATTAAATCAGCAGAGGCTGAGGTGTACTGTGTAGGTGGATGGTTCATCAGGCTATTTCCAGGTCAGTGACAAAAACAGTTTTCATTTCTCTCATGTCTAAAATTGTAGTCTGTAATAAATGCCAGTCTGGGTAAAAATGATGTGTATGTGTTTTCTGGGCCATACATGACTGATAAGAATAAGCCCTATGATATTAGGGTGTATTCCTAATAACACTATTAAGCAAAAGTGGAGGAGGATGATTCTTAGTTGATGAAATGTTATTTCTGTTGAAAGTGTGACTGTGCCTGGCTGTGATTGTTCATTATGACGTTGTTTTCTTCATATTGTATGTTTTGTTGAATATTTGACATCCCTCCTCTGTGTGAAGAGCAGTGGGTTGCAGAATATAGGCTCCCAAACACTGGCCTGCATTTTTTTTATCCTTCACTTAAGGAACCTTCTCTATACAAAAAAGGCATTTTGTTATTTTTTTTCCAAGCCGAACTTCCTCAGTTTAACTTGTTATAAAATGAGTCATGTAAAGAAACCCTCTATGTGTGAGGTGTATCCCTTCTCTGTGAAAACATTACAGACCAAACAACTTGCTTGCAGTTTATTTAAGATGCTTTTGTTGAAAGCTGAGCTAAGCAGAGAAACCTCTTATGTGTGAAGTATTATACAGTGTATGTGAGATAATAACACCTTGTAATTCATTACAGCTGGGTTGTATTTACATAAAAGAAGGCTGAGCTGTGTAGGAATTTGCTGATTAATTTATTTTTAATGGGAGTGAAGTATACCAAGTACCAAAATAAACTTTACTTTGTGTATCTTACTGCTCCTGAAATAGGTGGAAAAATTAATGGTAGATATTTTGGCTCAAAGCTACATACATTAATTCATATACAAAACAGTCATTTAAACTTTAACCCCTTTCCTGCTATGTAATTTAAACCTGGACTCATGTTATTCATGCTATGGGAACACAGGACTGGGTGTACACCACCCAACCCAAAGGACGTGGTGCTGCACACAGGTCAGAGATCGTGCAGTGTCTGTGGCACTGATGCTGCGGAGCCAGGAAGTCAGTAGCATTCATGGGACTGCTAGTCTGTGGATGGCAGTGCCATTAGGAGCATGGATATGGAACAGCCAAATGGTCAAAACTAAAGCTTTCCTAAGTTTATGGGCAGGAGGCTTCAGAAATGTGGTGCCAGACTGTGGTTGTTGGCATCTGTTTTTGTGCTTATTAATATGAGAATAGAAAGACCTATGATCATGGTTCTTTGCTTGCTCCAGAAAATACCTTCAACCACCCCTCTGTTACAGAGCTGAGCCAGCAGTCACGATGTGTTTTAGACAGAACCATGTGGGGCACATTAAGACATTAGAAGATTGTTACAGACCTAGAAGATAGAAACTGTATGAAATGAGTGATCTCTGTTAGAGAGGAAAAATACATGGAAGACTACACGGGACTTTGCTTCCGAGACATTAATTACCTGGAGACAGCATTTGGATGTAAAATGACTCCTCTTACTCTTGATGCATGCCAGTAGGCTAGAAATATGCCGTTGCCTACATCTTACGACATCTTTACAACCAGACTTGAGAGTCCTTGAGAGAGTGTACATTTCCAGTAGCAAAATCTGCACCTTGCAAGCATTACAGCAGCAGTGGGTAGCAGTTAAGTGATTCCTGTGTACACAACTGCTTCAAGTGCAGCAAAACACAGTTCTTTTAAACAAATATTGCAAAGGCCATCTTTTCCAGTTTTCAGGGTTTTGCAAAGGGAATAATCAATGGTATTTTGCTTATGGACAATTCTTTTTTGCTTCAGCATGGGAGCACTTATTGTGCTTTAAGTTTATATATGTGGAAATCTGCTTCCTCTGAAAGGAGCTATGTTGAGCATTTTGTCATCCCACCTGTGATATCCTGAATCGTATACAGAATTTGGATGTTGCTGGTTATTCCAAAGGAATTGCTCTCCCAACTGTGGCTAAATATCCTGAGACACAAACTCTCAGAAGCACTCATTATTTCAGCTAGGTTATTGTGGCTTCCTTGTTTCTGCGAGCAGAAAACAAAGGCCAACCCTTGGTGTCCTCTTTTCCCTCTCTGCTCCTGTGCACCAGTAGTAATGTAAGTTCATGTTTTTGCCTGCAGGGTCAAACTTTGGAAGTCTCTTACTCCAGAGTGATATTTGGAGACATTTTGGGGTGCAGAGCAATCATCTGATACCCTTGGATGCCTAATTTGTATTTTTGGTGGTTACATGTTTTTCTGCAGCTCATGTCATTACCTCTGTTTCTGCATTCACACCCCTTTTTTTGTATTCATATCTAATACTTTTCTCTTGCTTCTCAATACAGCTGAAGTACTAAGAGCACAAACATCCTTGATGATGTCCAGGTGTCTCAGCCCTGTTGAAATGTAGTTACCACTTCCCAGATTTCTGAGACCTGTCCTCACCTTCCACAAAGTGTAGTTTTTAGTCATGTTCCTGCCACACCAAACCCTCAGGGCAGAACTGTGGCTCCTGACATAGCAGTGGGACTTAACCACTGACCTGTCTCATTTATACTACCTTTGGTTTGGCAAATAAGGTAAGCAGAAGCTGGAGACAAAGAGCAAATTTTTCCACTAGAGCTTTATATTGGGTGAATGTAGAGTAGATGAAAAATAGCCGTGGGAGGAAAACCATCAGCTGGGAGAGGATGGTGACTGGTTCTGTAAGCATGGTCCCTGAGGTGTAAGCCTCTGCATGACACCACTTTGAGAAGCAGCGGGAACCATACCACTACAGACTTACCCTGGTGACCCACACCCATATTCTTTGATACTTTCCTATCTCCAAAGCCTTACAAAGGAGGTCTTCATTCAGAAATTCTTATCAGCATAGACCTGGTGCAGTTTACGTGTAGCATTCTCCGGGACAAGTTTAATCCTGAGCGTGTAACAGGTTCTGTGCATCCCAGAGATGTGGTGAAGTACTGCTGTGAGTGGAGAAGTTTACTGATCCACTGCACAGGTATGCTGAACAATTCATCACCCATCTTGAGCTCTGAAACTGAACTGTGTGTGGCTTCTTCCAGGAAGGTGAAAATAACAATGTTGGGAGTGGTAAATGTTTATAATAATACCTAGAAATTACCGAGTGTGTTTCTAACTCTTCTGCTTAATACAGTTGTGCCACAAATGTATAGGCTTCTGCCCTCCCCATCTGCCTCTTCACATTTGCTGCTCTTTGTTTCATCTCTCTTGTAGTCTCTCATACAATGAACTTCAATCAAAACTTCTGTGTCTGTTTCTCAGCTGCTGAACAGTGCTGTGTCAGGCTTGACTGGGCCTTTGGTGATCTAAGGACAGACTTAACACCTCTCCTAGCAGTTGGGATGACAGTACTACCACTGTGGCATGCCTTGGGGAGCAATATCTCCACCTTTGGGCATATTGCGTCTGCACAGCCTGGCTTCAGCACTGTCTGTCTTTTCATGAAGGTCTGAGAGGCTGAGGAGAGGTCAGAAGCTTGCACAGGAGCCAGAGAAAATTGGCAAGGACATAGGAAAGACCCTGACACAACATGAGAGTGCTAAGCTCTACTGCTTTAGACAATTGTGCTGTGCTTGTGAAGTGACCACCTCTGTTCTGTGCCTGCAAAGGAGTTTTGCCCACTGGTGCTGGTGGGCCTTCTGTGCTGTGTTGGGCCAGTTGCATGACAATCCTTCCCAGACTTCTCTGGTGAGATTTTCTTTCCTGCTTCCCTTCTTCAGGTGTTTTTAACTGTCCTGCACATCCTACATACATTCTTGAAGTTGCTGAACATGTTGAGGGAGTACTTGTTTTGCTTACAGTCATTAAACCTGCTCAGCAGCTTGCTCTGCTCATTTGTGGGGCAGAAGAGAAGTTTGGGCCTCATCTTTCCACTGGGAATGCAGAGCAGGAGCTCACATGGGCATGATCCTGTGTTTTTCTAGTGCATTTCAGTGGCTGCACCCAGGATGTTTAGGGGATGTGGCAACAGACCTGCTTGAGGGACCTGGGACGGACTGGTGTAAACAATAGAAATGTCTACAGCCTTGTTCTTGTGCAGGTGTTTCATGTAAGAGGACCCTGCAACATGTTGCTGAGGCTGGATCCTGTTGGTGTTGGCATGCTACTGCAGCTCTTCAAGGAGGTAAGAACCACCTCCATGCATATTTAGGAAGCAAGGAGTCTTGCAAATGCAAAGCTTTCATTAATGGTTACGTCACTGACAAAATGAGTGAGCTGGGCTCATATTCACACCTCATCCCACCTGCCTGTATCCTGGGCTGCTCCACATCCTGTCAAAGTGGGGCATCCTGTGTGGATTTGGTCATTGTCTCACATCCTTCCCTTCATATCCTCTTCCTGCTGATAACTAGACCCACTGACATTACAGTGCCAAATTCCATTTCTATGTATTTCCTTTGGAAGGAGAGAAGGAAGAGACATCTGAACGTGCTTTTTGCAGTGTTCAGCATGGAGCAGCAGTGACCAAAACTCAGACTTTTCCCATCTAGCTGTACTATATCTGGCCACTGAATCCTCCTCAGTGGAATATTTCTGGGTTTTATGAATTTCCAGAAATGCCTATAGATAAGTGTGTTTGAACACCATGATGTTTTGTGGTGGAGGATGTGAATTTCAGTGCTGAAATAGAGGTGAAAGAAGGATGTTGGACTTCCTATGTTCCTGGGTGCATGGTCTCCAAGACCTGTGCTATTAGGGAGTGAGGAGGCAGGCTCCCTTCCACTTGCGCTTGAAGAGGAAGCGGCAGGTACATTTTGTGGAAAGTCCTCGCAAGGTGTTTATGTTTGGTGAGCTCCAAGAACATCTGTAGTAGAGCATGAGGTATTGCCTAATACTCGGATCCTGACTGAGCCCAGGTGTCAGCCAAGGTACAGCTGTCTAGAGACATTAACTTGGAAGTGGGATTCTGTATGCATGTTTAGCCAGAGGGGAGTTTTCCCCTTTCTCTCTGATTGCAGAAAGTGTGTAGACAACACTTCCAGATAAGATCCTTTTAGCTGGCAGAAATTATCTGACGTGATTCCCACATCCTGTGTTGGCTGATCAGACTGAGGAGTACCAATTATAGACATCTGTTTCCCAGACAGGAACAGGATATATCTCATCTAATTTTAGATGTCTGCATGGTAAACCTCTGTCACTTACTTTGACAACCTGAGCTCTCCTCTTCAGCAGAGAGAGAGAAGCACCTTCATGGTACATTTCATCTTACCTGCTTCAGATGTGCTGCAGAGTGAGCTGACTCCCAGGAAAGCTCTGCCTCTTTCCACTGACCAACACTGAAGAAGCCCAAGCTGACAAGCTTGGATGGAGAGGTTTACATCGTAGGTACTTTCATGTGCTGAGGTCCATGAGAAATTACTGGAGGGAGAGCATGTCACAACCAAACACTAGCTGGAGACAGTGGAAATCCCTTTCCAGAACCAGAAGCAGTTGCTTATCTAGCAGAAAACACACATCTGATGACCTTTTAATGTATATAAATATCAGAGGGGGGGTGTTGAGAGGATGGAGTCAGTCTATTTTCAGTTGTGCACAGTGACAGCATGAGAGGCAACGGGCACAAACCAAAGCACAAGAGGTTCCGGCTCAATATGAGGAGGCACTTCTTTACTGGGAGGGTGAGGGAGCACTGGGACAGGTTGCCCAGAGAGGTTGTGGAGTATCCTTCTCTGGAGATACTCAAACCCTGCCTGGATGCCATCCTGCGCAATGTGCTCTAGGTGATCCTGCTCGGCAGGGGGATTGGACTAGATGATCTTCAGAGGTCCCTTCCAACCTCAGCCATTCTGTGATTCTTTTAAAAGTTTATGCTCTTTTTAGCTCTTTAGAAAGGCAAAAAGAAGGGTGATTTTGCCTTTTTTTATGTTATCACTAGGGCAACGTTATTACCCTGACAGAGCACCTTGAGAAAAAGAACCATCAAATGTTTTCCTTCCTTCCTTCCTTCCTTCCTTCTTTACTTCCTTCCTTTTCCCCCTAAATTTCCTTACATTTAATTTGACCGTTCACCTCACCATTTTAAGTTAATGTCATTCTTTAAGCTGCTCTAACACTTAGTCACACCTATAAAACTTCCTTCCAGCAGCTTTGTTGCAATTTTGTCCTAGATCAATTATCCGCAGCAGCAAACTCTGCACCTGCTTGCTGCTGGCTACATTGCAGCACAGCTCTGACAGGCAACTCAAATTTTCTAATCAAATGTGTCTTTGCTTCTGTTCTTGCAGTTTGCGCAGTCCCAGTAAGAGTTTGTTCTGATTTCAGCAGTCTAAGGACCAGACAGCTCATCCAAACTAGTCATCCCACTCTAGCTGCAGTCGATAGGGAGTGATAGTCCTTTGGGACATGATTCATCCCAGATGACTTAGAACCCAGTGTCTTAATGCGCTGGTTCACACTTAGGCACGGCTGTCTATCTCCATTGACTATAGCCTGCTGATTATTTGAGAGTGGACATTTAGCGTTTTGATGACTTAATTTAGCCTGGATGAATTTAATTTGCAGGGTTTTTGTGACTTGTAGATAAAAGGCAAACTGATTAGATCAGCTATGCAGCCAGTTCTTCATGCTGTGCTTTAATATCATTCTCTGGTTAGCCTCTGTGGAGTTCAGTAGCTCCAGGGTAAGTGGGATGAGTGGGGTGGGGGAGGTCTGGCTTGTAGTCTGGGGACTTCTGTGCTCCTCCTGTGGACAATTTTTCTTGTGGTCTGGGTGCGTTTCTAACACAGTGTTTTAAATCCCATATTAATGTTTGCCTGTATTGTTTTTTTCCAAAAATAACTTAATTGTACTTCTGGGAAAACTGGAATTAACTACTCCCCAACTACACAGCATGTGGACAATATCTTTGTTGACACTGCACCAGACTCAGACTTGGTTTGCACTGTCCCTTCCTTGAGGAATTTACAGGGAGATGCTAAAAGACCGTATGAGCTATTGCTCTTGTGGTATCTAATGACTTGAACTGTGCTAAGATTCCTGCTGTGTTTCAGACAAATACCATGGCCTCGTGATAACAAAAAGATGGTGGTTTGGATTCCCTGCTGGGTGCCAGTGTAGCAGAGCCCAGGCTCCCAGGAAATGCTAAACAGGAGCTATGTTTCAAGGATGAATTAGTTTCTTGGCCAAGTCTCGTTACCCACTTGGGATATATGTATTTCATTATAACTGCCACTGAGAAGCATGTTTGATTTGGAACAAATTCAAGCAGGAACAAGTTTCAACATCTGCATTTCCACTGAGAGACAAAACAGGTTAGAGCATGCTTGGCCAAGGGTGGGGACCTGTCAGGAGAGAAAGGGAGGGCAGTGCATGAATCAGTTACAGGGAAAGGGAAGGAGCAGCTTGAAGAGATGATCTTCCTCCCCTTGCAAAAGGGATACTCTAAGTCCCAGTTATCAGGTGTGCAGCTGGCGGAGCTGCGAGAGGGAGCTGAGAGCCTGCTCCTCCCCTAGGGTGGGAGGCTGTACCTCGTGATTAACTTCCAACCAGAGGAGTGGAGCTCATGCTGAGTCCTGAAGGAACCTGTTAGGAGGAACTCAGGAGTGCAGGAAAGGGACAGAAAATACCTGGAATCAGCCAGAGGACTAACACGGCTGGAGAGGCTCTTCTTAGCATCAATAGCTCTGGTCATGTTCAACTACCTGGCAGTAGAGGTGAGACCCCAGTTCCACCGCAACTATGGGAGCCAGCAAGGGGTGTCTGGGCCACTAAGGAACCGCCTGGAGCAGCTGAAGAAGCCGTGGTGGAGGGAGCCCACCCCCCTGGTGCTCCAGCACAGTGAAACAGCCAGGCTTGCCGTTGACGCCTTTCTTGAGCAGGGGGAACGCGGCTACCTGAGTGCCATCACTGAGGAACGGGAGCTGCCTTTTCTTTCCACACTGGACATGGAATATATGAGCCACCAGAGAAACCTAAGCTATCCAGAACTCAACGCAATGAAAGACAAAGAGGGTGACCCTGGTGATGCAGATACTGGAGACAGGTCCTCCCTCTGCTCCGAACTAACATCTGGCACCTACTTCCCACTCATGTCTGATGTGCACCCTCCTGAGCTGGAGCTGGGGTGGCCAGGAATCCCACTCCTCACAGTGTCTGGCCAGACTCAAGCCACTGTGATTTTCCAAAGAAACAAAGCTAACAGCATTAAGGATTTGTTCCGGTCTCTGATCAGCCGGGCACGGACGGTATGTATAGAGCTGTGTCCCTCCACCGGGGTCTTCTGCTCCAGCCCCCAAGTCCTGGTGGCTGGTCCTACAGCTGTACGGCACATGCTCCAAGCTGGTGCTGCTGTCTAGATGTCTGGCATGATGTGGTTGCTCTTTCTCTAGCACATCTGTAACTGTTCTGCTCCTTTCCTTTCCTGTAATTTCTTTCCACCTCAGATTTCATGTCATCCAGGCAATATGCTTTAGGGCATTCTACGTCTGTATTTGGGGATATGCAGAGCGCGGTACCAAAGCCTGGAGCAAGTGGCAGGGCATACAGTGTTAAAGCTTAGCTGTCCTCAAGCAGCAGTCGTGCACCTGCTGGCCCTTCTGCCCTGCACCAGGGAGTCCACGTGGCCAGGGCTAGCCTTGACCCTTGGATATCATGTCAGGCAGAGCAAGAGGATGGCACTGGTGAGTTGCTGTGGGAGAACATAGGACCTGAGTAAACTTGTGGGACTGAAAATCCCTGCCTGTGGTTTGAAATAGTTTAGAATACCTCATCATGTCTTCTAGACTTGATGTCTGTGTCTCTCTGAGAATGAGTAAGATTAGCCCGCTTTGCCCTATCACACAGCTCCTGCTGAGTGGTGATTGCCAGCCCGTGGATGTAATCATGACTGGACAACTACCATACTGGTGTATGAAGCATAATCCTGGCGTGGATATGGTGACACATGCTTCTCACTTGTTGCTTCTTTTTACTTTGCCATTATACTGTGTACTAAACCAGCAACTCAGACACATTTTCAGCCTTTATTAGCTTTGTCCTCTTTGTGGTTCTTTTCAATTTTTCCACATCTTTTTTTTTTTTTTTCATGCAATTTCGTTCCAATAGTGAAGGGATATTGAGTTAACTTTCAGTGCAAAGTTCAGTTTTAATCGGTCAGCTTGTAGGTAGTTTCTCTTATCGCTCTTGATAGTCACTCCTTAAATCCATCACTGCCTAGTACATAAAGTAGGAACTAAAGAATTGGTAGGCCTGGACTTTAGCTTTGTCAAGAACACGAGTCATTTCCAGGCAGACTGAAGGAAAGTGTTGTCTTATACCACCATCCACAGAACTGAGCAAACATAGTTATGTTGTCCTCGGCAGATGAAACTGGGGCCATGCAGCAGCTCAAATTGCTGTGTAGCTTTGTAACATTGTTGAACAACCACATATAATTGAAATTCAGGCATGACATGAGGAAAATGAACATCTTCAATTTTTATCCAATAGTAGGCCATTTTGGCTCAGTTGTAAGCAGCTGTTGCTTAATATCTGAATTTCTATTGGGCCTTGTTGGCAAATATGGAAAGTTTTTTCCAGGAAGTAACGAACAAAAAGCTTTGTTTGTGCTTGCAGGCAGCCAGCTTATAACATTTTGAATGATCTGATAAATCCTGTCACACTTTTTCAGCAGGGGGGATTAAGACAGTCATGGCAGAATGCACAAAGTAAATGACTACCGAGAAATGTCCCCTTGTTTTTTAGCACATCCTGGATCTCTAATGATATTTTGATCCTCTAAACCACGTGAAAAATATCCTGCTGCTTTTTTGGTTCAGAGGAACTTCCTTGTTTCTGCAGAGAGGCTGCTTGGATATCAGGTGCTTTATTGTGCTCTAAGTACTTTTTGAGCTTTTTATTTTTGCTTGGCTTGAAAAAGCACTGATGATATTCGGCCCTTTATTTTCAAACTGGGGGTTTTCACATAGTGTTTTTGACTTTTGTGTGAAATGTGATAATGTGTTTTCAATCATTGGTTCCCTAATGGTGTTTTACTGGCTTCTGTGTTAGCAGCTCTGGCCAGTGCTTCCCATGATTAACTCTGTGATTGACAGCAGTTCCAGCTCATCCACAACCCCAGTTACACGTCTTTAAGTAGTTACTGAGTCATTTTGCTCTTCAAACCAGTCATTTTGCCCTTCAAACAATCCAAAATGATGTTACTTGTATGTTTTTTAATATCAAAAGAGCAACCAAAGGTAAGAAACATCTTTTGCCTGAAGTGCCAGTAGCAACTGCACAGAGAACAGCTTCCTATTTTGCAATAGTTAGCAAATATTTTCTCCACTAGACTTAAATTCTCCTCATATTCCTCCTTCAGAGTGTTTGTTCTCCTATGTGCTTACAGGTAGCATAAAAGAGGGAAACAGGGCCGGTGAGATGTAGGAAAGATGCTGAGATCTCTGAATGCTTTTCATGGGTCCTGTAGACCGGAAAGGATGTGTTGAAATGTTATTTGCTGTTTTCTCCTGTACAGTCATAGTGAACAACATCAGCTGACATATTTTGCAACAACATATTTGTACTGACAAATTATCAAAATGGGCATTTGTTTTATTGGTACCTTTTCCTGGTGTGGTTTGTTTTTCTACTTTACTGTATTTAACCAGCTGTCTTTGAAGATGTATTTTCAGATTTGAGCTTTTCCCTTTGCAGACATAAGAAGATGCAGTGCAGCCACACCTTAGCCTTCACTTGATAATACTATTATAATTATACTTTAGTTGGATGAGCTCCAAGCTATCCAACTGTAGGGGTAGGGTCCATACTTCTTCTTTTGCCCCTCTTGTACAGCTCTGACACTGGCTGTGTGTTTGCATTTGCAAGTGATGGTAGAAGGGTCCTTGATGGTCCCCCAGAGAAGCAATGTATTGCTGCAAATGGCAACACTATAGTAATAACCAAAACCACACTGCTATTGGCAAATACCAGTAAAACCAGCTGTGCTGGTTAGAAACCAGACAGATGGCAACCCCAGTGGGGTGCTGTTAAGTGCTGTAATTCCCAAAGTGATGACTGCAGTAATTGTTGAATTGTGAGTTTCCAGAAGCAGATCCAGAAACATCTTGCTTTAACCCTACAATGGCAAGGTGTGAATTTTCTAGAGCTTGTAGGACAGCTGTGTCTTTGTGGTGTCTTGGTGAGGAACAGGGAGGTTCTGAGCCAGCCCCAGCTTCGTAGCTCCAACCACTGAGGCCAAGGGGCTGGGCCCTGGACATGCAGGGTCCACTGTAAGCCCAGAGTGGCTTAAATGCTTTTAAACTTGAGATATGAGTTGTCAGGAGCGTGAACTGGAGATGGTATTTAGGTACCTAACTTCCACTGCTGCAGAGAGCTGCCGGAAATTATCTTTGAGGGTTTAGACCTCACTTTTGTGACAATATGTTCTTGGGATGTTTCAAGGGGAAGACTTCCAGTGTCTTCATCCCCCAAGACATCTTGTCTTTGGGTTTTAGCTGATGTTATTATTAAAGCTGCCAGTTTTGTTTATCAGGAGGATATGTCAATCTGAGTGGCCCTTACAGTTGTCCTGTGGCACCCACACTTGGTACAAGCAGCCCCTCCACAGGTACCTGCTCCTCCACTGCATGAGGCTGTAGTAGAGCACAACCTTCCCTCTCTCCCGACTGCAATGCACAGTGCGAGAGGGGCTGCCAGCTTTCTCCCCTGACATCGGCTGTGGGTGCACACCAGCACCACCAGGAACAACTCTACCCAAATCCCTCCAGTGAAGGGACTGCGTGGGAGGAGGCAGAGCCCATTCTACCTCCTGATGCCAAGTGAAGACCCACGTCAGAAAACATGAGTCTGACTATCACATGGGGCTCCACCCAGCTTGCACAAGCTGATGTCCCACTGCCTGGGGTGCCTGCTCCCACAACTACACCAGAGCCCTGCCACAACGCTGCCAGGAGATGCAGATCTGCTTGGCAGCTGGCTGCGCCCCAGCCCAGAGCACTGGGTGCCACAGTGTCCCCATGCTGCCATACAAAGCTGTAATAGCACCTACTCAGCTATATCCCTCTTACAATGAGTACTACAGACTGGCTGTGCTGGTTTGGGGCAGGCAACAACCCCAAGCTCTGCCAAAGCCTGTGAGCACTGGTAGAGAAATGCAAACTGGTGTGGCCTTCTGTGCCCTTCAGGTGCATGTGGTGCGTCTGAGCTTGGAGGGTCTGGAGCCAAAGGAGCATCAGTCTCTCTTGATTCCATCATATTGACTTTTCAAGGCATGTTTAGATTGTCTCCAGAGAGAAGCCTGCCCCAGGAACTATGCCTGAGATGAGCCGGGCTATCAAGAGGCAAGTGTGGCTGAGAGGGACTTGCCTGGGGCTCTACACAAGGTTTGGGCTATAGATTTTTTTCCTAGTTCTTCCTCGTTAAAGAATGAGTGGCCTATCAAAGTCATTTGGCTAAATTGCCTGGTCTTGTAACCCCTGGTCTTTGGCTGAAGGCTACTGTGGAAAGACAGGGTGAAGTCCTGTTCTTTTGTGTAGGTCTCAGCAGTACCTAATGCTGACAACCCAGCAGTAGTTTTGATTTGGAAAGTTGAAAATGCTTCTTGCTAACTTCAGGGTGCTCCCAGGACTGACTCTGCTGGATGATGGGATTTCAGGAAGGGAGAATAGTTTGCCAGAGCATCATAAGGCTTCTAAGAAGACAATAGCAACAAAGGCCATGAAAAGTACCTTTTGGAGTCAGGCTCTGAAGCCCATATTTGCCAGGGCGAGAGGGTGGAGGAGACATGATTTTGGCCTGGGCAGTAGGAATGGTTTTTAGTGCGTGTTGAGGAGCTCGTTGAAAGCACTTGTCATTTTCTGACAGCTGTCTTGTGTCCCATGTGGATGCCTGGGATCACACCCTCCAGGAAGGTGCTCCCCCAAATTGTTCTATGGTGGGCTGGGCCTGAGGTCTCCTGCAAGACAGAGAGGACCAACGTCATTGTGAGGTATGTCACCAAGATGGTCTTTGGGGACAATTCAGATAGAGCCAGAAACCTTGTCCATCCACAAAAGGGCTAAATCCCCAAGAACTCAGATAGCAACCTTTTGGCATTGCTGCCCACCTCTGCTGAAATCCTGGTGCAGACGGTCTCTCCAATGGCTTGTAAGGACACAGCAGGGCTGAGAGGAACCAGCCTAACAAACTAAATACTGGGCATGAGGGCATGGGGAGGCCATCGAGGCCCTATTCTGTCTATAGCAGCTGCCTCCAATCAGCACCTGGACCATGAGTGTGGGCTTGGAAAGAGGCCGTTGGTTCATGAAAACACACAGGAGAGCTACTGGGCAGCAGGCAATCTGGGACAGTTTGCCTGTTCTGGGCTTCACAGTACAAGAAACTCAAAATTCAAAACCCAACTGGATACAGTCCTGGACAACCATCTTTACTTGACCCTGCTTGAGTAGGGGGTTGGACTAGACAATCTTCAGAGGTTCCTTCCAACCTTGACCATTCTATGAGTCTATGAAGCAGAGACATGGGCATGTCCTCACATCCAAGGGTAGCAATAGAGCTCCTCAACTCTTTTCTGTGTCTAACCTGTGAACATGATTCAGCCTGCTCCTATTTTAAAGTTTGAACCACTGCACACGTGAAAGTCAGTGTTGTGGTTTAGCCCGGCTGGCAGTCAAACACCACACAGCCGTTCGCTCACCCTCCCCCCTCCCTCTCCGGGATGGGGGAGAGAAACGGGAAAGTGAAGTCTGTGAGTTGAGATAAAGACAGTTTATTAAGACAGGGAAAAGAATAACAACAACAATAATAATAATAATAGTATTAATAGTAATAATGTGTACGAAATAAGTGATGCACAATGCAATTGCTCACCACCCGTTGACCGATGCCCAGCCTATCCCCGAGCAGCCGGCCCCCCCTCCACCCCGGCTAGCCACCCCTATATATTGTTCAGCATGACGTCAGATGGTATGGAATACCCCTTTGGCCAGTTTGGGTCAGCTGTCCTGGGTCTGTCCCCTCCCAGCTCCTGCTGCATCCCTAGCCTGCTCGCTAGCAGGACAGAGAGAGGCTGAAAAGTCCTTGGCTTGGTGTAAGCACTGCTCTACAACAATTAAAACATCAGCATGTTATCAGCGCTCTTCTCATTCTAATCCAAAACATAGCACCCTGCCAGCTACTAGGAGGAAAATTAACTCTGTCCTAACTGAAACCAGGACAGTCAGCCACACTGCTGTCCTCTGCGTTTAACTCTTTAAATAAAGAGGAGCAGCTGAGCAGAAACAGCAGGGGGAAGCTCAGCCTACATGGTCTGCTCCACAGGGTGGTTTGGGCTATAGAGAATTGTATTCATGGCCATGCTCTAACAGAAGCAGAAGAAGTGTTTGGAAACAGGCTTCCCACTCTCCCAGGGTGCATGATTAGCATCAGGAACATGCTATGTTGTGGATTTTGTGTGCAAAGTGTAGTGCAGGGCACAAACATTGAGTAGCAGGGAAAAGAAGGACATTGGAGAGTCTCTCCAAAACTCAGAGCTTTTGGGGTGTCTATATTTGGGCATCCTTATGATCAGAGGACTGGAGCACCTGTTGTGCATGGACAGGCTGAGAAAACTAGGCCTATTTAGTCTGGAAAAGAGAAGACTGAGGGGAGACCTCACTAATGCGTATAAGTATCAGAGGGGAGGGTGTCGAGAGGATGGAGCCGGTCTCTTTTCAGTTGTGCCCAGCGACAGGACAAGAGGCAATGGGCACAAACTGAAGCACAGGAGGTTCCGGCTCAATATGAGGAGGCACTTCTTTACTGGGAGGGTGACAGAGCGCTGGGACAGGTTGCCCAGAGAGGTTGTGGAGTATCCTTCTCTGGAGATACTCAAACCCTGCCTGGATGCCATCCTGCGCAATGTGCTCTAGGTGATCCTGCTCGGCAGGGTGGTTGGACTAGATGATCTTCAGAGGTCCCTTCCAACCTCAGCCATTCTGTGATTCTCTAGTAGGTGGAGAAACTCAAAATTCTACTTAAGCATGCAACTTACAAGTAGCAGTTATCTTATTTAGTGCTAAGGTATGGTAAGGACCAAAACTAAAGTTATTGATCACTAATTCCAGTATTTTTGCAGCTTTTGAAATGAAGCCGGCCTGTCTGTATATGTTTCGCTACTTTACTTTCTTCAGTGTGATGTCAACTTCCCTGAGTTCTCATTGTTAACTGTTACTGGTCTAGGTCATGAGATAGCTCTGCAAGCACTCTTGGGTGAAATGCATCAGGCCTGGTGCTAATCATTCAGCTCAGCAAATGCTATCCTGATGGTTCCTTTTATCTCCAAGATGTCACCCTATAGTGATGGCCAATGGATGGATCCCAGCAGTCCCTTCCTGATCCAAATAATAGCCTTCTTGATGTTGTCTGCAGGCAATGTCACTCTGAGAAAGAGTGGAACAGCTTCTCCAGTTACATTTTAGTCTACTTATGGTTGATTTCCCTTGATCCATTGTCCTTGTTGCAGGTCATACTGTAATATGAATTTTCTAGTTCTGGGACAACTCACTTGTACTAGGTTCTTGTAAAGACATACCTTCTATATTCTGTGGTTTCCTCCTATTTTTTTCAAGAATGCATTCATCCATGGGATGGGTTGTCATTGTATTCTTCATTCTCTCTCTCTCTCTTTTTTTTTTTCCATTTTAAAACCCCCTCCCTTGCAAATCTTTTTTAAAAATCAGTTTTGTTTGTTTGTTTAATTTTAGTGTTATACCTTCTTTCTACCCTTAGTATTCTCAACTGTCTCTTTATGGTCACTCTTACTAACACGCTTTAAAATATCTATCTGCTTATAGGCAGGTCAAATTCAGAAGAGCTCTCCAATTGGTCAGTTTTCTATGTGTTGAAATAGAAATTTTTCATTTTCTATGAAAACACATCAGTAGTGCATTCCAAGGGCTTCATAGACAATACCTGCCCTGCTATGTTTCTTTGCCAAAAAATGACTGGACAGTTAATGATTCATCTTTGTCACAAAAGCCTGAGATCTGGGCAACTGCCAATTGCCTGTAAAAAGACTATCCACTTGATCTTTCTGACCCAGTGAGGGCAATCCCTGGTATAATGATGTGTATGTTCTTTTCCACATTATTTATGAGACAGATTCTTTCAGTCTGTTGATGTCATCATTAAGGCCACTCTTTGAACATCTTTGAAATGTCATTGCATTTGGGGGTAGTTATTCATGACTGGAAAAGGGCAAACATCACATCCGTCTTCAAAAAGTGCAAGAAGGAAAGTCCAGGGAATTACAGGTCTGTTAGCCTCACCCTACTCCCTAGGAAAAGTGTGGAGCAAGTCCTCCTGGAAGGTAAATCCAGGTAAATGAAGAGTAAAATATGAATATGAAAGCCATAGTGTGCCTGTCCAACCTGATTCCCTTCTGTGACTCAATGATAGGCCGTGTAGATGAGGGAGGAGTAGTGGACACTGAGTACCTTAACTTTAGCAAAGGCTTTGACGTGGTGTCCCATAGTCTACTTATAGCCAAACTGGTGAGACACGGTTTGGATAGCTGGACCACAAGATAGGTGAAAAAAAATGGCTTTATCACTGCACTCAGGTAGTCCAAAGCCTAGCTAATGGCCTGGGGGGGTCAATACTGGAGCCAGTACTGCTTAACCTCTTTATTAACGATCTGAATGGGATAGAGTGCAACCTGAGGAGGCTTGCAAGCAATACCAAATTAAGAGCAGTTAATGTGCTGGAAGGTGGGGTTTCTGTTCAGAGGGATGTTAGCAGTCTAGAGAATTTGGCTGATGGAAACCCCAGAAAAGAAAGACAAATGCGCAGTCCTGCATGTAAGAGGGAATAACTACATACACCAGGACGCACTGGGGACAACAGCCTAGAAAGCAGCTTTCTGGAGGAAAGCCCTGGGGTCCTGGGAAGAGGTCACCAATGTGCCTTGTGCCAAAGAAAGCTGACTACATCCTGGGCTGTGTTAGCAGGACTGCCACCAGCAGGGAAGGGGAAGGATTCTTCCTACACATTATTCGATGATTCTGTCTAGTTGCCCATAGGATGTGATCTTGAAACAAGGATATATACATACTTGAGCAACATACCTTCTCCCTGACCTGTCAGCGTGTACTTCATGAAGAAATGATACTTCTTGAGATTAATATGCTAGTCATCTATGGAATCACTCTTTGAATTGAATCATGATTTTGGTCAGTCTTAGTTCTTCCTGTTTGTATGCTATGTTTCTGACGCATTTGCTTAAGGCAACACATAATTGTTGCACCAATGACATTGAGAGTTTGTGCACATACATTACCCTTTCAGCTATTTCTTTCTGTGAATGACAGATGGATGAGGCAGGAGGTAGCAGGCCAGGGAATGTCTTCATAGTCATTAAGAGTGATTTTATCTGCCATGGTGGGGTAAGGACTGTTAAATACAAAGGTCCAGAAGCTATCTCCACTCATGTGGCCATTGATACTCTGTAAGTCTGGAAGTTTGACTACTTAATTCATGGTTTGAAGTGCAATTCACTTGGGCATGAAGTTTCAACGCTTGTCTTCTTTTTTTTTCTTTTTTTTTTTTTTCCCTCCTCTCTCCCTTCCCCCCCCCTTCTCCTGGCTAGGTGATAGCAATTGTGATGGATCTGTTTACAGACATGGAAATACTGTGTGACCTGCTGGAGGCCTCAAGCAGACGGCATGTCCCCGTTTACCTGATCCTGGATGAAGAGTACTTGAAGCATTTTGTGGAAATGTGCAATAAAATGGCTCTTACTCAGGACAGCTTCCCAGTAAGTTTTTAATCACACTCTGGATGTTACAACTGAGTCTTGGAATTGATAAAAACATGAACTCTTTGTTCTGTTCTCTCTGACTGGTCTCTAGGACCTGTTTTCCCACTGCCCCAGGCTAAGGGACTGCAGTCTGGTAAATTGAGATCTATATGGAAACACAGGGGTTAGAGTGGAAAAGCCCTTCTAGTCCCATGTCTTGATGACTTGTGGTCCTCATTTCAGATTTACACACAAGAGGTGTGAAGTCAAGGCCAGTAAGATGCAACGCATTACTGGAAGCTTTGCTGCACTGGTGCATGTAGGATGAGAGAGGTAGACCAGAAAAATTCTGCTCACAAGGACCTCTACCACCTCCTCTGCTTATGCCCTCTTAGTTCCTTCCCCAGGACACTGAGTTGCAAGATTTAAATTTCTCTCAGTTCAGACCCCTCAGCTCAGCTTTAGGTTCTGGACAGAGCTGCTGTAGTGTGTTGCACTTCAGCTGCGTGGGGAAGGAAAGTAGCACATCCCTTGGGATGTCTTGACGCAGAATATACCATTTGCTCCTAGCCCTATGGCACTAACTCAGTATAAAACCAGATGTTAAAAATGTCATATCAGGATTTACTTTTATGCTTGTGATTCAGTTTGGCACCTGGGTTCATGAAGGATTTGTGAAGAGCCTGATTCCCCACTCATTGGGGTGTCCATCATCAATGCTGTGAGGTACCCCAAGCAGGCAAACACTAAAAATTAATGTGGCAGTGAGACAAGCTCTCTTGGGAACTCCCAGACTCAGAAATTTACCCCAGTGGCATGCTGTCCCCCATATAACTTTTCTGGTTAACACCTACCAATGGAGGATGATTTTTGATATCATTTGTTAGTTCTGCAAGGCCAACACCTAGGGGCTATGCTCTGCATTGGGTGCCTTCCCTAGAATGATGAGGTTGATAGACTTCCAGCCATCCATTTCATAGATTTTCCCCTCATCTAGGGAAAATGCAAAAATAATGTTTTACAGCATTCAAAATAGATACAGTTGCAAATGTCTTAATTTCTTATAATGTTTAACCTGTCTACACAAAGATTAACTTAGACATGCATCCTTTTCTCCTCATGTTGGTGATGCACTGTCCTTTCTTGCTAATCACAAGCTAACCCCATTTCATCCTGCCTGTTGAGATGGCAAGTGTTAGAGAAAACTGCTTCATGCTGGAGAATGTTTGGTTTCATAAACATTTCAACAGCATCATTGAAGTCACCTAGTGGATCCAGGTAAATTCCACCTCTCCAAAATTTATTTTGTTTGCTTTTTATCCAAAAGTATGGCCATTGTTTTTAATATTAACATTGGTTTACATCCATGGAGATGTCTACATCTCTTTGTTAGACCTGATGTCATGTCTTGTGCTTTAATGGCTAATTAACACTTGCCTCACCCATTCAGTGACTCATCTGCAGGTTTCAATGTCAAGTCCCTCTTAGGCTTCTGCATCTTAAGCACTACATTAACATACGTGATTGATATTCACATCTAAATGGAATTAATGTACATATTTTATTCCTGGTTCTGAGTTGAGACCGGATATGATGGTAAATCTCCATTGGTAAAAAACTGGTGACGATATGGAGTTTAATGAGGATTATGGGACAATTTCTCCTGTACCTTCTTACTTCTGAGAACATTCTGTGAGCTTAATTGTGTCAAATCTTACTGCTGAGCATCAACAAATCCTGCAGTAGTTCATCAAGAATTGCCAGTGGTCACAGCAGAAGATTTTTGGATTTTTTTTTCAAATGACCTTCTATTAAACCTAAAACTACTAAGCTGAGTGAGAATGATACACGTTGTTCTGGCTTTCCTGCAAGACTGCAGGATTCTCATCTTGCCTGGGCAATTCAGGGCCTGGATTGTCATGAGGAAGAAGAGGATGGAAAAAATGAGCCAGGTATCAGAAACTCACCCAGCCTTGGAAAGGAGAGAGGGAGTAAAGATATGCTATGGAAATAAATCTACAGGATAACCCTTACTTGGAGTGATTTTAACTTCCACAGGTGGAGAGTAGGCTCTTCCCATTGAGAATTACTATTACTAGAACCTCAGCATTGGAAGAAAAAAATACCTGTGTTGAATGGCAACAGGATTAGGTGAACATCTCCTCAAGCATCCAGTGTATCTTCCTCTATTTCAGCAATTTGTGGTGGCATTTCATAGTATCATAGAATAATTCATGTTGGAAGAAACCTCAGGAAGTCATTAAGTCCAACCTCCTGCTCAAAGCAGGGTCACCTGGGAGGTCAGATTGAGTTGCTCAGGGCCTTATCTGGTCTGGTCTTGAAAATTTCCAGGCATGGAGAAAGCACAACCTGCCCAGTTAACTGTCCTCATGGGGAAAGATTTCATCCCTTCTAATGGGTGACAAATCAGAACATGTTCTGGGTTGCAAGAAGGTAATGAATGAGAGCCAAGTGCAAAGTGCAAAGACTGTGAAACTTCAGCTCTGTCCCTGCTAAAATTTTCAATGAGCTCAAGAGAAGACTCGACAAATATGTGGAGGAGAGAATAGGGCCAGGTGGGGTGCCCACTGAGACAAGCCACAAGAGGCTCAAGAATTTCCCTTAGCAGAAAACAGAGGCTTCAGCAATATTAGGGGGCAGTGTCATAAATGATTGCCAGAGCTGCCATGGCCTACAGCAAGAGATAGTGTTGGGTTAGATGGACACCTGCCTAGAGGAGTCCTGAAGGCAATGGTGGACATTGCATGGGCGGTGAGACTTCCTCAGCATGACATGTGAGTTGAGCCTTTCCTGACCTGCTGCACTGAGCTCCCCAGAAGATGTTTCTGTGAAGCCAACCTCCTGCCTCCAGGGGCTCTGATGGAAAAGGAAGGCTGGCAGGAGCAGAGCTGAGCTGGGCCTCCCGCAGGGTGGTTGCCTCCAGCTCCTCATCCCTGAGGCACAACTTCTGTGCCGTGAGCTACACGTGAGGCCAGAAGCTGGGCAAGCCAGTCCCTGGCTGCATACAGGCAACCCCATGAGCCCATTCATGGTCATCCTGCCAGGGAAGAGGGGGAGGAGAAGGGAGCACAGCCGTTTTCATGAGCAGCTCCTGGGGAGCAACAGGGAAAGGACATGGGTCTGTGATCTGTGAAGAACGTCTGCAGGCAAATAAAAATTATTTGTGTCCTTTGTTTTAGCCTGGCAGTGGCTGTTAAAAACTGCTGTGTTTGGCCAGAATGAAATCCACAGCATGGTGGAGGATGGTACCCACCTCTGTGGAGGGGCAAAACAGCCCCATCAGCTTGTGCCATCCATACCTACCTCTGCTGCCATGGGTCTTCACCTTTTGGGGTACTGATGCCAAGCAGGGATGAGCTGCCCATGAAGGAATCCACCTGTTCAAATGCAGGTGGGAACAGTTTGTGACAGCTCCTGGTGTGCCAAGGCCACTACAGGTGGCCATGAGCTGGCATGGAAGGGCAGAAGGGATGATCTGGCAGGCCCCTGTAGGTGCAGTCTTGGGGATCTTTCGTTACACTTGAGATGTTTTGTTGGCACTGTATTATATAGACCAGCCCAGTAACTGTTTCCAGTGACTGTTCTCCTCTTCTGCTTGCCCTAGCTGAGGTGCAAATTACTTTTATTATGGGCAAAAATTTTACCTTATGAAAGAGGCTCCTGTTGGACACCAGGAGCCTTGTTTCCTATTTTGAACTGGGCAATTGGTTCTACAGGCTGAAGTTGGATCAGAGAAGTTCTTTGCAGTCTTTAAAAGAGGTGAGGATCAGGTTGGTTTCACCTGAGTACAGCAGCAGAAACTTAATACTATTTGAAAAAATACTGGTAAAAGGTCATTCTTAAAACATAGGCATACTGTTCTGTAAGTCTTTTATATTGAGCAATACTTTGGCTTTAAGAAGCCTGTCACTGTATAAAAACAGAAGAGCATATTTAATTTGATTAAAAATATTAGCAATAACCTGGAAGAAACTGTATAGTCTTACATACTTCAGAAATGATCTGTAGGTCTGTAGGATCATAGAATTCTTTTTTTTTTTTTTTTTTTTTGAAACAGCATTTGTACCTAAGTGCAGCTTTTTTAATATTTGCTGGAATTTTTATTTTATATAAACAGGCATTATTCCAAAATACTTCATATGTAGAAGTCAGAAAATAGTGTTATGCCTTGCTGCATTCTACCTCTAGGACCAGAGCTTCTGCTTGAGACAGTCTAATCATTGATGCATAGGGAAATACTTCAGTTTTGTTCAACACACGTCCCCTTACCATCTCTACTTTCTTTGGTTTCAGAACATGCGCATAAGATGTCTGAGTGGAGACACATATTACAGCAAAGCAGGCAAGAAATTTGCAGGCCAGGTTCTGGAGAAGTTTATCCTGATAGATTGCGACCAAGTTCTAGCTGGTACATACAGGTGAGAAAAAAACAGTGACTACCAATACAAAGATTGGTGACACTGCAAAAACACACATTTCCAAAATACTAACTCCAATTTTCTTTTCTGCACTATAAAGATGCACTGCTGTTCCTCTTCATTTCACCCTTATAAACAGCCGTTTTCATTTTAGTGGTTTACCTTCCACCCCATCCTCTTGCCTTTACTTTGCTGTTCAACATTCAGATAGCATTAACTGCCTGTCTGCCAACTGACGCTTCCTGGACACATCTGTCTATGAGTATCACTTAATTTCTTGAAAATGTAAAAAATGCCCTACCAGGTCAGATGATGCTCCACCTAGCCTAGATTTTGTCCCCAGCAGTAAACAGATGCTTTTTAGGGAGAGCAACCCAAACTGCTATCTGTGGTGCATTCCCCTTGTCCTCCCACAGCACAGATAATTAGGGATGTTAAGAGAGTACTTCTCTACTTCTTCCCTTCTGTATCTGTTTTGGACCTACTGTACATGAATGTGCCCAAACTCGTTGTCTATTTTAAACCAATCTCTTACTAATTTCATGAAGTACCCCTAGTTCTAGTGCTGTACATTGATAAAATTGCTCCTACCTTCAGCGATGTCACTGTGTTCACAGCTTTCCAAGCCTTCATCTTAGCCCCTTCCCCACCCCTTCTCCTGTCCAAATTGAAGACCTTGGCCTTTTGAGTCTCTCCTCTTAAGGCAGATGCACAATCTCTTGGTAATTTTAATAGTCTTTCTCCACACCCTCTCAAACATCACTATGTCCTTCTTGAGATGCAGAGACCTCAACTGCATGCAGCCCCCAAGGCAGGGCACCAAGGTGTTACAGACTGTCAAAATGGTGCTTTCTGCTTTGTAGCCTTGCTGACAGTGACTAGCATTCATTGATTTTTTTTTTGCTGCTATTGCACATTGGACAGTTTAAATAGTTACCTTTCCTGACATTGAATATCCATGTGCCACATTTATTCAGATGCTCTCTCCCACTACAGGGTTAAAATTGTGTTGTGAGCATTATTACAAAATGGCTCTTCCACTGCTGCCTCTTGAACTGAGTCTCATGCATCATTCCAGACCACATCCTGAATAGCACCTTTTCTTGTGGGTCAAAAAATTTAGACTAGTTAATTCTGGAAAGTAATAATTTATTGCTTCCAAAAAGTTTTTCTCCACTGCTCATTCCAGTGAAGCACTAACCTTCTCTGTATATGACTGGATGAAGAATTCTCTCACTATTACTACCTCTCCTAATTTTGCAGTTTCTGTAATCTCACTTAACATTATCTGATCACCATCACTGTTCGGATCAGAGGGTCAGGAATAGCCCTGAGTCAGGTTACTGCTTGAAACACAGATTCAGTTCTCTGCGTCAATTCTTCCCTCTGCTGTTTTGGAGCAGGGATTTGGGTCTGTGATATGCTTGCTCTCTCCAGATATCTGTAGCTGTAATTTCTCAAGTTCCGGAAGATAATTATTCAGTTGAATAGGGCCTTATATCTGGTTCTCTGCTGTCCCACTAACCATGCGATGTTCTGGACTACAAGAACCAGTTTCTTTCTGTGGAATTTGTTTAACAGTGAACAGAAAAATTTCCACAGGAGAAAGTCAGGTATACTGCAGCCTGGTACTATATGTAGTATAGCAGATATTTAGATTACTCTCCCTGCAGTTGGGAAAGCTAGATTCAAAAGAAGGGTATAATTACTGAGTAAAGCCAAAGATCCGTATATGCCTGTATCTTGGGATGATACAGAGAAGTGGGTGAAAGCATTCTTACATAGTTCAGCAGCCTTGTGTGTAAGAATCAGAGGTTTCAGGACCTCTGGGGTTGTATGTTGTGTGTTTCTTTGCGTTTGGTTTCCCATAGGAGAATTTTTCCCACCTTAGTTGTTCTGTCTTTGGCTTCCACGATACCTTCTGGCAATGGGTTATGCAGTTTAATTTATGATTTGTGTGAAGTGATCCAATTTATTTACATTAAGCCTACTGCTGTACAATTATATTTGATGCCCCCAAATTTCCATAACCTGGGAACAGTAAATCACGGTTCCCTATTTATTTTCTTGACTGCTTCCATGATTTCATCCTCCTCCATTATAATCCCTCATGTGAATCATCTCTTCTCAGAATCACAGAATATTAGGGATTGGAAGGAACCTTGAAAGATCATCTAGTCCAATCTAGTACAATCTCTTCTCAACTGAAGTATCCTCAGTTGTTCAGTCATTTCTCATGCAGAACTTCCAGACCTTTAGCCATAATGTCTATCTCTTGTGATATGAATTAACTAGAACTGCATGAAGTGGTCAACATATCCCCACTCACTATATACTTCAGCATAGTGGTGTAAGTATAACTTCTGTCTTTTCCTTTGTCTCCATTCTGGCAGTTCCTAGTCTGCCGTTTGCTCTTTTGACTAGTGCTAAATACTGACATGATTCTTGTTTTGAACTGTTCAAGGGAACTCTGACCTCCTTCCTAAGTGTTAATATCTAAGAGCTTGTAAATAATCAGAGATCATCAGGATTTTTACAACAGTTTGCATTTATTGATGCTGGATTTTGTCTATCATTTTGTCACTTATTCACCCTGTACCATAAAATACTCTCATCGTTTCTTATTATCCGGTTTTCCTTTGACCACTCAGGACAACTTTGTTTTGTATGAGCCCTGACATGACTTTTTCCACTACTTTTCAGAACTTTTCTGAATGTGTTGAACTGCACATATCCCAGCACAAAATCTGTGGGATTCCAGTGGGTAAATTAAAACTATTGCTAGCATTTTTTCCCCATCTTTAATCAACTGTTACTCTTTGGGAAGACTTTCTTTTATACTCATCACTTAAGCTAAGAGTCCTTGGTGAATGACTCTGTCAAAATTTCTTTGTAAATCCAAGCATCTTACATCAAGCAGATTCTATGCGTCTGTGTGCTTGCTGCCTCCTTCAAAGAACTGCAACAGGCTTTTGAGGCATGGCTTCCTTCCACAAAAATATGCTGAGTCTTCAGCATTATGAGTAAAGTTCTTTATGCATCTAATCATTTTACTCTCTATTTGCTTCTACCAGTTTGTTCAGTATGGAAATAAGAGTGGCTGGTTTGTATTTTCCAGGAGCTCTTTAAAAGGTTCACATTTACTAATTTCCATTCCTCTGCTACCATGTTCAATTTTAAATTATAGGGTATTCATTGGTTAATAATTGGAAAATTGCTGACTTCCACTTTTTGAAGGCTCTTTATTTTAATATTTTCCTTTACTGTGCCTTTTAACTATGGTGACTTTTGGGATGTTTTTAAATGTCTTTATTCTGTTAGGTATGTTTGCTCTGTGCCTCTAATATAGCACCTTCAAACAGTCTTTGTGCTGCCTCAAGCATTTAACCTTTTCGGTTACTCTTTTAAATTTCTTTTTAATAGCATCCCTCACTTTCTCTTATAAATTGAATGTTACTGTTGTGGATTATTTTGCTCCCGAAGGAATATTTGATACTTGTACATCATCGTTATTTTTGCCGACTGGCCTTTCCAAAGGAACTTTCTGAACTGTAATGTTATTTCTCCTTTTTTTTTGGTTTTCTGGTTAGTTTCTTCCCCAAAGCAGTCATTTACAGTGTGCAAAATGCCATTTCTGCAATTCTCCTAGTCATGGCCCCTATTCAACATGGATATAACTGAGTGTCTCTTTATTCCTCTGCTTTCTACCTTCATAGCCCCTTAGCATGCTATATTTACCATCAGCACTCTGCTCAGAAAGTTCACAGGCAAGTCCCGGTATTATGGTTTCCATATTTGGGAGTGGAATTTTAATCCAACAGGAATATATTTCATTTGATGATATATCATTTACATTGACTTATTTTTCTTTAATGTGTTGTGCAATTGTCCCAGCAACATATCCCTTATTTATTCTTCCTGTATAGTTTCTGCCCTTGCAATTGTTCCTGAACTTTCTTCTACCCAGTAAGTGTCTGAGATGCCTCCTATGTTAGCCATCATTTCAGCTCAGGTATTCCACAACATCTATCTGTTTCTTTAGTTTAGAAAATCTAGTTACTTAGTATTATTCTGAGCACCAGAAGAATTAATATGTTTCCCTGAGCATATTAAAATAACAGAGTGAAGGGTATGAAGACGTTTACTAATGCAGATGAGAGAGGAGCCTAAGGGCAAATGGGACTAGAGCTAAACAGGATCTTGAGTAGGAAAACTTGAGTAAATGTTTGCCAGGCTAGGAGCAGAAAAAAAGTGTGTTATTGCCAGCCTGAAAGGCATTTTTTGTACGTTTGAGTTGCCTCGGAGCAAGTTTTCTCAGCTCAAAAAGGGAGGCAGTCAAAGTACAGATATACGTCCTGCCACTGGCACAGAGAGGAAGGAGCTCATTGTTTGCTGCATTGTACTGAAAGGAACTCAGTATTTGGTGTTGAAGCTGACATGACAAATGAAACTGAAAAATGAAGGGAGAAAGCTAAGAGATGGTCACAAAAACTCTACATCTGGCTTCAGCACAAAGGAAGAAACTAAGTACAAAAGTGGCAAAGGACAGGTAAAGCTGGGGGGAGGGGGGGAGGGAAGCTGGAGAAAGCTTTGGATTTCTTCAGAAGAAAACACTCATACTTTCAGGTATCCATGCCCCACGCAAGAAAAAGAGCTTCTAAGAGGGAGTTCCAGATCTAACCCAATGAACAGTTAGTTACCTTAAGAAAGAAATTATAATGAAGCAGAAAGTGAACATACAAGGAAAGGAAAGACCACTGTATCAGCCAGGAAATCCCAGGCTGAAATGTATAGCAATAAAGTGAGCACTGCCAGACAATAAGTTATATAAAACTTTGCAGAGCACGCCAAATCAAAGAGGAGGAAGTTCTCAGGTGTATAAATAAAAGCTGAATCCAGAAGGAAGAGACAAGGCATACTGCTGTAAGGGTAAATAAGAAATAACTGAGATGGCATGCCCAAATGAACTGAATGCATTGCACTGTTTGTAATGAAAAAGAAGATGAAAAACGAGGAATGGAAATTACTACAAACGCACTGGAAGCAAGCTTAAAGAGCTTACTACAATAAAATCAGATTATCGTCTCAAATATTAGAAAGAAAATGTAACATGAAATTAACAGTCTAGTACTGCATTCTATGTAATATCTACATTTAACAATGAGTAAAATGATACACAGAGGTTTGCTTTGGAATGCAGAAAGATCAGAATGCCTTGACAGCCAGAGTCAAGCAATAAAACAATAAAAACGAGTAACAGAAATTACTGAGGAAAAAAAAATCTGCTGCAAACTGGCATGTCATCAGCTGGAGACAGCTGAAGCAGAGAAGCCGAGTGTGAGGAACTGCAAGCCACCTGCACAATGTAGCCATGAAAATATCTGAGCCCTTTTCCAGAGGGGCACACTGAGACCTAGTCCCCAGTACCTCGGCGTGCTCCTGTCACTCTGCTCGGCCCAGGCCAGGCCGGCGTTGCCGCAGGCCTCCAGCCTCCGGAGAGCTGGTGCTGCACCTCCACCTCCCGGCCAAGGGCGGAGCTGCACGGGCGTCGGAAGGGCTCCTGCTTCGGGGGGGAAGGGAGGGGAGGGGAAGGGAGGGGAAGGGAAGGGAAGGGAAGGGAAGGGAAGGGAAGGGAAGGGAAGGGAAGGGAAGGGACGGGAAGGGAAGGGACGGGAAGGGAAGGGAAGGGAAGGGAAGGGAAGGGAAGGGAAGGGAAGGGAAGGGAAGGGAAGGGAAGGGAAGGGAAGGGAAGGGAAGGGAAGGGAAGGGAAGGGAAGGTCCTATCCTACAGAGAGCCTTACACAGTCTCCTGCAATTTGTGCCCGAGAGTGATAAGAAACTGGAGATGGCATCTCTGTATGCAACAGTCCCTTATGGAAAAAATGGAAGGACAATCCTATGGTTTTTGAACCCACATGAACTTTTAGCATCCACAGTGCCCTGCAGAGAAGAGCTCCTGAGCTTTCCTGTGTGTTGTGTTGCATGGGGAAGTGCCTCTTCTTGTCTGTACTGAACTTGTAACCCATTAACTTCATTCAGTGCCTCATTTTTATACCAGAAGAGACCAGGAATGATCATTCCCTAGCTATTTCCTCCACGTGTCCTTGGCATGCAGGGGTCTCTAGGAGGATGGCTTTGGGTAGCAGGGCAGTGTCTGGCCAGGTATTGTCAATGGCTGTCATATTCCCAGTGTTCCTATTTCATATGGAGACACTAGAGCTCAGCTCACATCCCACCAGAGCCCGAAGAACACGTTTTTTGGCACAGGGCTGGGAGGAAGCTGTAATGGTGGTACATCCATGGATGTACCATGTCATCTTGCCATGGAAACCTGTATCATGGCTAGGAGGGGAGCTGTGATCAGCACAAATCCAGAGCTGCTACATCACGTCTCGGGTACTTGGATGCCTCCTTCTAGGTCCTGTTGTGACGTGGACTGGGCAGGGTCCCGTTGGGACAGCATGGGAAATTGCAGCACCCCAGCTGGACTGGGAGAAGAGCCACAAGAGGCATTAGTGGTGGGGACAGTCATAAGGCCAGGGGAGCTCATTGCTGGATCTGAGGTTGCTCTCTTTATGGGGGAAAGGCAAGTTCATATGGTTGAGAGCAGAAAGCTGGGTGTATCAAGGGGGGCAGAACCTGGGCCAGAGGGTGCTTGAGAAGGCAGAAGCAGAAGGTGGAAGCCACTGGGTCCACGGAGGGAAGGAAAACCTAAGCAAGACCTGCTGTTTGCCTGTTGCTAAGGTGAGGCCAGAGTCCCTGATGGGTATCTGTTGTGATATTCTTGCTGGACCATGTGAGACTATGAGACATGAAACCTCCTAGTTAGAACAAGGTGGGCAGACGTGGCCTCTTGTCCAGCTCTGTTTCCAGCTCTGCTGGCAACAGCAGTTCCAGGCTAGATGAACAGTGATGGCAGGCTTTATCCAGCCAGCTGGCTGGGTGCTCTCCAAATTCACGGGATGATGCTCACGGTGAGAGAGATGCAAGCCTGCTCCTCCAGAGAAGTGGGTGCTCAGCCCCATAAGTACGCTTGAGGTTCTGAGGAGTTCAAGTGAGCACAAGTGTTTGTGTGAGCATCCTGTGGCTGTCCTGAACCATCCTCGTGGCCTGTGGTCAGAGCACATAGGCAGCAGCTGATAGACTGCTGAGTACTTGACTCCAAATAATGTCTGTATCATGCTACAGAGGGGTGCAAAATGCTGCAGTGTCAGCCCTGGGTTGGTGATACATCTAAGCACAGTGTGGTGTGGACACAGCACTCTTGTGGAGAAGGTTAATAGCTGTAAGCAGATGGGAACACCAGCATCCCTGGGAGCCAGGCAGTGCCCCAGGATAGACTCCTTTAAGGATGTAGACATGAGATACATGAAATCTCCACTGTCTGGGCTCTCAGATTTCTTTAAAGAACTTGTATAGCTTTGTGAGAGATGACTCAGAGATGATAGAAAGCCACCTTTCCTATTATATCATATTTACCTATATGGCCATTAATTGTATTCTTTAGAAGAGTTTCTACTAATTTGTGCTGTGCAGTTACAAGGCTTAATGGTCTGGAACATCAAAAAAACTATATCTCCTTAGCAACCTTCCACTCTTCTGATAAAGAAGACACTTTCAAGTGAAAGATTATACATCACAGTTAGTTCATAGAATCATAGAAACACAAGGTTGGAAAGGACCTACAAGATCATCTAGTCCAACCGTCCTCCTATCACCAATACTACCCACTAAGCTACTAAATCATATCTCGTAGCACCTTGTCCGGGTGCTTCTTGAACGCCGCGAGGGACAGTGACTCCACCACATCCCTGGGCAGGCCATTCCAGCACCTGACCACCAAGTTGTTAAGATACTTCATCCTTGCATTCCTTTGACAATCTTGAACTAATGTTAAGTGGTCCTGCCAATTTGTTACTCTCTGTTTTGTTGATACGATTTCTAATCTCTTCTACAAAAGTTTCAATATGAGACTGATCCTCTCATGTTCTGTATAAAGGTGTGTTCAGGGCAGGGACCGTTCCAAGCTCCTTCACGGTTAAACACCAATCCAAAGGAATTCTCTGAACAAGCCTATTGCACATGGACCATGCATTAGCCCCACAGAGAGATGAGTATTATTTCTTCCAGCTTTTGCAGTGTGTGACCCAACCTTTTTGAAGGATGCCTTTTCTGCTTTTAATAGCTTCTCTTCTGTTATTTAGCCATCCCAGATATTTTCTTTTTCCCCTCCCCTCCCCTCTCCTCCCCTCCCCTCCTCCTGTAAAGTGTATGCATTTGCTTTCAGCCTCCAGTATAGTATTTTAGAATAACCTTCATATGCTTTGGGGAGTGTGTGTGCTGGATGTAACTATACTACTTTCTTCAAAACAACATTATGACCCATAACAACTGTGTACTGCTCAGGACTAAGCCAAAAGCTGCTTTTCCTGTTCTGAGTTCCCAAATACCTGTCTTGTGACATAAACATTGATGAGGTCCCAAAACATAGTGCATACAGAGAGAGTCTGGGGAATCTCACAGCAATACTTATGGAAAACATCATTGTGCTTCCTGTCCTGTGGTATCCATGTGGAGCTCTAGATACCTCTTCTGCTCCTCAACATAGTGCCTGAAATCTCCATTCCTCACCCTACTGCATGTCTATGTAGCTCCCTTGAGTCCACCATGCTGCAGCTCTTATGGAGAACAAAGGACCTGCCAATACAAGGGATGAGAGGAGAAGTCCAGGCATGCCTTGATATCCCCCCAAAACAATCTCCTTGTCCTCTATGAAAGGTGATGTTGCAGTGTCCTGTATTGGCCAAATGCTGTGCTAGGAGATCTGCCATGCAAGTTGGGCAGAAAGAGCCTTTCAATACTGAGTTCAAGAAGTGTTTGGACAAGCTCTTAGACACGTGGTTCGATTTTTGGGTGGTCATGTGTGGAGCCAGAAGTTGGACTCAATGATCTTTGCGGGTCCCTTCCAGTTCAGAATATTCTGTGGAAGCCACTTGCACTTGCAATGACCCATAGCTTCTCCATCTTCAGACAACAATGCATGCTGCAGTGCCCCTGGGCAGACTGACAAACCTGCCGACAGATGTTAGCCTAGTACTCTCCAACACTCGAATGGGAGTTGGAAACGATGCTTCCTTGTCTGTGGGCAGAGAGTGCTGGCAGTATGAAGCTGGAGAAGAAAAGGCCTGAAACACAGTGCTGTGTTTTTTACCACAGCAACCATTTGCTGTTCTGCACTTCTCATAAGGCTAAGAAAACCTGGTGTTACTGTATTAATGGTTTCTACACTGACCGTATAGTGTAATTCTTGGCTCTTGTTTATATTTTCATACAGCTCATTACATCACCAAGCCAAAATTAAATGACCATTAAAAAAAATAAATATGTAATGAGTACAGCCATTACTACAAGTAATATCAATGTACATACTTCAGAGGAAGTGTTAATTTAATAACATAAATTGGGTAGTGATAAATCACTCACATGTAATGCCAGGTGTCTCAGTACCCTGCGAACAAAAGTTACACGTGATTTTTTTTTTTTTTTTCTTCCTTTTTTGCAGTTTCACCTGGCTTTGCAGCCAAGTCCACACCAGCCTGGTGACCCACTTCCGTGGTCAGATAGTTGCAGAATTTGACAAGGAATTTCGGTACTTGTATGCAGAGTCCAAAGCAGTGACCAGCTTCTCTGTGTTGGATCCCTTGTCTCAGAACACCTCAAAAGGTACTGAATCCTTTCTGAAGCCCATCCAGAATGATGCTGAAACCCTGAGTGCCTCCAGCAGCCTCTCCAATGTAAGCATCAGAAGCATAAAAATGTCTCCCTTTATGAAAAACCCCAGCTACAGTGTTCACCAGGAGAAGCATGATTTGAGCCCTGATTCTGGTGATAAGATGGGGAAGGAAGACACTTCTCTGAAGTCCACTTGCCCTGTGCAGCAAGGGGAACCACCAGACTCACCTAACAGTCCTTCAAATAAGTCCACCTTGTATCATAAATCAAATCTCATGACAGCAAGGACATTTTTGCAGCTGGAGCCATCCCCTGTCCTCAGCTCCAACAAACCTAATTATCAAGGGGATGACAAGGCAAACAGCGGCCACTGCTCCCCAGTGACACAGGAGCAGACACCACAGTTCCTTTCAGAGGGTGCCAATTGCACTGTGACAAGCACAAAGCAGAAAGAGCCTGCTGTTACCTCCAGGGAACCAACGGCAGAAAATGATAACTTTTATGGGACAGAAAAAAGACAGGGTCTTGGACAAGGAAAATTGGACCAGTTATTACCGTACAACCAGCTCAAACGCACAAAAAAGCCTGCAGTTCCTTCCTATGATAAACTTACTGAGGACATGTTGATGGAAAAGAGCAGTGCATATGGGGCTGAGAAAAGAATGACTCTTGGGCACAGTAAGCTGGATCTGATCACCAAATACAACAAGTTAAAATCTAAACACATACACAGTCGGTTTGAACTCTGACCTGGTTCTCCCAGGCCTCGGTGTGTCCTTTGGTCTTATTTTCAAGTGGTTGCTTTTCCCTACCAATCAATGTATCTGGGGCTTGAAATCAAAGTACAGGTGGCAAATTAGTGTTGTTCCTATCAAAAGGTGTTTGTGCTATGCTGAAATTTCTAATATACGTAGATGACTGATTAAGATGAGATTAGCAAGTACAATTCAATTTTTCAATTACGAGTTGATAGCAAGGGAGAGAAAATGACATAAACATAACGCACACTTCTATATATTTTTTACTCATTTGGAAAAAAATATTTCCCCCCAAACTTACAGGAAAACCACTGCTATAACTGGAAACTGTTTGGCTACTGAGGTTTTCAGGGTGAACCCAGTTTTTTTTTGTACTGAGCAATTCCTCTCCCTGTAGCCATTTGCTGAAAATGAAATGGTCAAATGCAGGGTGATGTTAAAAATAAAGGCACTGTTCTACTGGAAAGAGCTGTGTTGGGTCCCTCCTAGGGTGGTGAGCATCTTGAGCTTGGCCAGAGCCTCTTGCCACCCTGTCCTGGGGCCAGGCCCCAGCAGTGCTGATCTGTGCCATGCCAGGAAGATACGGGTGGTGGCTGCACATGGGTGGCATGTCTGGGGACATGGGTGGCACCTGCGCATGTGTGGTGATGGCAGGTAAGTGGTGTCTGCACATGGGCGATGCCAGCACATGGGTAGTATTTGCACACAGATTGTATCTGAACACAGATGGCAGCTGACATGGGTTGTGCCTGGACATGGGTGGCATGCCCAGGCACACGGATGGTGTCTGAATCCCTGGGTGTATGCTTGCACACAGGTGACACGTCTGCTCATTGTGCTGTTGGGACACCAGTGGTGGCAGAACAAAGGTGGTACTCAGTCATGCCTGGATGGGGAAGGTATGCCTGCACATGGGTGGCATCTGGACACGTTTTTTTCCAGCACATGAGCAGTGTTGGCCCACGGTGGCGGTCCAGACCATGGTGGTGTGTCCAGGCACGCAGACAGTGATGGCACACAGTGGCACATTTGAGTCCACAGTGTATGTCTGGGTCCATGGAGAACGATGACACAAGGTGGTGTGCCTGGGCACGCAGGCAGTGCCAGCGCACAGCAGCATGTGAGAACACAGATGGTGATGGCATGAGGTGACAGGTCCAGGCACAGGGACAGTGCAGTGTCCAAGTACGTGGATGGCAATGATGTGTCTGAGCCCACAGTGGTGTGCCTGGGCCCACAGTGGCATCTTTGTGTACACGGTGGCCTGTGAGGGCCCGAGCGGTGTCAGCCTGTGCTGGCGTGTCTGGGCACATCGCGCCATGGTGGGGCCCGCGGTGCCGCGGCCAGGCCCGCGGCGCTGTGTTGCTCCCGCAGCGAAAGGTCGGAGCTCCGTGCTGGCTGCGGAGCCCAGCGGCACCGCCACACGGACCCGAAGAATCGCGACAGGTCGGGGCCGGGGCCGGGACCGGGGCCGGGACCGGGACCGGGACCGGGGCCGGGGGCGGCTCCCGCCTCGCGGCGGGGAGAGCGCCCGCTCCTCCCGGCGGGCGGCGGCGCTGTTCCGCCGGGCGCTGCCGGGGCCGCCCCGCCCGCTGCCTTCCGCCCGCCGCCGGGGTCGGAAGCGGCGGTGCCGCGTGGGGTCGCGCCGTGTTCCCGTCCGCCGCGATGGCCGTCCGCGCCAGCTTCGAGAACAACAACGAGCTGGGCTGCTTCGCCAAGCTCACCAACGCCTACTGCCTCGTGGCTATCGGCGGCTCCGAGAACTTCTACAGGTGAGGGAGCCGCGAGGGCCCGGCCCGGCCCGGCGGGCCCCGCGGCTTACCCCTAACGGCTCCTTCTCCTTCCAGCGTCTTCGAGGGGGAGCTCTTCGGGACCATCCCGGTGGTGCACGCCTCCATCGCCGGCTGCCGCATCATCGGCAGGATGTGTGTGGGTAGGTGGCGGGGGTCCCCGGCCTCGGGGCCCGCAGGTGGGCGTGCTCGGCTGGGAGTCGGAAAAAGCCGCGTGCTGCTGGTGCTGGAAAACGCCGCGGTCTTGACTGGGCTGGGGAGGCCAACGAGCGGCACCCCTCATCCAGGATTACGCTGTGTGAAGAGAAGGAGCAGAGCTGTAGGAAGTGAAGCTCACCCAATTAAAAATCACAGAATGGTTTGGGTTGGAAGGGACCGCAAAGCCCATCCAGTTCCAACCCCCTGCCATGGGCAGGGACACCACCCACTAGATCAGGTTGCTCAGGGCCTCATCCAGCCTGGCCTTGAACACTGCCAGGGATGGGGCATCCACAGCTTCTCTGGGCAACCTGTGCCAGTGCCTCACCACCCTTACAGTGAAGAATTTCCTCCTCCATTGCTAAAAAGCAAACAAACAAACAAAAAAACAGGGTAATAAAGGGCGTCTGCTTTTCAAGGCCTGAAGACAGGTTATGGATGCACATAAATCTGCTTTCTGGTAAACTGGGAGAAGCCATTCAATTTTTTTCTGAAGGTTAATGGTTCAGGGCCAGTACTGGAGGGGTGAGTGCAAGGGAGACATTACAGATGTGAAGGTCAAAGAAAATTCTTTCACTTGTCTCCAGCTAGTGGTATACTATTCAGAAGAGCATGCTTTGTGCTTTCTTTTTGTTCCTGAAAAAAAAAAATGTCTTTGTTACCATGGTAACATTACCGAATGTTACCACTTTGCTAAAGGAGAGTAACAAAATCAAGTGGAATCTGTAGGCTTTGTGAGGACAACCAGCATCTACTGGGGGAAATTTCATAACAAAGTGTTTCGTTGAGAACCTTGTGTTTCCTTTGGTTCTGTCAAAAAAGAGTAGTGAATAAAAGTAGTTTCATTTACCCATTTATATTGTTTAAGTTTGTGCTTCATCCTGGCTTTCCCTCACCTGTGGTGCTGTGTTATTTTCAAGTGGTCATGTTATTTTGTTTAGGCTGATTTGTGGGCTTGAAATGAACAGATGGGGCGGGGCAGTTCCAGCCTTTTTCTGAACTGCAGTAAAGTAGTAAGCACAATGGGAATAGTTGCTTTTAAAATTACTTTAATGTGGAATTGTTTTTCTTTTTTATATATTACTTTCCTTTTTTTGGTCATTTTAGGGAACAGGCACGGGCTGTTGGTCCCAAGCAGTACAACAGACCAAGAG
Source organism: Cygnus olor (assembly GCF_009769625.2). Taxonomy (NCBI): domain Eukaryota; kingdom Metazoa; phylum Chordata; class Aves; order Anseriformes; family Anatidae; genus Cygnus; species Cygnus olor. The sequence goes on from NC_049184.1 coordinate 1,603,614, forward strand.
CTTCAACATATCCGCAATAGCCTTCCAGATTCTGTACGAATTCAGCGAGTAGAAGAGCGTCTGTCAGCACTAGGCAATGTCACTACCTGCAATGACTACGTAGCTCTTGTTCATCCAGATCTTGACAGGGTATACAGCTCTTATGCTTTTACATTCCTTATGGATGCATCTGAAATTATTCTGAAGCTGCAATTGGAGTTTGTAGCTATTGAGGCATACTATAAGTAGCATGAATTTCAGAAGAGTTATGCTAACAGTTGAGCTAATATTGTGTAGGAAGCTCTGCTGCCTCACATTTCCTTTCTTCTTGGGAGAGAAATCACAGAATTGGATTTGGGACTTCTGACTCTGTTTCAGTTGATCTCCCTCTTCTCCTGTAGTTTTCGTTATTTGTGAATGTGGAGCCTGCTGTAAATTTAGTGTGTGCTCTCGTTTGGCATACTGTAGTTAATGGTGGGAAGCCGTGGGATGTGGAAGTTACTTGTCCAGTGCAGTTTGCTATGCGTATGTAAAATTGACTGAAAAAAGAGCATCTATGTGTGTAATATATAAAGAGCGTAACAAATTTGATCAGGACTATAGCAGTAGTTACAAAATGCTGCTGATCAAGTTGAAATTTCTAATAGTTGGAAGAGACCATAGATGATGCAGTGTGTGTGTTTACAGTAAGGTAAAAGAAAAGTGGAAGTTCCTGTATGAAAGTTAAAAACAAGGGCGGGGGAGATGAAGTTGCTGCCAGTTTATGTTTGAGAGCTGATACTTTAATAGCACTAGAGAGGTGAGTTGTGTGGCTATAGGTACTGAAGGTCCTGATGTTTTCTTTCAGTTTATGCTAATGGTGACAGAAATGGGGAGTGCAAAGAAAACAAAAAAGGTCAAGGTAAAAGCCTTTGCAGGCAACAGTCTTTGCAGCATACTATGTTTTAAGTAAGTGTAAAAAGTGTGGTGAGATGGCCAGAAAGGGAGAAATCAAAACCAATTACAATGAAAACCTGCTGAGCTTTATCTGGAAGGGAAAGAAGTTCTTAGAGTTACGCAGAAGGTTAAGACAGTACTCAGGTCTGGGACAAAAAAGGACTGATTCACAGGGGAATACCTACACAACAGGTGTTGACACACAGGTGTACTGCCAACACCCTTCAGAAAAAGGGGAGGAAGAGCATTTCTCAGTGGTGGTGTGTTTAGTTATAGTAGTCTGGCTTCCAGCTCAAGTGTGCACAGGTAAGTGGAAACACCTCTGGAGTACAGAGGTTGATCGAGAAGAGTAAGAGCATTTTATGATGATTTGATTGCGATGGGTGGTGAAAGTGTGAGCAGGCCTTCAAAGGGAGGATCCCAGCTAGTTGTTCTTTGCAAGAATAGCTTGAGTTCAAATTCTACCATACCATTTTCCTGAGGATTTTGTTCTCTTTCTCTGTTCACAGGAAACTGAAGAGATCTTGGCAGATGTACTAAAGGTTGAAGTATTCAGGCAGACTGTAGCAGATCAGGTGCTGGTAGGAAGTTACTGTGTTTTTAGTAATCAAGGAGGAATTGTGCACCCCAAAACTTCAATTGATGATCAGGATGAACTGTCTTCATTGCTCCAGGTTCCACTTGTGGTAAGGCATTTGTGGGGTGTGTTTTTTCTTGCTGCTCCCTTCCATCTCATTTTTTGGTTTTAAAGATTCTGCAGTCTCATGGGCTCCTAGGTACTGTTTTCACTGCAGGGCTGTTCCAAAAGGGAGATGAGGAGAAGTCCTGAAGGAGGCCAGTCTTCTGAGACGTTTTCTCCACCTTTTCTGAGTTTGAATAAGCTGCAACGAGCCTTTAGTTTGCTTCTGAAACATTGCTCTGCTGAGATTATGCAAGATTTGCTGATCCATTCATATGGAATATGAAATTGTCTGGTTTGGCTAAAGGCACATTTCAAAAAAATCTAGTAATAAAACCCTGTGCTGACTCAGTTGGATTCATTAATTTCAGGATTGCTATGCCTTTATGCTTGTTTGTTAGATTTGTTATTTTTGACTGAATGTCACAAAATGTTCTTTCCAGATACTGCAGGCTATTGTCTGTTGACTTTTAAGTGTTTAAGTAAAATCTTTGTTGATGACAGAAGCTTTAATCTTTTCAGGGGTGTGAGTTGAGGCCCTCTGCTTAAGACCTAGTAATAAGAAAGCGTAACAAAATGTGGTTATGTTGGTGTGCTCTGCAAACTCCTACTGATTTTTTTATTTTTTTTTCCTAGGCTGGAACAGTGAATCGTGGCAGTGAGGTCATTGCAGCAGGAATGGTTGTAAATGACTGGTGTGCCTTCTGTGGACTGGACACAACCAGCACAGAGCTCTCTGTCATTGAGAGTATCTTCAGGTTGAACGAAGCTCAGCCAAGTACCATTGCTACCAATATGAGAGATTCCTTGATTGACAGGTAAGGAGGATACAGCTTCGTCTATAATAGTAGTCAAAACAGGCAAGATTTTACCATAAGGAAGCTATAAAACTAGCTGTTTTTCAAAGTTGATTTCTCTCTTAGCTTCCTCTTTGCTTTTATTGGGTTACTGACGAGAATTACCTCGTTGCAGAAAGGTTTGTTTTATGTAGTTGATAAGCATTCTTGGTCATGCATGGAAAGCATAACAGTTCTTGTTGCAGTTAGAATTGCAAGAATTTTTTTTCTGAGGAAACATAAAAGTAGCCACTTCAACTTCCAGATACTTTTGTTCTAAATGCCAGTGCTAAGCTTATGACACCTATGAATTTTGTTTATTTACTTATTTATTAATGGAAAACAAATCTTGTTTTAAAAGTTAAAATGCCAGTAACTTTGCTTGACATCTTGGCTTTTTTTTTTTTTTTTAAGCCTTTATGTCAAAGGTTTTGTCTAAGTTATTGCTTAGTGGAATGCAGGTTTTCTTTTTTTTTTTTTCTGCCTGGACTGGTAGTGATAGAGGACCTTCCCCATTTGTTGATGTATGCAAAAAATTTTACAGGGTTTAGGCATTTCTATACGTGAATGTCCAATGCGAACTTTATTTGGACTTTCAACTGATTGTAACTCTTATCATTGCTGTAATGCTAGAGGTGTGCTCTTGAGCTACTTAGGCCACTGCAATTTAGTTACAGAGTTCTCAGTTCTCATAAAAATGTATGGGAATGGTTTATGGCATAGAGAAAGAATAAGGAATTCCTTCAATGAAGAACTGTTTGAAAGAGTTATTCGTACCTTCACAGTTCCTGTGTAAAGGCCTGGTGCTTCTGAGCACAGCATAAAACCATAATTAAACTTCTGCTAAGCTTTTAATAACTGCTTGGACAAGACTGATTTTGTTGCCTTTGCCAACTTGACAAATGTGTTCTTAGAGCTAGCTGTTAGCAGTCACCAGGTCTCCTTCACTCTTTTCACAAACTCGTATGTTCTAGGAAGGCAAATTTGCTACTGGTCCTTTGTAAGTGGAGGTTGAGAACTGACTATACTGGTGTTTGGAAATGTTTTCTGCACTCTGGCACTCATTTGCTAAATCTCATTTCTGTTTTTTCTTTTTAGCTTGACATGAGCAGTGTTGGTTCAGGAAGCTCCTAAGAAGTGAAGTGTCAAGCAGCACTTTGGATTACAGACATCTAGATCTTCTGTTGTTTCTGCAGGCCCAGCACCGGGAGGAGGCTACCAAAAAAATTTGTAGTGTTTTGTAAACTAAGTATTGTTGCAAAACGTGACAAATAACATATCTAAGTTACAAATATGGAATGCTTTCTAACCCTTTGCTAATGTTCTCCAGTTTTTCTTCAGCTGTGCTTTCTTTCTTTGTGATGCTGACCGAGGCCCTCAATTTAGCCCACAATATTTACTTCTGTCTTTTGGATATTGATCACTAGAGATTGTTTTGCCTTATATAGCAGATCGGTGTTCTGCTGCACAGAAGGCTGTTTAAGCACGTATATGGCACTGCCTTCTCTTTTCACAGTCTTGCTGAAGAGTGATATTTCTGCTGTAAGTGAACTTAAGAGCCCCTTGCGTTTTCTATACCAAAAACATAGTAGTTTACTTGCCAAAAAAGAATTCAGAAAGCATCACCTGCTCTTGTGACCTGACTTGCAGCTATTCTCATAGGGCTGGTGATTCTGAAGTGATTAGCTCAGATTAGAAATGGAGTTTCTCTAAGAAGTCAATACAGGGACTTAACAGCCAAGTGTGACTGCTTCCAAAGCAGTGGTATTTGATCTGGTGTCTGCGGATGTCTGGTGACATATATGCTACTTCAGAGGCATCTGCAAAAGAGCCTTGAAAAACGTGCAGTTGCCAGTAGGCTTAAATGTGCTGTACAGGAGTTGGCCACCTACACTGGAAAACTCTTAGAAGTCAGCACATCAAAAAGGGTTGAAGAATGTCATCTTGAGTTACCTTGAAGACAAAGGTTAAGTAATGCAGTTCTAAACAGTTATTGCATTCAGTAATATGTTTTGGGCTTGGGAGCTTGCTATTGAAGAGTTCTGCCTTTGTTTAGCAGTGACGGTGATGTAAATGCTGCTTTCAGGTAGAAGATAGTCGTTTACTTCTAAACACAGCTGTTGCTCCTTGATCTCTCATTTCAGTTGCTTTTCTTGTGCTTGCTTGTTACAGGTATGCTGAAGGCATACAAATGCCTCTACTTCCTCTCCAAAGGGTATGTGGAAGCTGCCTGCTTGCTTCCATATAGCTGTATTATTCTCAGCTGGATTCTCTTGAGGAGTGCAGTCGTGAAGGCAGTTTGGGCAGAACTCTTTTTTTTGGCCCTGGTGTTTCAGGCTCTGTAGAACATTAAATAAACCTCCACATATGTTGGACTATCTGGATGTTTAGGGAACGATTTATAAGTTTTGGGTTGATTAAAGGTTGTTCCTCAGACTTTTAAGTGAGGATTGGCATAGGATTGTCTCTGATCATAGCAAGCCCTGTTATCTAGCTTGTCTAGAATGGTGACAGGCAGGGGCTGCCATTTCCAGACAGCTTGCCTGCTCTCTGCCACTGGAGAAGCCTGTAAGCAGGTTATAGTTCTTCATATAATTTGGCTAACAATTTCTGGTGTCTATGGCCCCTTTAATGCAGTGGACAACCTTTTTTGTCACTGACTCCAGGTCTCTTCCTCTTAGCAAATCTCAGTATTTAGAGTCAGGAACTGGTTTTCTTTGGTCACCTCATAGGGCTCTGATTAGGAATAAATGGTAAAGTCTGACCATCGCTGTGGGTGTTAGCATATATTCATCAAGTGTGAAATGAGTAAGACTGCAGTTTTTGTCTCTACTTTTTTTTTTTTTAATTACAGTCATTATGCAGAAATCCTAGTTTGTATTAGTGAACTTGATACGTGTTTAAAATTGCTTAGAGGTAAGCAAGAAGTAATCCAGTTTCTGTGAAATCCAAATCCTTAAATAAGAAAGATACTGGGACAGTGTTGGTGATAGAAATATGCCAAAGAGTAAGAGACAGAAGAATAGGGTATTGCTAACTGTGATGTATGACCTCCTATGAATATTGCATTGAAACGTGGGAACTGGAAGGTGGCAAACATGTTATCACTTCTAAACAAAGGGTTTGTGGGAATTCTGAACTAGTAAGGTTGACCTGTGTACAAAGAAAACTATCAGAAACTGTATTAAAGAGTGAAAGTAGTAGAAACATGGATACATGATAGCATGCAAGAGCATAAACTTGGTGCTTTAATGGCAAGTCCCACAAAGCCTATGGAGTTATTTAAAGATGAAGTTTCTTTGTAATCTGTTGAACTTCCGAAAGGTATTTGCAAGGTTTTGTGCCAAAGGCTTTTAAAGACCCTGGATAATCCTATGGAATGAGAGGGAGGCCCTTTTGTGTGTTAGAGGATGGGGGAAAAAGAGCAAAAGGCTGAATTTTTCACTGGATTTTTATAGGGAGCTCTGCTGGAAGCCATGATGTTCAGCTTATTGTGTCCTGTTTAAGGACAGGCAGTGGATTAGTGGAGCGAAGTTTACTCAAAATGACTCATTCTGACTAATAGGGATGAGGACTGACTGATGTGGTGATGGAAAGGTGTGAGATGGGAGTTTCCCTTGAGGTTTAATGACTAATTACAAGGCAGAAGCTGATCCTTCTAAGAGTGGAGGTCCACCTCTGTTCTGACTGTAGCAATTGTATAACTGTAGTGATTAATTGCTGATTATATTTCCCTGCATATTTATCTGGAAAAATGAATGTACTTTTACTGGTGATCAAATTATTCACGGTCAAATTGTGGAGGAAAAAAATATTGAGTGAAAAAAAAATGGGCTGCTACTTGGAGGAGCTGAAACTGCTGTGCTCAAGGTAAGCATGCCAGGACTCTCTTCTGTACAAATGACCCATACTGCAGGGCAGTGTATATCAGTTGAGTAAGCACTGATGTTCCCTGCACCCCTGTGGTGGCAATGTGTCCTGGTGCTGTGTGTCCAGACAAGAACTGGAACATGGCCACCTGTCCCTGGAGGTGCTGATGGAAGGCATGCTGAGTCAGTACTCGGGTGATGTGCTTGTTTTGCATTGGACAGGATCTCAGCAAAAAGCTCAGACATGGGAATATAAGGAACTGTTCCCTACGTGAATATTAACATTTGTGTCTGGATCCAGGTCACTCCAGGATTGCGCAGGTGTTAATCTAACTAAAAGTGAGATGACAATGGAGTGAACTGGGTTGTACTTGCAGAGTAAATTGGCCAACTGCTCACCTACCTGCCTCAGCCCTCCCAAGTGCCAACGCTTGTAGCTGTTGAGGGCTGTTTCTCAGCAACTAAAATGCTTACAGAAACATCTTATGCCCCTGGAAATCACGGACAAATATATAACATTTACCTGCACCCAGCGGGTGCACTGAACAAGCAGTTCAGTGTGCATCAGCAGCCAGTTACAAGGTGGTTATAAAAGGCACCAAACTATTTCTCCAGTTCTTTAAAGCATCAGTTCTTCATGGAACACTGGACTCTGGCACTATAGGGCAGAAGGCTTACCTTATTGCAGTAGGGTGCCTGATTTTACAGGGCAATATATAGCTGTCTGAGGAAACAGTTGAGCTTGCTTCAGACCAGCATCATGCACATGCTACGCTACTTGTACAACTTGGCACTAAGTATAAGATTTTGAAGAAAAATATCTACAGTTGGGCAGTAGGAAAAAAAAAAACACCCCTCCCCCACACCACCAAAAACAGACATTTCTCTAGGTTGTTTTTTTTTTTTTTCTTTTTTTAATGATGGCTGTTGGAAGTTGCTCAAAGGTTTGGGCTGTCACGGTCCCAGAAGAGATGGCAGCGTACAGATGAGTTTGATGTGCCATGTGGCTGTGGCATTCATAGTGTGCATTCTACCACATATATAGTACACATAGCAACATACAGAGTAGCATGTGGGGGAGAGTGTCTAATTAGTAGCTCTGATTTCATTTGGTCCTTTGCACTCCTTCATCCATCATGAGACATAACCACATTTTTTCACTAAAATTCAGTTTTGCATCTACTAGCTTCTCGCTTATTTCATAATATGTTTGTAATACTTTTTAAACACAATAAACAGCGTGGCTATGGAAATTAATTATGAAAGACAAAATACAGTTTGGGACCACGTTATGCAGTCCTAGCGGGCTTCACTAAGAAGTATCTATTTGTCTATCTGGCTTAATCATAGCAATAGTTGAATCCTAGTTAGAAATGCAGAATGCTACCAATCTTTCTGCTTCTTCATTCCTCATCATTGTAATTACAAATATTTATAGCATGTTTGTCAAGAAAATAAAAATCCTTGGATTTTTTTCCATAGCTGACATGGAGCTGTACTTTTCTATACTACTTGGACATTCCGTGCATTGAACTTCCATTGCACTGAATAAAAGGTTACAGTTATAGGCAGAGGGCTTACACTCATCACCTATTCCCTATAGTGAGCGTGCAAAGCAGTTCATACGCTTACATGAATGGCACTTTTGTACTGGGCAGGACTTCACCGTTAGATTGCATTGTAAGAGACTCTTCCGCTCTTATTTAACATGGTAGGAGTATTGGCATCAATAAGAAAATGGACTAAGTTTGTGGTTAGGACACAAAATCCGAAACCATTTACAGTTGTAACAGGGATAAGCAGAAGCTACTGTTGTGGGGAGAGTTGTGAAAAGTTACTAACTGAAAGTTCAGGTTTATATTTAGTCTTTACCTGATTTTTATGGCTCTGTCAAATGTGGCTAGTGACGAACTCATTCTACTGTGTAGCATGCTTCCTTTGGTCCTTGCCAAATACTTGCACGTGAAGAAGTGAGCAAAAACAAACAAACAACAAATTTCAAAGGCATACGATGTTTGTAACATCTACAGGGATTGGATTTAGTTTTATAAACAGGCCTAATTCTTACCGTATCTTGACTATTTCAGCAAAATATACTGACGACCTCACTCCAAAGAAAAAACATTTCCATTTTCCTGAAACCCAACATACAAATTCCACGGTCTAGTTACACATGCCACATAACAACAATTCATCTTTTCCCAGCATCTTAACAGGGGCAGAGTGCAGTCTACATCTGTACATTTTTCGTTATACTGGTAACTATTGGTTCATTGTTTCTGGCTGATGGGAGCTTAAAACAACATCATATAACATCTAAATATTTCATTAATGGCTCCCAAAACAAAAGCATATTCCCCCCCCCCCCTTTTTTTTAGACTCAATTACTTTTTGTCTTTAGATTGTCCCAATCTAGGACTTGATATCACCAAGTAACGTTACGGTGTCTGTTTTGGTGCTTCTTGAGCTTCTGCTCTGCACTCATTTACTTCTTGGAGTACTTAATGGTTCCTCATGCACTGTGCTGAGTGGCAGCATCGATTAGTTATGAATGTACAAAACATCTGACCAGCAGGTATTGGAAAATTGTTTCCAGGTAATTCCCTGTTTTTTGTAATAAACAAAGAAGATCTTTTAGAATGGCTCAGCATCAGAATGTCTTCTTACAGTACTGAATTGTTCCTGTTCATAGATTCCATGATCTTAATTCATTTATGAGACAGCTATTAAAAAAATGGTTCTGTTCAGAGGTGGTTTAGCTACACTGGAGAATGCTGGGTTTAACAGGGAGCACTGATGCAGGGAACTGAAGGAAGTTTCCCAGGTCAGTTGAAACGTTTGAAGAAAATCTGAAGTCTCAAGTCTCTGATGTTTGCAGAGTGAGCCTGTGGAGAATGGCACACCAAGACTGACACGACTGAGGCAGTTAGAAGGAATCAGGCTCCACATTGCAAGGCTGCCTGTATTTTTTCCAGTTTTTCTGCTTCTTTCGGTCCCAGGATGTCCAAAACTTGTAAGTCACTGAAGTAGTTTTGTTTGGTAGGCTTTTTAATGCTTTTTTTTTGTCCATATCCTCATCAGATCAATGAGTTGAAATGTGCAGCTGACTGTGTCATACCCATTCCTGGACAGGTCTTTTGTAATACACAACATTTTGCTGCACCTCTTTGTTTTTAAACTGGAAGATTGTGTACACCAAGACAAGGATACACAGAGACAAAATGCAAGGGATCACAACTGCAATTGCATTTACAGTGCTAGGCACATCGTTTATTGTCACCATAATATCCACATCATCGTGAGGAAGGCGCCTGTCTTTGCTTCTTTCAACATCCTTCTGGTTACAGCCCATCCAGTCTTTGAGGATTGACCGGGGATAGCCTGGCTCCACACTCAGCCTCTGGTTATCAAATTTCCAATACTCCTTCCCTTTGTAGAAGTAAGTATAAACTAGGAGACAAAACAGAGAATATTTCTCATCACACCATTTCCAACAGGTTAAATTGTGCACATGTGAGGGTGTACAGAGAGCCTGAAAGGCTGGAGGGTGGTAGCTCTCTGGGTCAAGAGTGCATTCATCTAGGGTATTCCAAAGCCATGGAAATAAGATGACATTTTTAGAGCCTGATTAGAAGAAGAAACACACTGGAGGGAAGGGATACCATCCAGATAGACCTGGAAAGGCTTGAGATGTGGGCCTGTGCAAACCTCATGAGGCTCAACGAGGCCAAGTGCAAGGTTGTGCACCTGGGCTGGGGCAATCCCAAGCACAAATACAGGCTGGGTGAAGAATGGATTGAGAGCAGCTCTGAGGAGAGGAACCTGGGGGGGTTGGTTGATGGGATGCTCAACATGTGTGCTTGCATCCCAGAAAGCCAACCATATCCTGGGCTGCATCAAAAGAAGTGGGGCCAGTAGGGCGAAGGAGGGGATTGCCCACCTCAGCTCTGCTCTTGCGAGACCCCACATGGAGCACTGTGTTCAGCTCTGGGCCCCCCCCCACATAAAGAGGACATGGACCTGTTGGAGTGCATCCAGACGAGGGCTGCGAGGATCATCAGAGGGCTGGAGCACCTGTCCGATGGAGACAGGCTGAGAGAGTTGGGGTTGTTCAGCCTGGAGAAGAGATGGTTCTGGGGAGACTTCACAGCGGCCTTCCAATACCTTTAGGGGGCCTACAGGAAAGCTGGGGAAGGACTCTGTCAGGGGTTGTAGTGAGGGGACAGGGGGTAATGGCTTTAAACTAAAAGAGGGTAGATTTAGATTAGCTGTAAGGAAGAAGTTCTTTAAGGACAGTGAGACGCTGGCCCAGGCTGCCCAGAGAAGCTGTGGATACCCCATCCCTGGCAGTGCCCAAGGCCAGGCTGGATGGGGCTTTGTGCAGCTTGGGCTGGTGGGAGGGGTCCCTGCCCATGGCAGGGGGTTGGAACTAAATGATCCTTAAGGACCAGTTTCAACCCAAACAATCCTGATTTTATCTACGATTCTCTGATTTGAGAAGCCCTAACTTCTTGTTTGGCTTGTGGGGGCTATGTTGCTCACAGAACACCACTCCCCTTGGCCAAGACAAGCTGATGACAGGATTTAAGCTGTGAATAACAAAAATACTGACCTCACTTCTCTCCACCTAAATTTTAACGTAAGTGTTCTGCAGTGATTTGTTTTTTACTAAAGCATCTGTAATATTTACTCATCATTACCAAGCTGTTAACAGTCTGAAGAATGACAGTGTTTGCCTGGGTGTGATAGTATTTGGCTGGATACACAAGTGTTTCTCTTTACCCCATCTGAGAGAGCAAATACTGAATAAAACGAGTCCTTTTGATGACAGAATCTGAAAGATTTGGACTTAGTTAAGAAAGTCTTGTCCTGCTGCTAATAACAGGCAGATGGTTTATGCTACATGTTGTCTGAAGTATCCCTCATCTCTACAGAGGACTCCAAGATTCCTTTTTTAATCACTCTTAAGTGATTGGGGGGGGGGGGGGAAAGGAAAGGGAAAGGAACAGCGGTGAAAGTGATGGCTCTCCTTTATCTAGTCTCCTGCTTGGCTGGCTGTCGCTGCAGTATTCCAGATGTATTGGAAAGCCCAACCCTAAAGCCCTTGTCTCACACCACAGCCCTCAAGTTAAACAAGGGCTCAATGGACAAACCCCTTCTGTTAGTTCTTCCCCAGTTGGAGGAAGAGGAAGAAATCTTCAAGTCAGAGAAAGAAATGCACTGGAAGGAGCCTCTAGAGGTCCAAACCCATGCTTAGGGCATGTCTAACTTCAAAGTACATCCAGAAGGTTGGAACCTGTAATAGGGAGAGAGCAACTGAGCTAGCTACAGCTACAAGAACAGGAGGAAAAAAAAATAAGGTATGGCATCCTCACAGTCACAGCCTGGGAATGCTTGGTTAGGGACTGTTGTGGAAGCAAAACCAGAAAAGTCCTTTTCCCAACCCAAATTGCTAGTATTAGAGTAATGTGGTTTAGTGGCTTGGAGGTACCTGGGCTGGGATGACGGTCAGGAAGAATTGCAGACTGCCTGTGCTTGCAGGTATCGTTGTGGCCTTGGGCAGCCTGAGATGTGAGTCCTACCTCAGTGGAAAAATTTGAAACGCCCCAAACGCAACAACCCAACTCCTAAGCTAGATGAGATATTATTGACCTAACTTGGATAATGATTACAGATACATACAGCCTTCTTTGCTGATAAAAGCTCCCTGTGGCGCCTGAGGGATTCCTCTCCACACAGTGATGGGCTTTGGGTATCCTGGGTCCGTTGCTCTCTTGTCCTCGTTGTATCTCCAATACCTGTCTCCTTTGAAGAAGTAGGTTTTGCCTACAGGCTCCCAGCGCAAAGCCGTGTCAATGCCTTCCCGGGGCAGACAGTTACCCAGCTCCACCAAACTGTGTGGGTATCCTGGCTCTGCTGTCACTTCTTTAAAAACCCAGTATTTATCTCCTGGAGATGAACAGGGACACAAGCAACAAATGAGTATGCCTAATTAGTAGTTAAAGTTATACAAATGCAAAACACCTACACTGAACTAGAGCATGGTGGTGACTTCTGGGCTTAACTGTATTATGTGAAAAGTTCCTCCTTGGCATTTTAAGCCTGAAACCTTTTGATTTCATTTGACACTCTCTAGCTCTTGTTTTGTGAATGTTAAACAATGCTTTCCCATTCACATTCTCTAGGCCAGTCTTGATTTAAAAGGCTTCTCTCACATCCTGCCTTTGTCAGCTCTCATTCAGGCTGAGGAGTTCTAGGATATTTAATTGTTCCTTGTAGAAGGCCAGTCCATACTTTTTGCTAATTTCCATTGCCTTTCTTAGAGCCTTCTCTAGTTTTAATACATTTTACTGAGCTGAGGGACTGAAGCTGCATGCAGTATATTAGAAGACCACATGTACTTTGCCTCTGTACAGGGGCACGGTGATGCTTTCCAGCTACTCTTCCTTGCTTACAATTTGATTATGTTCAGGAACTGTCACAGCGCAAGGAGCTGATATGGGCCTCACATAAAGATGGCCACATGGACTCTTTAGAGAAAGCACCCATAACACATTTTTCCAGCACCTCGAAAAGATGTGAGCAGATCATGACACAGAAGCTCACATTGCACAGACAGGAAACAATGTGTAGGAAACAGCTGTGTGCCCCTCTTACACTAGAACAAGGACCAGGACTATAAATCAAGTGCCATCTACCTTCCATAAAAGCCACCAACATGCTTTAAGTCAACTAGCCATACTGATGCCTCACTGATCTCATTATGAACAACCTCTTGTTACAGATGTTTAATGGAAGCCTTTGATTAAAGCGCAGTGGCCACAATTAAAGGTCTTCCTCAAGGATACTGACTACATTCTTCCTAGTATTTCCCCAGACTCTTCTGATCAAGGTGTCAAAACCTTCATACCTGTCTAGAAGTGTGGTTTGGGGTTGCCCTGTATCTGGAGAAGCTCCAACACCATGCCACAATATGTTCAAGGAGACAGGCAGGAGCCTCACATTCCCTGAGAAACAGGAACTATTTCTCATTACTTGATGGAAGTCAATATCTACTGAACTATATTAGCTTTATACAGAGATTGTCCTGGCAAGGCCAACCCACACTAAGGAATATGTTAAGGATCGGCTATCACACTGGAAGGTGAAAATCAAAGGAGAACTTTTATGTCTGGCTCAGTTGTTAGAAGGACTAACAACCATTAGTAAAAATGCAGCAAGAATATGTAAGAAAAAGACAGGTCTGTGCTAACAGCCTCCCTATTCCATTTATTCTTGTACAGCCCACCTTGCTTACTGGACTAAAATGTTTTAGGGGTGTTGTCACAGCAACTACCATTGCTAGTGCCTCTAGGGTGGAGAAAATGAGCCCGGTGTGACTCAGCTGCATGGCAAATAGTCACCCAAGCACTTCTGCATGTGGATAGAGATTTTTTCAAGACTGCAGTAGGTCCTGTAGCTGAACTTTCAACCCAAGTTGCAACTGACTGACTCACTGAACTCCCTTTGTAGCAGACTGTGACCCAGGAGAGCAGATCTGTCCCTGAATACGATGGTATATAGGCTAGCAGTATAGGAGGCCGCGCAGCACAAGTGATCTGCACTGTTCTGCAGCAGTCTGCACTTGGCAAATGAGCAAGGAGAGGCGCTGGTTCTGCTGTGCAATGACACATCTTTTCTGCCTCTTTGATTTGAAATCAAAGCTGATAAGTTGGTTAGTGAAACAGGAAACTGGTTGCTGGAAGTGCCCCCTTGGAAAAGGACAGGGATTCAGTGAACCTGTTTTCACCATCTTAATGCTTTAATTGTGTGATGCGAAGCAGGTGTAGCAGGCTCATACTGAAATATACTGTACCTTTGAAGAAAACAAATTTTCCATCAGACCTCTCGTAGGCTGCATCAATCTTTGCGGGAAGGCCTTTCCAGAACTGCTCAATTTGCATGGGATATCCTTCCTGCACCCGGTTGTTGCGCAGACGCCAGAACCAGCGATCCTGAGAAAATCAGAAAGCTCTTCAGACTGTGTACTTTCATCTTGCGATCTGGCATCAAGCACTACTAATCCATGCCTAAGCCTGTAGCCATTAAAGGCAGAAGTCCTGGTTTGGATGAGAGCTCCAATGCTGCCCAACACCAATTCCAGTGAGGGAAGCACTTCATGAGGGAGATGGCAGCCAAAAGGGTAACAAGATGATTATTGGTACTGTGAAAAAGGGTGGACAGAAGGAGAAGAAAAAGAAGCAGAGGGAAGCAAGTTTACAGTTATAAGTGTAATGACCTCCCAGGAGAGCTGTTGCTCAACTATCTGACCTTAGGACAGCCATACAGTGTATGCCACTTGGTGACTGTGTGAAACACACAACTTCCATAGGCACAAAGGAGTTATTAAATATCCCTGTAGATATAAGATCATTAGTTAAAGCCATAGTGGATGCTCAGGGAAGAGTAAGAGGAGGACAGAGTCTGTGATACTTCTCCAAATACCATCCTGGCCTTCAACAATTTTCAATTCAGACATTTTCTGTGGCTGATGTGTTTTGTGCATTTAATAACCTTCCATATTTCCCACTTCACATTCATACCCAGTGGGCAGAGTGAAAGCTTCGGGTATTTTGGGAGCAGGACCATGGTTTTCCAGATGCAAGGTGATCTAACGTAGGTCTTTGAGCAAAGCCTCTTCTTCCCTGGCTGCACTTTATGAGCAAGGTTGACCCAAAATCCCCAAGAGCTGCAAGTATGTTGAGTATTCCCTGAAGCCCAGGGTTTGGTGTATACTATCTCTGGAGGCCATGAGGCTTAATCCCTGTCTGTTACTAGCATTGCTTTCTGTCTTTAAGGGTGGCTTCTCTCTCAGATTAATGGTCTCCGAATTTTCTGCCAATGTGTCCAGTTCACAGAATCATAGAATCATAGAATATCCCAAGTTGGAAGGGACCCATAAGGATCATCGAGTCCAACCCCTGGCACCACACAGGTCTACCCAAAAATTCAGACCATGTGACTAAGTGCACAGTCCAAACGCTTCTTAAACTTCAACAGGCTTGGTGCAGTGACTACTTCCCTGGGGAGCATGTTCCAGTGTGCAACAACCCTCTCGGTGAAGAACCTCTTCCTGATGTCTAGCGTAAACCTCCCCTGCCTCAGCTTGACACCATTCCCGCGGGTCCTAACACTGGTCACTAAAGAGAATAGATCGGTGCCTTCCCCTCCAATCGCCCTCGTGAGGAAGCTGTAGACCGCGATGAGGTCTCCCCTCAGCCTCCTCTTTTCCAGGCTGAGCAGGCCAAGTGACCTCAGCTGGTCTTCATATGTCTTCCCCTCTAGGCCATTCACCATCTTTATAGCCCTTCTCTGGACACTCTCCAACAGTTTCACATCCTTTTTGTACTGTGGTGCCCAAATATCCACACAGTACTCAAGGTGAGGTTGCACCAGTGCAGAGTAGAGTGGGACAATCACTTCCCTCGACCACCTAGCAATGCCGTGCTTGATGCACCCCGGGATATGGTTGGCCCTCCTGGCTGCCAGGGCACACTGCTGGCTCATATTCAACTTGCTGTCAACCACAACCCCCAGATCCCTCTCTGCGGGGCTGCTCTCCAGCGTCTCGTCGCCCAATCTGTACATATAGCCAGGGTTGCCCCGTCCCAGGTGCAGGACCCAGCACTTGCTCTTATTAAACTTTACACTGTTGGTGATCGCTCAGCTCTCCAATCTGTCCAGATCTCTCTGCAAGGCCTTTCCACCCTCAACAGAGTCCACAACTCTGTTCAGTGTCATTGGCAAATTTGCTCAAAACACCTTCTAGTTCTACATCTGAATCGTTTATAAAAACATTGAACAGGACTGGCCCTAAAATGGAGCCTTGGGGGACCCCACTAGTGACCATCCGCCAGCCTGATGTGGCCCCATTTACCACAACCCTTTGAGCCCTACCCATCAGCCAATTGCTCACCCATCGTATGACATTTTTGTTTAGCTGTATGCTGGACATTTTGTCCAGTAGGATCCTATGGGAAACTGTGTCACAAGCTTTACTGAAATCCAAAAGGATCACATCAGCTGGTTTCCCTTGATCTACTGGTTTCCCTTGATTGACTAGATGGGTGATCTTATCATAAAAGGAAATCAAATTTGTTAGGCAGGACCTACCCCTCGTGAAACCATGTTGGCTGGGACCAATGACTGCATTGTCCCCCAACTGCGCTTCAGGAACTTCAAGGATCAACTTCTCCATAATTTTACCAGGCACTGACGTGAGACTGATGAGTTCACTTTTTGGTGAACAGACACCAAATTCTGTTTAGTCCGTAAATCCCATTAGGCATCATTTCAAAATATTACAAAGCCAGTCTGCTTACAGTTCCCTCTAATGTTACTCATTTATCAGCCTCAGAGGAACAGAGCTACCTTTAGAGACATTTCAAATGTAATGGTAACTACCTTATACTTTTATTCATCTTTTCCAGTAATGAAACTAAAGAAAGCCATCCATGAGATAAGCAAGAATTTTTAGTACCTTGAAAACAAACATTTCTCCTCTAAAGAGAGCCACAGTGTTAAAGTTGCCATCACAGATGTTCGGTTTCATGCCAGGAGGAGATGGCCTGTCACCTAGAGGAGGACTAGGAGGTCGTGGCTGTCTCTCGTGTTTTCTTTCCGAAGTCGAGTGAATTCTGCGAACAGGAAGAGTCGGTAAAGGCCTGGTTGGCTCCAAGGGCTCAACAGGAGGACCTAGAATTGAAAAGAAAAATGTTTAGTGAAGTGGGCAGTTTTGGACTTTCTGTGCTTTCCTCAGGTTTTAAAAGGCAACAGGCTGGATGAAGTGTGTTGCGAGGAACGTATATATTCTTTATGAACTATATACATTCCCTAGATCATTCCCTAGAAATGGGAAGCAGAACAAGATGTATACACACATGAAAGAGGTCTCAAAACAAACAAGGGATAAGAACTGAAGAAGAGACAGTATGTTTTTGTAGGTCTTTCCAAGGAGGCTGTAGATAAAAGGAGGATGCACACCAATCACATTCCCAAATGAAATTAAACATAATAGCCATTGAACAGAAATGTTTATTAGTCCATAACAACAACAACCAGAAAAAAGTTATACTGAAGATACTGCTGCAAACTAAGGAAAACTGCAGAGGAATTTAGAAATTAGAAGGCAATTACTTTATCGCAGATTAGTCACTAATCTTCCTCTTCAGAACACCATAGGAACTCCAATGAACAACTGTGATAAGGGCCTTTGCTCTCATTCTGTCATTCAGATGATGCCCGCCCCCCCCTACAAGCACAGCTCTTCCCTTTGATCCTTACCCAGATTATTCTGTGGATCTTACAGGGCTGCAAGAATGTAAAGAACTATAATAAATATAAGCAGCTGAGACTTGGAGCGAAGGTCTGCTTTTGAAATGACTGTCCCACAGGAAAATTTCACTAACAGTGATAGAATCTGGTCCATACCTAATTAAGAAAATCATGGTAAGATTTCTTGTTGCTTCTCAGAGACAGCCCCAAGTTAGCATGACAATAAACAAAAGGCTACAAGAAGCAAGAGATTTGGCAAGTTTTACATTTGATGTAATCAAATAGGATTTGATTTGATTGTTTATTGACATGGATTATGGTTTGCATCTCTTTCTGAAAAGTGATTTTTAAGCAGCTATGTAAAGAGATTGCAGTAAAAAAACTTCCATCACCAGGCAGAACAGGGGCTGACTGCTATCAGTCTCACTGTCTTAGGGGTTCAAGCACTGATGTGCTTCACATCAGCCATATTATTGTACTGGGTGAGGCTTGTCCTCACAGGCCACTGCAAGAATGAGCGTCTTGCCCAAAGCCAGAGAAGGAATCTACTAGTAAGGATTTAGATACTCATGGAGGCTACGCACCTGTGGGATCAGAACAGTTTTGCAGATGAACATTCTGAACTATGGTGCCTAAAATGATAGTTGGGTCTCCAAGCTCACATATCAACTTAGATCTTAAATGTTACATTTTCAAAGGGTTCCTATAATGAACGAGTGCTTAACACGTCCTAGAAGGGTGACTGGGTCAGTGAAAATCATCACAGATAGTGACAAAGAAGTCATCAGAGAAAGTCATCACATTTAATTGTTATTAAGGTTCTAACAAGAATTATGTCCATAGGTTTCACGGATGTTGTGTTCGGAAAGTGCCACTCAGATAGTATAGTCCAACTTCCTGCATAATTAGGCCAGAAACCTCCAGCTGCGAATCCTGTGACAAGTCTAGTGTTTTTGGTGCAGCTACAGCATATTATCCAGGAAGAGACATCTCATTTGGGCTTCAAGTCTTCAAACTTTACAAACTTCAAGATATTACATAAAATATGTAATGCACAAATTGTTCCAGTCATTAAGCCCTGTCACTTCTGAAATCTGTCTGACCTACTGTCTGAATTTGTGCAGGTTTAGATTTGTTTTTTTTTTTTTTTTTCCTTTTCTATCTCTAGTCTCTCAACATGTAAGTGTTTATAGATCTTGATAAGGATGAACTTTAAAGTTCCCTTAATGAGCTAAATGGACCGATTCCATCTGTTGCTACAATGTCTTTTGGTTTTGAGATCTTGAAACTTAAGTCTTTCAGCTGTTTTATAAAGTGTTGCAAATGGATAACTGTATTTCTGTAAGATGACTTGTCCTTACCATGTGGTATTTTGTGCCATCTCTAATTTTTAATAACAATTGTTTTTATTTACTTTTACTCCAGAACTATGATAAAAGACATTGAATATTGTTCATGGAAACTCTTTAGATGAGGATTCTCTGTGTAAAATTATTCTTGGAAAGCTGTCAGATAATTTGCCTACATTAAATGAATAAAAATATTACACTGTTACCTTATATTTCTCATTCTCCTCCATTCTTAGCTGGTCAGTGCCCAGTATCTTAGCAGGCCATAAAGTTCTCTTAAATCAAGTTCCCAAACTGTGATACTGCTATTGCTGATGATCTGTGAATTTTTCCCCAACTGGTATGCAGCAAAGATTTCCAGGTACTGCCTGTCATAGGAGCCAACAGGATTAGTGCCTCCCCCTCTTGTTGGATGGGTCAGTATGGGTGCATCTACACTAGTGTTTCCAATGAGCTCAGGTGTGTGCTTTTGAAGAGAATTTCTCAATCATTTTCAATATCTGTGCCTTCGTTCACATCAAAACACATTAAATAAATTATTTTTGGATGAAGCTGAATTTGAAAAATGCATTTCAGGAGCACATCTAGGATACTGCAGCTGCAAATGGGCATCACAGGGAAAGGCTAGAGATAATCCACAGTAACCCCATTCCCCCAGATGCTTACAGAGTAAGTGTCAAGTCCTCAGCACTCTGTAACACCATCCCTAAATAACTGCTGCATCTACAGATGTGCTAGTATTTTTCTTGCTAACAGCCATAGATGTTGTTTGCTAATACAGCCATAGGCAACGTATTGTCATGTGAAGTATGTGCAAAAGCAACTCCTGCAATGAGCTACACACTAGCTGGCACTTCTGATTTAGGCTGGAAAGCTCATGGAAGTAGGACTGAGTTGGTACAGTGGGACATGCTGCCAGAGGAAGGGATGGGAATGCGGAAAGGTCCCAGGCTGATCTTATACACTGAAGGCCAGAGTTCTGGTTTGTTCAGCTGTGACACGGGAACACGGTCTTCAGCTCTTGCTTTGACAGATTAAATGGGCCAAGAAACTGGAGGCCTGTTTTGTCTGCCCAAATATGTTGCAAAATCTCATTTGGATTCCTGTGCCAGCAGACTGCTGCAAAGTTCACCTTTCTAAACGAGATTGCAACATGTTGCTACAATAGCGCAACAGAGGTGTAGTTATTTGTTCCCTGCTCTGCAAGAGGCTAACGTGCTGACCAAATCAAAGATGCATTTCTGTTGCCATATATGGATCAGAAAAGCTTCTTTGGTTGCCAGTTTAATTGATATGGTGGAGCATTTTCATAAGACACCTATTTGGTAGTTTGTGGAGGACCACCAACTGTTTCAGCACAAAGTCTACACCTGGAAAGATCCCTGTATTTTAAGAAGCAGCTAGAAGTAAATCCACAGCATGACTGTAGGGAGGGCTCCAAGGAGTACTGTTGCCTTTAAACAGGGTGAGATGGGCAGCAGTCTGCAATGCAGAGAGGAACACCTGCTGCCAGAGGGAATTGTCTGGGAGGGACCCAAGAAGTCACTGTGTTATGTATGTGTGTGCTGTATTCAAACTGCTTGATGGAAAGACCCATAGCGAGAAAGGGAGCGAATGCCAAGTCTGGGCTGTTCTGCATCTCAGACACAGCAAATGGACAGAAATGCTGAAATCAACAGCCACTCTGGATTTCCAGAAATAATAAGCCAAAAAATCCACACTTTGAGAGAAGAGAGCAAGAATACAGTTTTATAGAGATGACTGTAATAAGATGAGGAGATGAAAATATTTTAAAACTCTCTTTCAAAGCAAAAAAGGCTGAGACAGGAATAGTATCTAAAGACACTAATGTTAAATGTGTCTGACAGGTCAAAAAGACACATAAGCTGATATATGGTGCAGAATAGGGACTATACTGTTGTAATCATATACTATAAATTTAATGTCTCATCAATCATTGGAGGTATTCAAGATTCAGTGAATTAAAGATACAGTTGTTTGGTTTTTTTACGGCATGTAAATCCTGTTTACAGAGATAATTAAAAAAAAACACAACAGAACAGTCTGTTTTTAGATGAGTATCTCTAAATTGTCAGAACAGCTGAATTGTCATGGAAAGAATCAAAACCATAACAAAACAGAGCATTAATGAAATGGATTAAAACTATAGGAGTACAGGCAACTCTGCAAAATCAGGCAATTTGGGAATGGGATATTCTGGTTCAGCATACAGACTAGCGATAGGTACTGTGACAGGCAGAAAGGCAGCAAGACAGGATGGTGGAGCAGCACTGGGAAAAATTGCCCAAAGATGTTGGTGGACTCTCCAGCCTGAAGGCTTTCAGGGCTCACTAGAGAAAGCCATGAATGGAGTCAAGTAGTGTTGGCAAAAGTCTGCTACAGGTGGGAGTTCCAACTAGAGACACAGGAGAACCCTTCCAGCCCAAATGCTTTCTATACCACTACGAAAAAGACCAACAGTGTAAGTGACAGAGGAAATAAAACTGCTTCATTTCCTAGAGTAAAGAGAGCTGTGTAAGAACGAAATAGCAATGTGCACAATGAGAGGGGACAAGGGGATGTGCAGTGCAGAGAGAAGCTGTGGACTCCAGCTTCAGCAGTTTCAAAGATCTGCAGGGTATACCTGCTGCTGGACATCCGGTAGCTGTATTTGTGACTGCAGCTAGTAAAAACAATCCCTTTCTTGTTTCACAGATTTACAGCATCAGGAAGGACTAAGAAACCATCCTGTGTCATCTACTGTGTAGCATGTATCCATACTTCATTCCTGTTCAAACTATGCTAGTTTTTAAGCATATTTAATATTAAAAAGAGAGAAAACCAGAAATGAAAAGCTCACTGCAATTTTTAGTAAAACTGTTCCAGCCAAAAGGTACCCCAGGAATTAAAAGTACTGCCTTTCATTTACAGCTGGGGTTTGGAGAACTTGAATTGGTTCATCTTTCCCAAGGAACACGAGAGGCCGTTCTTGTAGTTTGGTTTTCTGAGCAGGTGCTTGGCCTTGATCCACAATCAAATACACAGACGTCAGCACTGACTGCTGCCACACCTAACTTCAAGGTGGCAGGCCCAGGCGTGGCATCCCTGGGCTTCAGTTCTCTTCTCCCTAAACAAGGGATAAGATGAGTGAGATGCCCCACTTAGATGCTTTAAAGGCAGGTCTCTGGAGTACAGAATGTGGCTGGGCAAAAGGATGGCTTGAGGGCCTTCCCATGGGGATGAAGGTTTACATGGGGTGCTTTTTCTTTTACACCAAGGGCTCAGATTCACAAGCGAGGACCACTCGTACACCAGGCTACAGCCTACCCTACCCGTGCTGCAGGACAGCAGCCACATTCAACTCTCTAAGGCTTATGTGCCGAAAGTCACAGTCTTCCGTAGTGAAGAAGGAAGTTAAAATAGCACCTGAGACTCTTAAAGGCTTTAATTAATCCTAAGATGCGACTGAAATTTGGTCTACAGTTAGGGGGATGGAAAGCAGTAGCACAGCCTGCCCATTGCTGAAGAAAGATGCTCTCTTGTAAGATATGAGCCACTTTTGGAGCCCAACCTGGCATAAAAGCAGAATGAATAGACCCTATAGTGTTTGCCAATCATCACTATTACATTTGTGTCATGACTGTAACCTACCTTCAAAATAGACAGCTAAGGGCAGGATGTAACAGCGTTATGAGCAGCAGAGATGACCGTGAACAAAGAGTTACTTAACAAATGCTGGCACCTTGGTATTTATTATGGAAACTGATTACGCCCACCCTTGATATGACTAACTAGGCAGTATTGCACACAAATCACAGCCTCTATCACTACATTTCCAAGCAACTTCAGAGAATCAGTCAGAGCAAATCTCATTGAGAGAAAATTAAGTGAGAGGCTGTTGCTTGGGTCTGCAATTGAGCCTGAACCCGGTCATTGGGTCTGCACCTAGTTATTGTGTGTGATTCCAGCACCAGGGCCAAACCCTCCCCTGGGGCTGACCCTACAGCCACTCCCACACAAGAAGCAGGCAAGAAACCCCCTGGAGCCAGAAACTCTGCTCTGCAGGGAGGCACCTTGCTGGGAGTTTACAGACACTGTGTGGAGAAGAAGACTTTCTTCCTCTCTATCACAACCAAGGCAAAAAAAAAAGTCAGAAAGCTTTTGGGTCACAGCAGATCACCTTCGGAGTGTGACTTCCGCCACTGGCACTTAGCCTCCTCCCTTCATGCTTCCTCTGTCGCAGACCATCTGAATACCAAGGTGACCTGTGAAGATAACACAGAGAGAGGAGGCATTTAGGAGCCACTGTGTCGATAGTTGAGGACAAAATATAATTGTACTGTCCTCCCGGCTATTGACAGAGTGTTCCCTCAACTGCACAACACCCGCCTGGAGGCATCCTGCACGGCTTGGCATCCATCAGGGCCAGCTCTGCGTGAGCCAAGCGGCTCTCCAAGCCTGCCAGTGCAGAGGACATCCTTTGTTTCAGGTCAGGGGAGAGAACAATCCACCTGCAAACAAAGGTACTTCTTTATTCTCTTAATATTCACTCCAGGAATAAGACTACCAACAGGACTACAGCCAGCAAGTTAGGCTTTTGAATAAAATACAGGGAACTTAGGGTTGTAAAACAGTGAGGTACATGTTTTTTCAGGACTTAGCCATCTATGCAGGTACAAAGGAAAGGCTCTTCAGGTGAAAATCAAAATGTATGATCCAAAGGAGCCTGGGAGAGTGAGAGAAACACATTGGGATGCTCTGCAGACCCCACAGCAGTGGAGAGAGGTCCCTGATCATATTAAATGCGCTAGTTGCCAATGAGCTGTCTCAGGGAGGAGAGATGGTCCACCCACAACAGCTCAGCACTCAGGAAGGACTCACTTCCCTTGCTCTCCTAGTAATCCTGTCCATAGAGCACTTTGATCTTCTGAAGTTAAATTTCAGCAGTTAAAGGGAACTGGATAATTTCAGCTAGTTTGGATATCTTCGGTAAAGTGCACTACAGTCTGCAGAACAAGCCCCAGCACTCACAGTGTACCCAGCAGCTGGGCAGCTGGGTCCTTGTGAGCATCACTAGGTGGCAGGAAGGGTTTCTCACGCCCTTTCTGCAGACATCCTTTGAATGACCGACTGATACCCAGGTAGGTGACAGAGCACTTGCCTGGAAGACAGGAGTCCATGGCTGAAATCCTTGCTCTAAACAAAAAGAAATGCTTTCCTGGGCTCTGTAACAAGGTGATTCACCTTGCATTTGAGTTCTCTGCTTTGGGGTCAATAAAAGTGGGTCCAAAATTCCTGGGCTGACCTTAGGCAGAAGAAGGATGAGAGTTTAGGGCTCTGCAAGATGCTCCAGATGTGGTGCCTGCAGCCCAGTTTCCCTCTGGAAAAAAAACAAACATTAAGAAGCCTGACATTCGCTCCACTTCAAAACAAAGCATTTTTTTGTACTCAGAAAAATCTGTAGGATGAAAGAAGTTTTTCCTGCCCAGCCATACCATAAAGCGGTGTTCCTCCTTTAGCTGAGAAAGCTCCTAAGAAGGGTGGGCTCCCCGCTTTGCCAGGGGACAGCTAGTCAGTGTGGGCCAGCTCCCTCCTCTCAAGCCCAAGGTGTGCAGCTCCAGGGCCAGCGTGATTGCGGATGAGTCCCTGCATCATGGCTGAGACCTCCATGGGTCATGTGGGCCTCACGGATACCACAGGGGACCAGGCGGTTACTCCCTGCCTGCATTTTGGAAGAATGGGAATGGAGACCTGGTGTATAGCAGGTGAGACTCAGTGGATGCACCAGAGGTGGAATCCGATGTTTTGTTCTGGATCCAACAGAGTCGCTAGAAAGAAGGAAAGGTGAACATGAAGGGAAGCAACAGAGAGAGAGAATCTGGTACTTCTGTAGCATGCCAGAGATGTGTAAGCATGACAGATCTTTTCAGTTCTCTTATTGACAAATGCTGTCCTTCTCCTGCCCTCTGTGGAGCACGGATCTAAAAGTCCCAGATCTGGGAGCATCCTCTAGCACTTTGTGTTGTTTCAGGGATGCTAGAAGAACACAAGTGGGGCTGTAGAAAGGCTGATGGTAGTATAGGAAACCCCTCAAAGAGATGTTCATTTCAATTGCTTTTCTGGGTACTGCTGCTGCATAAGTACACGGGATGGAGGGTCACTGGGAATGAGGATACAGTTTGTTTCTATTCTCTGCACTCAACGGAGTGCAAGAGTGCAAGGAGACAGGATTAATCATACCATCAAAAAAAAGAAAAAGAGAGAGAAAATAAAAGCAGTACTATTATTTCTACCATTACCAGTCAGTCTTCCAGCACAGATAACACAGGGAGAGATAATACTACCAGCTGATCAGCTGCATGCCTTAGTTCTTTTATGACACAGTGAAAAAAAAACTGTTCATCTTCTTTGCTTTGAAAGAAAATAGTATTGTCAGTTTGCCAATGAAGTGGAGAGATGGTAACAGGTTTTCAAAGGAATACCGAGATGAACATTTTTGGAAACCTCTGTACTACTGTCTTGAGGACTAATACCTTAGTACAAGCAGAACATTTCACAACAGTTGATCTCACTGGTGGCATCTGTGTGGCCTTTGATGTTTCTGAAGCCCACACTGCTGGGACTCCAGGGCTCGCAGTGCATTTGGATTTTGGGAACTGTGTGACCTTGGGCTCACCTGTAAGATAGCGTGCAGTCTGCTTCCAACTCACCTGGACCTTACCACCTTTGTCCCTGCCACTGCTCATCCACCTGCTCACCAAGCACAGAAACTCACCTTCTTTGCCCCTGCAAAGCAGAAGCTCTAGATGGAATGAGCAGTCACAGGGAGAATCACTCTGTCCTCAAGAGCTGGGATCTCTCAGAGCAGGTACTTCATTTCTGCATGTGAAAATTACCCTTCCAAATTCTGTCTTCTGGTACTTGTCCTTCAGGAGATGAACATCCATCACAGTGCTGCAGAGGACTGTCATTATTGATCATTTGGCATGGGGAGATATACTATAGGCATGCAAATCCATCACGCACAACATGCTTCTCTGTCTCACAATCACTAAAATCATCTAAAATCATCAATCATAGGGGTCATTGGTGTTACTCCACACTCTTACCACCTGCAGAGGCCATTATCAGAAAATGGTCATAATACGAATGTTTCTAGATCCTGCATGACAGCAAAGCTTGCTCTGATGGTCCTGCTCACAATGCAGTGTTGCCGCATGGAGCTTAGAGCCTTTTGCAACAGGTCTTTCTGCTGTTTCATCACAAGCCATCTCACACGTAAATGTAGGTTATATAGATCTAGGATTGCTCTATGGGAAGCCATTGGGAAAAAGGTGAGTTAAGTTGTGAAACCTATGCTTGCTGCACAGGAGTAAAGGGACCAGAAGAAGGTGCTACTTGCTCAGGATCTGCTGATCATCTATACCTGGATGTCAGAGGTGGCACTGTCCAGTGGTGATTAATCTGTTCCTTGGACAGCCACTGGCAGGGTTTTCACTACCAACCTAGACTTCAGCCCTCATGGGATGCAGCACATGCACTGACTAGGAGATCTTCTCTTGGGCTGTGGAAAAAATGTGTGAGGCTAACGTCCTCAGCAGGACTTGGGAGCACTGAGATCCTTGAACTTGTCTCCAGGCTTAATGATTTGGTCTGTCTTTGAGTGGACAGCAGACCATTCCTTTGTGACCTTAGGCTTCAGAAAGCCCTTGAAGGTAATGGCCTGGTTTACCACCTTCAAGTATCCATATAGATATGAGTTTTTTCTGCACCTCATGTTGACCTCTCTGTACCCCAGGCATGGTGTTAGGAGGGTCACTCCTAATATGAGAGGCTGCTTCACAGCCCACTGCAAAACGGTGCTTAAAGCAGGACATGAAGAACAGAAGAAACAGTGTTGAAAGATGATCAATTCAGGTCATGTGACAATGCTATGGCTGAGTATGCCTCCTCTCTCCATCTGCATGGTATCTGCATGCAGCCCTGACTTCAACGCTAGAGCATGTAAAAGAGGCAGTCAACTTAACTGAATATCCAAAGGACCTACACACTAGTATTATTTGCAGTTTAATTCCTTCCTGGCCATGCCACTCATAACACAGGCACAGAAGTACAGTGGGAGATATCTTTCTGAAAAAGACATACAAAGAACAGTCATGGCATTTCCCTTTTTTTGTCAAGGCACAAGCTTCGAAAAGCACCTGTTAGAAGATGGAAGTCCTGCTGACTTGTTTTACAGCCCACTCTGTCACGCATGGTGAGCTGGTGCCCCTTTCATTAGCTCATAAATGGAAATAACATTTTAAACATTGACCTTATACCAACCAGAGCAAAGCACAGATCAGATTTCCTATCACCTGCTGTCTCTCTAGGTGAGTTTTGAAATAAATCCATCAGAAAATAACTTAATCATGCAACAAATCATTGTATGAGAGACTTAGACATATACTTTTCTAATGGACAGAAAATAGAGATACAACATAAAAACACATTTGAAGTGCATCATTGTCAAAAGAAGACAAAGTGAACTTAAATTTCAGTAGAGCCTTGTTCTTTGTTCTAGCAAATTCAGTAGAATGACAAATTGGAGATTTTAGTTGAATTTATTTTTTAAAAAAAGGATGCTATATGCAATGCACTAGCTCTATGACTTATTGACTTTTGACTTAACGACTTTTGCATAGCATGCTCCTACATAATATGTATTGAGCACATGCTGCTGCTCTGTAGAAAATGTCAAAGCATCACATTGTCAAGTGTCAAAGCAGGACATTTTGGTTTTTGGATAGGTGCTTGATAGATGAGCTTTTGGCATCCCCAAGGCAAGATGAGGCAGATTGGCATTGTGGAAATAAAGCACATTAGTTGAATGTTCCTGCTAAAGCTACAAAGAAAGATATTTCAGCAGGCCCTTCTCAGTTCTAAGGCACTCCGATGAAAGGATTTGTTCTCGTATCTCCTGTTCCAGGGAGAAACATAAACCTGCATCTTCCATCTTTTCTTTGTGACCCATAAGAGTAAGACCTAGACTTAAACTAATCTGTAGTTTCCAGATCAGAACTCTGTGCTAAGGGATGAAATCTCTTGCTGGAGAAGCAAAGATCCTAATGTAGAAGCTGCTCCTTTTTCTCCCTGCAGGGCTAGGTATCTCTACAACTAGCAACACCAACCCCAATGCACTTCAGTTCACAGACCTCAGAGATAAGCCTTTCACGATTTCATGATAGTCAACAAACTCATTCCTGATTACTACTTGCACCAGATAGTAATTCATTCATAGTGTTTTTTTCAACATGAGTTTGAATTTTAAGCATATATTGCATAAGGAGAATCTTAAACTTAGTTGTTGGCTAAGGTTTAATGTCACTAGGTAAGTGAAAACTAATTTGAAGTCTAGTGGTGGCATTAAGCCATGGGGAGTACAGTGCTGAGCTCTTTGCTCCATTACAGCTACGCGCAAGAGGCCATGCAGTGCTCTCACAAACTGTCGGCCCCCAAAGGACACTAATAGGCCTTACTGGCCTTGACCAGCCTCATCCATGATCTCCAGGCCCACCCTATCCATGGGCTCAGGAACCCCATTGCAGCCCAGCCCTGGGCACTGGGGCCCTGCCTGAGCTGTACTGATATTGGCTTGAACCACAAATGTGGAAGAAATATGGCTGTCAATTCCTCATCTGTTTCCTTTCCAAAAAGGTATCTGAAAATAGAGAAACCAGTCATATTTTCTTGATTGCACTTTCATTGTCAGATATGAAGTTTTTTTCCCCCTTTCTAATTCACAGGAAGTAAATCAGTATTTCAAAATAGAAACAGCATAGTGACATTATAGCAGCTTTCAGAAATGAAAGCTTAGGTATAATATTTAATGAAGCTTTAATGCCTGCTACCCCAGCACTTTATTTCAAAACCATGCAGAGCCTCTGTCATCCAGAGTATCTGTGTACATAGTGTGTGTAAGTATGCATAATTAAATGATACCACTCGACAATTGCCATACAACTTCATCCTGTTAATGAACACTGAAGAGAAATCTTCAGTTGCACTAATGGAAAGAGCCAGCTCCCCCTCGGTGTACTTCAAGCCATCTTATTTTAAATGTTGGATTTTACTTGAATATCTGCCTTACAGAGAGGATGAACTGCACTCATACAAATGCTTGTTTTTTCCCACTGCCTAGACAAGAGTCAGGGAAATTAGTCCAGACAGAGACATGGCCTTATGTCTACATTTGGACAAATGAATCTCATTCCAGTCACAAAAAAAACCACATAACAAAACAACAAACAAACAAAAAAACAGACTAAAACAATTGACATACAGTTTAGATCTCTGAAGTCTCTCTGTACTTCTCTAGAGTCTTACAGGTACAAATTCTACTAGCAGCAATTTAAAATTCATTGGCAGATTATTCATGTAAAGGCTGACTAGTATTGGGTCTGCTGCTGACCCCAGCAGCAATCCCTTAGAAACACCAGCTTTCTGTGATGATTTCCCACTGACAACCATCTAACAAGTTTTCTTTTTTTTTTTCTTTTTCCTACGTCTAATTCATATAATATCTGCTCTAATGGTACTGGGAGCTAGTATTTTACTCCAGATGTTATACAGCTGTGAATATTGCATAGCTACATAGGGTAAATGTAAGGATAAACTTGTACTTTCCTCAAAGAAAGAAATCAGGCATGTTTGACAAAGCATTGTCCACAAACTACCATGGACTACATCAGATTCAGCGCCTCACAGCCTCACAGCGAGCATCTTCTAGCTCAGCCTGCCCTTAACAGAGGCTCCTCAAACCTGCATCTCCCCCTGTTCCCAGTTTCCTCCAGCCAACCCGCCCTGAAATCCCTGTCCTCATACCCTGATATCCATGACCCTATCACATGGTGCCATAACATCCCCAACCCCTTGGCTTTTTCCCATAATCCCTCCATCTCCTTTTCTCTCTCATTTCCTTGACCCACAACTTTGTGGCATGTTGTACAATGATGTTCTTTTATTTCAGCAGGAGACTAAAAGAAGTGTTCCCTAAGTGGATCCAAACTACTTTTCCCTACCTTCTGTATATGGAGAAAAAAAATGGTGGTATAAATACTTTTTACTTTCCTTGATATTCCAGGCTCTTCACATTCTTCCCCTCTATGTGTGCTGGCTGTTCCTAACAGACAACCCTTGGGTACAGCAATTGGCATTATTTCCCTTTTTACTGGTCCTTGATACTACAGACAGAGTGAGGGATGAAGCAGCAGTGAGATCATTGGTTATCCTGACCTGTGCAAAGATATTGCCACTGGAACAACCATCTGATATTTGTCTGTGGATTAAGGGTTTTAAACAGGTCTCATTAAGCCACAGAAGGAAATCCATCCCGACTGGAAAAATTTTGAGTGTTACCTGTTTGCATCTGTAAACTACTTGCTACACTCAGGCTCAGTGTAAATAGATGAGTGGATAGTGTTGCTCACCATAGATTTTCTGAATTCCTTGGAGGTCATCCTGGGGTAGTTTGAAGTTGTGTGTTTCCATGTACTGGTAGAAAGGAGCCATGATAGCGCTGGGATCATTGGAGTGTTCCAGGCCCAGTGCATGTCCCAGCTCATGGACTGCGACCAGGAAGAGATCGTTCCCTGTGGAAGGAAGGCACAGCTGGTTTAGTATGCAGCCACAGCTCAACACAATCCCAAGCCCTGCTTGCTCATCATGTAAGAAGCAACTGCTTTTCTATCCTACTGCACAGCAGGTCACAGTGTCAGTGCCAACTCCTGGAGATGGCTTTAGTCCTGAAAGTCTGTGTGGCTTTAACAGTCATCATCACAGAATGGGCAGGAGACTCCTTACCAATGGCCACATGGAGCACCTTCAGAGCAGTTAAAACAGGCAGCTGCCTGGAGTGTATGGATACTGGCTGTAGACTCTTTTGTAGTTCACAGAAAATGGCCAATAAAATAGGCAGCTCAGATACCATGGCTTCCTTATCCCAGTGCTGCCAGGAAAGGTGAGAGCGCTGCCAGTCTGCTAATCAGCAAAGGCATATGGCAGGAAGGGAACCTGGTACCCCTTCTGGGTGCTCCCATGCCGTCCTCTGATCTGATCTGGACCACCAAATCCTAAGGGACATCTGTAATGCATCAGCCAGGCTGATGAAGGGAGGAGGCGGGACACAGAAGACAAGAGCTAACACTCACCACCACATACTTGTGGTACAAGGGACAGCCCCACCTCCTCTAGCACAGGCTTCTCTCAGTGTGCTTTGCTTTGCTAGACTCCTGGCACTGCCATGTCAGCAGAAGGTGAGCACTGGCAGAGCCACACAGGAAAAGGCTGGTGACACTCGGTTGAATCTCAAAGGCAGGAGAGAGAAGGATGGAGAAGAGAAGGAACATGTTCCTGACAGGAAAAGAAAGGGTTGAGGAGCCCTATCTGGTAGAAGGGTGAATTTGGGGGTACCTTAAGCTCTCTGTTACAGACATATACTCCTCTTCAGCCCCATGGATCTGGGTCCCCCATCTCCTTGATCTAGAGTGGTCCCTGGATGTCCTGAGGGCATCTTGACATGGGAGGTGACACAAGCAATGTCTGTGTGAGGTGGTGAAGACGCAGCCGACAATAAGAGCTTCCCTGTCAATAAAATGCCTGAGCCCTTCCCCCTGCTTGAATTGTTGAATTGGCCTTCTCTGTGGTGTTTTTGTTTTGTTTTTTTTTTTGCAAGGCACAGACCAAGAGCATTGGCAATCAGACACAGGAAAACACAGTTGGTGGTGGCAGCTCAGTGGCTGCTTTGCAGCATCTCCAAACTGCACATCTCCATTTCATGCATCTTCAAACCACACCTATCTTAGAAAGGCAACAATCTTCAGATTTGTGTTCATGGCTGAGGTGTCCCTGAGACAGGAGTTTTCCCAGTTTCCCAAGACAGGAGTGTAAAACAGTGATTAGTGTAGAACTATCTCCACTTTTTAAATGCTTTTTGCTTCATGTAATCCAAGAAAATGTGATAACATAGAATCAGGGGCCTGCAAATCTTCAGAGCAGGGTACTTTGCCAGCATCTCAAGACATCTTACCAAAAGTAAATAGCAAATAATGTTTATCTGGTTATACATACCACACCAAAATGGTTAAATCATCAGAACATTTGAGTTGGAGGGAATATGCACTTGCCATGTTAAAATACACATTTCAAATAAATGTTCAAACACATTTGTTCAAATACAAACATCCAAAGAAATAGGTGGGCTAAAATCTAGCCATATATGTATTTAAAATACCAGACTTTCTGTATTCTAGAAATCCAAATGGGGATTTACTTTTTGTATTTTTTCATCCATTGCTGGAAAATTTGATGTGTGCAGAACAAGTCAATAAAATGTTCAACATCTTAGTTATAAAATTGATTAAGTAGTTTCATAGTAAAGTTTGGAGGACAGATCATTCTTCATGAGTTTTCAAAAATATTCAAGCTTAGAAAATGCACCCAATGTTCAAAAGTGATTAAAAGACTCAAGGTCCTATTGACAATTAAAAGGACTTAGTTACCTGTATCACTTAAATGCTTGTGAAAACATAATTTTCATTGCCACAACTATTCACACATGGGATTCCAACTAAAGGTCACTCAGCAGAGAGCTGACTTTAATGAGAAGAGGGCTGTGCCCATGCTAAGTGCTTGGACACTCTCCTCACCAAACTGGTGGCATTCTATCCCTTGTTGAAGTATCTAAAGAGTCTTTGTAGTGACAGCATGTCTAGAACTTACCTCTCTGTAAGTCTGCATACAAATCTACGTAAGTCCCTTACCGCTACATAGACTGTACTAAGCATTATCAGGAGCATAATATCTGATACTATCTTCATTTAAATTCAGTTTTAATAGCCTTCAATTACTTTTTTCTGCCCAAAACAAATACCAGCTCGCTCTACAGTTGGAAAACAGAATTGCACAGACTTGTAGAATGGTCAAGGTTGGAAGGAACCTCTGAAGATTGTCTAGTCCAAGCCCCCCAACTCAAGCAGGGTCAAGTAAAGAAGGTTGTCCAGGACTGTATCCAGTTGGGTTTTGAATTTTGAGTTTCTCGTACTGTGAAGCCCAGAACTGGACACAACACACCAGATGGACACAATGCATCACAATGCCTCCACCACTGTTGAGAAGAGAGGATCACCTTCCTTGACTTGCTGGCAATGTTTTTCCTAATGGAGCCCCGGATGCTGTTGGCCTGTGCTGCAGGGGCACAGTGCTGACTCATGTTCAACTTCGTATCCACCATGACCCCCACACCCTTCTCTGCAAAGCTACTTTCTCATACATGTATGGGGTACCTGGGGTTATTCCTCCCTGTGTGCAGAACTTTGCTTTCCTCTTTGAGGAAAATTTCATGAAGCTCTGGCCAGCCTATTTCTCCAGCCTGTTGAGGTTCTTCTGAATGACAGCATCACCATTTGGTGTATCAACCACCCCTCAAAACCGTACATCATCTGCAAACTTGCAGAAGTCCTCTTTGCCATTGTAAAAGGTAGGGAATTTTGCACCATGAAAGAGAATAATATTGCTCATTTTCCTTTTCAAAAGGTAGGCTATGATCTACTTTAAAAAGAAAGCATCAAGTTTTGAAATTGTTGCCTGATGGTGGTCCTATCTCCACCCTTAGGTTGGACTTGCAATGTCTCGTTGTGCACTGTTACCCATTACAGTGTGGAAATTTAGCTGATCTGCAGCAGCCTTCAAAGAAGCCTGGACGTCTCAGATTGTTTCTGTCAGTTCTTGAATACACAGTAAGGTCTCTGGCTGTGTTCTGCACAGCTTTTGTCTGAATAGTACTCTTTTATTAATGTCCAACTTTTATGGAGCAAAACTCAGGAGGAAGGACCATTAGTCTAGCTTGATACTCTTATGGTCATACAGAAAGATCAGGCAATCAGATAAAGCTCCTTAATTTCCTGTTCAGTCCCTGTCTCCACAAACCAACAAGAACAAACTAAACTTGTATTCAGTATACACCAGCCACCTGTGTCATAAAGCAGGGTGAAGAAGGAACTGGCTACCCTTAATTTGTATTTGCAGTGAGAGCTTTCCAGAGAAATAAAACTTCTTTTTGCTAATTTGTACCATAAAATCTGCTTGGTCAGAGACCTGCCTGAAGTGTCTCCTTCCTGATTCTGAGGAGGCATCCCAAAGTTCACTAAAAATTACCAGATAGAGGATAAGCCCCCAAGACTGGGGGCAGTTTTGTAAGTTGGCTCACCGAGTGAAATAGTTTGATTTGCTATGCTAAAACATAAATAAACACAGTTAAATTAGCTTTAAAGTTGGTGGGTGTTCCTTACAAAAACCATGCTATCACCAGATAAAGTTATATCTGACAGCCCACCTGCAACAATATAAAAGCATTGCTCATTATCATCATGCCAAAAGAGGTTAAGAAATTGAATATGTTTGGTTTAACAATTCTATTACTCTCCATGCATACACCAGAAAAAGAATACACACAACTTTAGAAGTAAATTTAAGTTGAATTTTCCTAACTAGAAGATATCTAAATATATGTTTAGAATAACCCCCCTCTTAGCTGACTGATTTAAGATAAATTGCAATATAGACACATATCAAAACCAGTTCTCTGGTTAAGCAATCTCCAGTTGTTTATAAGATATCGCCCTTTCCTAAAGAGATAAGAAACCCATGGTTTTATTGCAACAACACGAAAAACACTTCAGACACATATAAACGATTTATGACACATACGACACATAAAAAAAGATTTATGAATGATCTTCCTTCTAGACGTGTACTCCACCACTCATGCTTCTTTTATTTGCATCTTCAGCTGAAGAAATGGCTATTAAATCAGGGAAGAGACATCCTGGGAAAGGTTTTCATGAAACTGCTAGCACGTGCCTTCTTTTATAGTTTTATTCATTTTAACTACCAACATTCATATAAAAACATTTGCCTAAGAAATGCATTGCATATTAGGGTGTCCAAGTTCTGTAGGTCAGCAAAAACCATTTATTTAAATGCCTATCAGTTTACAATAACAGTTCCCAGGGCTACTATTATGCAAATAGTTATATTACTATCAGTATTTACCACTGAACATGATAGCTGTACATATAGCTGTAATGAGTGTAGGTAGACTCTGTAGAGCACCTAGCACAATGAAGTGTAAATCCAGAGCTTGTAAGACAGCAGCAGTACAATTTAATAATACTGTACATCTGGTTAAGAATACCAGAGCAACTGTGAATCTCTGATCTTTATCTTGCTAGTTTTATATTTTATCAACTGCATCATCATGCTAACCCTGATCTACTTTTTGCAGTTTACTCAGACAATTAATAGACTTACGAAGGTTATATTTTGGAATTTTATTAAAGTAGAAACAATACTTAAGAAGTCAAATCATTGGTTGTGACAATACCATGCATACCATAATTACAGAAAAGATGGCATTAACTTAACATGCTTTTAAAATACATATCAAGTCCAACAACTGTTTTCCAAGCACAACTTAAAGAAGCTTTAGGGCTACTCTAAGCTATGCTTTGGTACTTGCATCTACAGACCTGACCTGTTAGGTCTGAACTGTCAAACAGAAGAACATGCAATTTGTCTTGTGCTCCTCCATTCACCTCCACAACATGCTCTGCTCGAGAAAAGCTTTCAGTCTTGCACATAAAGACCCTGAAGAAGTGATGATATTGCTCTACCATTTGATTGTATCAGGCAAGGGATGTGAAAAACAGCTCTTCAATCTGGAAAGGAAAAAATACACTTTAAAAAGAAAAATAAGCTTCATTTTATTAATAAACTGTTACAGTTGTAAATTTAGCAATCAATATGATACATCTTAGGGATTTAATGAAAACTTTTAAGACAGCTTCATTGGAGAAAGAATAGAGAGTGATATACAATCCTAAAAGGAATTGCACAACAGTTATGTAACAAACTTAACTAATTCAGATTGCTAAGAGAGATGTCCCCTAAAATAAGGACAATTTGACTCTTAACTTTTCTTGTCTGCAGTGTAAACACATTGAGCAACTGCAGTATTAACTCATACAAGATCTGAGATGCTCTCAGCACAAAAATCAGCACAAAAGAGAGGCAGTTTGCCTTATTGGCTCCAAAAGGCAGTGTGCAAACTATGTTTGTTAGTGATGTTACAGACCTAATTAATGCTGCAAGCTGTGCTTCATCTGACATAGTACAGATGAGAACACTCTCCTGTAGAAATTCACAGGAAAAATATAAAATATTTTTCTGGAGTGGTAACACCATAACTGACCAAGGGATATGAAGGCAAGAGTGGACACCCAGGGAGAGGGGAAGCAGTAACTGCTTTCAGCTGGCTCAGTAGCCAGACATGGAAAGAAGAAAGAATGTTCTGCTTAAAAAAATTCTTCCCGTATCTTCCACAAGTGCAGATTTATGCATAGCTTATAATTAAATAAACTGTTACTGAAAAATGATCGACCCCAAAGTGAAAGCCCATATTTGCCTTTTATATCATACAGATCTGTAAAGTAATTCTTTCCCTGACCCCACATCTTTGTAACTCGTGAGAAAGGATTTTTACTCTACTCTGAACACAAATGACCTCTGTTACTCATTAGAAGTCAGTCAGCGGTAGACATTTTATCTTTTTCAGTCAGAATTTGTAAATGGTATGGAACACAAAACTTTCAGGTTTTTACTTTTTTTTTTTTGTAAGACCTATTCCATTTTATAGAAATTTTATTAGCATAGCACTGGCTAATCTGGTAGAACATATGGTAAAGAAAAGGAACACAGAAAATGTACATACAACTTTCACTCCATCAGTATTGAGAAGATGCTATGCTGCTTTTATTTCAAAAAAAATGAAAAAAATGTAATAAGTAACTTAGAGCTTTACTTATTTTTCCATTTTTCAAGGAAAAAGGAAATACTAAAAGCTAAGTATGTGTAAAATAATAAAACGAAAGAGTCAAACTATATTGTTTATACAGTTGTGGCTGATTAAGATAGAAAGTGGAAGTCCAAGGGATGTAAAGTCTACCTTACTGCAAACGGTAAGATCTAGAGACAGTTAACGCAGCTGGGGAACAACGAGAACTCTGAAATAGTCAGAAGGCTGGCCCAGCATGCTCCAAACAGGCCTGGCATAGGCAGTATAGATACAAACCAGCCTACACTACTTGGGATTCTTATTGCCAACCAGCCCATCCTGAAATGATTTTAACTCCTGCTGCCGATGCTGTTCTGGGAATTATGAAAGGAGCTCTCTGCCACAAAGAAGATGATTTCTACTTAGGACACGAAACCTATATTATTGTCTTTGTCCTCCCCTGGCACAGAAGGTTCATGATGGAGCTGTAAAGACTGAGTGGGACTGAGAAATAAAACAACTGGGTTGCAAGAGACATTCCCCCTCAAAGTGGTATTTTCGTTAGATTTTGGCAGAGAAGGCTATACTGGTTCAACTGTCTTCGAAATCTTGTGCTCTTCTTCAGAAACAGAAGGAAGAGAAATGTTGTTTAAAAAAAAAAAACTGCCAACTTTGCTGCTTGGTTGTGATGTCAAGATCTGGAGTATCAGGTGTCACTTCAGTGCTGATGAAATCCACCTCTGACTGCAACTAGATTTTTTTTTTTAAATCACCTCTTTTTCCTTTATTCTCTCCCTGAATGCCTACTCATAGAATATCCTGAGTTGGAAAGGACCCAAAAGGGTAGACACATGTCTACCCAAAAATTCAGACCATATGACTAAGAGCATAGTCCAAACACTTCTTAAACTCTGACACGCTTGATGCAGTGACTATGTCCCTGGGGAGCCTGTCCCAGTGCGCAACCACCCTCTTGGCGAAGAACCTTTTCCTGATATCCAAGCTGAACCTCCCCTGTCACAGCTTAAGTCCATTCCCTCAGGTCCTATCACTGGTCACCAGAGAGAACAGATCAGCACATGCCCCTCCAATCGCCCTCGTGAGGAAGCTGTAGACCGCGATGAGGTCTCCCCTCAGCCTCCTCTTTTCCAGGCTGAACAGGCCAAGTGACCTCAGCCACTCCTCGTATGTCTTCCCCTCTAGGCCATTCACCATCTTTGTAGCCCTTCTCTGGACACTCTCCAACAGTTTCACATCCTTTTTGTACTGTGGTGCCCAAATATCCACACAGTACTCAAGGTGAGGCTGCACCAGCACAGAGCAGAGTGGAACAATCCTTCCCTCGACCACCTAGCAATGCTGTGCTTGATGCACCCCAGGATACGGTTGGCCCTCCTGGCTGCCAGGGCACACTGCTGGCTCATATTCAACTTGCTGTCAACCACAACCCCCAGATCCCTCTCTGCGGGGCTGCTCTCCAGTGTCTCGTCACCCAGTCTATACATATAGCCAGGGTTGCCCCTTCCCAAGTGCAGAACCTGTCACTTGCTCTTGTTAAACTTCATGCGGTTGGTGATCGCTCAGCTCTCCAGTCTGTCCAGATCTCTCTGCAAGGCCTTTCCACCCTCAGAGTCAACAACTCCTCCCAGTTTAGTATCATCATCAAATTTCCTCAAAGTCCTACATCCATTTACTCCAGTCCTACATCCAAATTGTTTATGAAAACACTGAAAAGAACTGGCTGTAAAATGGAGCCCTGGGGAACCCCACTGGTGACTGGCTGCCAGACCGATGTAACCCCATTTACCACAACCCTTTGAGCCCTATCTGTCAGTCAATTGCTCACCTATCGCATGATGTTTTTATCTAGCTGTATGCTGGACATTTTGTCCAGTAGGATCCTATGAGAAACTGTATCAAAAGCTTTACTGAAATCCAAAAGATAACATCAACTGGCTTCCCTTGATCAACAAGATGGGAGATCTTATCATGAAAGGAAATCAAATTTGTTAAACAGGACCTACCCCTCATGAACCCATGTTGGCTGTGACCTATGACTGCACTGTTCCCCAGGTGCATTTCAGTAACACCCAGGATAATCACCTCCGTAATTTTACCAGGCACTGACGTGAGACTGACAGGCCTGTAGTTACCAGGGTCTTCTTTCTTACCCTTCTTGAAAATTGGCACAACATTTGCCAGCTTCCAGTCAACTGGGACCGCTCCAGATTCCCAAGACTGTTGAAAAATAATTGAGAGAGGTCCCACGATGATGTCAGCCATCTCTTTGAGCACCCTGCGATGAATCTCATCTGGACCCATGGACTTGTATGGATCCAGGTGGAGCAGCAAATCCCGCACATGTTCAGGGTTGGCTGGGAGTTTGTCATTCCCACCATCACAGTCCTCCAGCTCAGGACACCCTGGGTGCCGAAGACCATCATCGGCGTTG
Source organism: Cygnus olor (assembly GCF_009769625.2). Taxonomy (NCBI): domain Eukaryota; kingdom Metazoa; phylum Chordata; class Aves; order Anseriformes; family Anatidae; genus Cygnus; species Cygnus olor. The sequence continues at coordinate 1,642,896 of NC_049184.1, forward strand.
AAGACAGAAGCAAAGAAGGCATTAAACGTCTCTGCTTTGCCTATGTCCTTATTTGTAAGGTGACCATCCCCATCAAGTAGTGGACCTATGTTTTCTCTGTTCTTCCTTTTTTTGTTCACATATTTAAAAAAAGCCCTTTTTGCTGTCTCCCACAGACCTGGCCAGCTTCAACTCTAATTGGGCTTTGGCCACACAAATTTTCTCCCTACAAAGGCGAACAATGTCCCTGTAGTCCTTCCATGTTGCCTGACCCTGCTTCCAACAGCCATACACTTGCTTTTTGCGCCTAAGCTCCAGAAGAAGATCCCTGGTCAGACAAACTGGCCTTCTGCCCCGCCTGCTTGACTTCTGATATTTTGGAATTGCCTGATCCTGTGCTTTTAGGAGGCACTGCTTAAAGACTGACCAGCACTGATGGACGCCAATGCCTTCAAACGCAGTTTCCCAAGGGACCTTACTAACTAGTTTCCTGAGCAGCCTGAAGTCTGCTCTCCCCATATCCAGGGTTGAAGTTTTGGTGCCAGTTTTCCTTTGGTCTCCAAAAATTCTAAACTCATCCGCTTCATGGTTACAATGACCAAGATGGCCACCAATTGCCACGACCCCCTCTCTGTTCTCAAGAGACAGATCTAGGAGGGCACCTTCCCTAGTTGGCTCCTTTAGAACCTGCACCAAGAAGTTATCATCAAGGTGCTTTAAGAACCTCCTGGACCTGCTTGTGTCAGCTGTGTGATATTCCCAGTTAACATCTGGCATATTATTTCATTCATCTCCTCATTCTGCGGAATGCAGCAAGTTTATTAGAGATACTGCTGTGTTTTGGCTTGCTTCACATCATTTGTTTTCACTGGGTCAGAAAACACAAAGATTTTATCTCACCTTGATTCTCATGTTCTGCCTCTTTAATTTTATTTTTTTTCTTTTTATGGGAATGACATCATTCTGATCCCTACTGGCTCCTTCCTACAAATCTCAGAGTATCTGATTCTCTGTGGAATGAAGTAAAATATTTTACTTTCGTTATACAGAAATCAATAGGATTCCAAATACCTACAGAGCTATATTTATACTCTATGTATCCAACAACTATTGACAAAAGCAATGGATACTAATTTTCTTTTCACATAACACTGTGAACATAAGGTATATTTAAAAGTACTTTGCTTTGAAAGTAGAATTTGCAGGTGATCCTTATTCAAGAATTTTAGCTGTGATCAACGACTATCACTGTCAACATAGCAAAGCTTCAAAATCCAGACCGCACTAGCACAGCACTACCATAATGCCACTTCTATATTTGTATAAATGACAGCATATAACACAAAAGAAAGCACTACTTACAGAGATGCTGTCCAGTACGAAGAAGAATCTGTAGACAGAAGTCTTCCATGTGTGCTGGCGGGCTTTCTCTCTTCACTTTACATTTGTGATTCACACAGTAAATGGAACATTTGTTCCATATGAGTGGCTACGATGACTGACCAGCTTCTCTGGTGGAATTAACTTTAAAAAAAATATAATTTTCAGGTCCTTTTTTTTAAGGCCTTCTATGTTTTGGTGGTTTGACATGACAGGGAAGTAATCTCAAACTCTTGCTTACTTAAGCAAGCCAATTTAATGTCTTTTTACCATGGATGGCTGTTTTGAAACCATGCATCTACATGCTTGCTCAAATTCAGTTCAACATTAAAATATGATTTTAGAGAACTCTGGCTTATGGGAACAGATCTCTCTGAGAAGTTACAGGATGAAACCAACATTAAGTAGGTATGTTTTAGAGACTAAATACTGAACTGACTTTCTTCAATGAAGAAAAGTACTGACCAACAGCATGATCTGGTGCAGTGAACTACTACAGAAAAGTCTGATAGAGTAAGTTTAAATTTTAATGCAATCTTACACCCCAAAATTTCCAACATCTATTTTCAAGTCTTTCAGATAACAGGTCTTCCGCAACAGAGGATAGGTGAGTAGTATCAAAGCAGCTCTGAGTTTTGCTCTGAAAAATTCTGATGCTTACTTTCAACAACAATGTCAGAAGCCTAAAAATAATGATGGATTCAAAATGCCATTTATTAGAACAAAATTCTCTAGATGTGGAGATGTTCTTTACCTGAGAAATCAGAGAAAGAAAAATTTAGAAGTATTTAATAGTCAAAAAGCAACATTATGGGTGTACTGTATTGTGAGTACATATGCTGTCAAGTAGCTCATTGATACTCTGTAGATTTTCTTTGCTGTCCTCAGCATTTCCCCAGAAAACAGATATTAAAATAGTAGTAAAATGAAAAAGAAATAGACAGAAAGCAAGGCAAAACATAGAGGAAACAGGATTAAATTTCAGAATAAATTAAGGATAAATGATTGTACCAAGTTGTGGCATTATGCTGGGTGAAGGGGCAGGGGTTAACGGAAGCTATATTTTCTTTTTCAGCAAGCATGCACTGTACCTGTACAATTCAGGTAACTGGGCTGCAAGCAGACAGTACAGTCGTCCTAGAAAAGTGAATAACAATGCAAATCAAAACAAAAACCAAGAACTGGATACTCTTCATTCCTCCTAGTCCCCTTTCTCCACCTAAAACATTACTATTTTAACTGAAGACATCAAATACAATAAGGATTGTTTAGTAGGCGATGTTTCCAAAGTGATGCCTTTTATAATAAAGAACTACCTGACCAGGTTAGGAAAAAAAATAGCCAAACCTATTTGTACATATCACTTAATACTAGGCAAACTTATACCCCAACTTACATCCAATATATTTATACCATTAATCCGGTGAATGCTTACAGCAACCTTTTACATTCTCGCATTTCAAAAAAGTAACAATAAGACGTGGTACTTTTAAAGAACCTGGAAAAAAAACTTGCCAACCACCTTTATGCACCTATATCCATCAATCCTCCTTCGTGAATAATCTTGATATTAAAAAATACCTGTTTTTAAGAAGAGATTTGCTGACAGAATTTTATGAGCTGAGTATCTTGTTAGAAGCTCAGAGTTGACATGAGAAGTAACTGCAATTTACTGAACTTCCAGGTACTGAAATGCTGTCTTCTTAGCAATTATAGAGAATTATGGAAAAAATTAGATTGAAAGGCAGATCTGAAGGTCATTAGGCCTAACTTTCTGTTTCAAGCAAGACTAATCTCAAAACTGTATTAGGCTGCTCAAGGTATCATGCAGTCAAATTTTGAAAATCTCCCAGGATGGAGCGTCCACAACCTCTCCGGACTCTATCTCAAAGTTGCACCACTCTCTTGGTGAAGAGTTGTCCCCGTTATGCCCATGCCAGATCTTCCTTGTTGCATGTTGTGCTCATCACTTCTTGTTCATTTTTCTGTGCACCTCCAAGTGTAGTTCTTCTTCTCTATAATCTCTCCACAGGTGGCACAAGGCTGCTATTAGACCCCCCTCTTCCCCAGTCCTCTTCCTCACTAGTCTGAACAAGCCCAGTTTCCCTGGTTTCTCCTTGTGTGCCAAGTGCTCCAACCCCTTTTCACCTCAGTGCTCCTGCACTGGACTCTTCCCAGTTTGCTGACACTTTTCTTGTAGTGGGGTCCCCAAACATCATACTCCATTTTTGTTAAATTCGAAATTTGACTGGTTTCAACCATGTAGTACTGACAAAAGGGAAGCTGGCTTTGCAAAATATTTAGCTAAGGAACAAGAAAAGCTTTCTAGAAGAAAATGGTGACAACAGAGAAAGACGAAGAAACAAAGCACAGAATCCATGAGTAATCTGGGTCTCTCAAAGAGCGGCTGTATGTCTGTCTTTGAGCAACTGAATTCCACAGGAGAAGTGGAGATAAGAGGCAGGATCCCTTCTTTAAGAAAGGGGATACAATTGTCACAAGAATCTGGAAGGTTTGGGATATTCCTACTGCCAAGATAGAAAACAGTAAAATTCCAGTGGAAGACACCACTTGAGAAGAGGAGAGAACAGTTCAGTTGGAAGGAACCTGCAAAGATCAGAGTTCAACTGCCTGACCTCTTCAGGGCTAACCAAAAGTTAAAGCATAGTAATGAGGGCATTTGTCCAAATGTCTCTTGAGCACTGACAGGCATGGGGTTCAACCACTTGGCTAGGAAGCCTCTTCCAGTCTTTGACCACTCAACACAGTCCAGAATATTTTCCTGATGCCCTGTCTGACCCTCCCCTGGCACAGCTTTGTGCCCTTCCCGCACATCCTGCCATCGGTCCCCAGGGGGCAGAGACCGGCACCTCCTCAGGAAGCTGCAGAGAGCAGCGAGGTCGCCTCTTGGCCTCCCTTCCTCCAGTCTGGACAACCCAGGTGCCCTCAGCCTTTCCTCACAGGACAGGCCTTCCAGCCCTTTTTCCAGATTTGTTGCCCTCCTCTGGATGCTTTCAAGGACCTTAATGTTCTTTTTATTCTGTGGAGTCCAGAGCTCCACACAATATTCCAGGTGAGGCCGCACCAATGCTAAAGGGAGAATCACATCTTTCAGCTGGCTAGCTACAGTGTGCTTAATGCATCCCAAAATGCAGTTTGCCCCCTTCGCTGCCAGGGCTCACTGCTGGCTCGTGCTGAGCTGCTGTCACCAGCACCCCCCGGTGCTGCTCCTCCTGCTGAGCTGCTCTCCAGCTATGCGTCTCCCAGTCTGTGCCAGTGTACTCTGAACACACTGGCATTGCAGATTAAATGCCAACTCAAAGCTATGCAGCCCCTCCCCAACAACAGGCAAAATTCTCCCTTACAGGCTGTAATACTCACTATCCATCAGCAAGATTCTCCTCCAAAATTAGCTACTCTGACCAAAACTTGTTCCTTGAGATCCTTGCTGAACATTTACATTCACCAGCATTGATGGCTTTTGGCTGCCCTGAAAAATCTGCTGAACAAATGTGATGTCCAGATAGTGGCTTTAGGAGTGCTTGCTCTGCTGTCCAAAGAGCTGTTTACTGAAACAGTGCTAGTTCTTGTGTGGAATCACACAAGGAAAAGTCTGTCCAGTTCTCCTCCGTTGCTAACAGAAGCCTTTCTGGGAGCTGGATCAGGTCCTTCTCCTCCAGAATTTTTGCAATAGCTTCCACATTGATTTGTCACCAAATGAGACCCAGGAAATCTCATCTCTTGTATCAGTGCTGGCAGTGGCTTGTAAACGCTGACACTCGTCTGGCTTTTCTTCAGAAGGCTTTAACAGGAAGCTTTCCAAAGAAGCCTCTGGAGGAACCCACTGGGATCCATAGGAACATGTTTATTGCAATGATTACAAAATCTGTTTACTTCCTGTTACCAAAGACCAGCATTTCCTGCCAATAGTTAGAGAGCGGTCACATCCAGTCTCGCTGAATATAAAACAGTGGTCATTCTACACTTTCAAAGAGAACTTGATGCAGGTGCGAAGCTGTACAGCATGGGAGAATACCTGGAAGAAAGGATGCTGAAAGTGCATCCTGTGAACCGCAAAATGATCAAATGTGATGTGAAGTTGAGCTACACCACAGTGGCTCCAGGAATAACTTGTCAGCTGGGGTTGTTTACTGAGGAAGCTGAAGTGAGTGAACTTGGGCACATTCCCACCTGCACGCCACACAACAAGCAGATGATAGGGAGGATCTTATAATTCAACTCCAGGCTTGCTGAAAGAAGAAACTTCTGGTGATCCCTCGCAGGGCATCATTAACTCAGTACTTACCTTGCTTTACCATTAAAAAGCTTCTCTAAACTTCTTGCCTAAATCAACCCTGCTCCACTTCAAGCCTTCAACCACTGTTTCAGAGTATTTCCTGACCAGGACAGTGCTTGGTACATATAAGCTTTGGAATGAAATCCAGACTGCACAGAAAAACTGCCAGTGGTATCACCACTGCAGATGGGACAACCCCAGTAATGCTCACTCTGCTCACGGGTGGCAACAGCAGAGATGGTGCCATTAGCATAGCTGATAAAACACAGGCACTGCCATTTACAGTGATGGTGACAAAAACAAGTTTTGTCACTACAAACTGAGGATCTAATCGCTATATACAGCTATACAGCTTTATCTATATCGCTATAGAGCTAACAGCTGCAATAGGTTGGCGGATGCCTCACATTTAGGGGTATGGTGTTGACACATGCACAAACAGCAATGATCTTTTAAAAGACCATGAATAAGATTTGCTAGGGATTATTTATGGTGCTATTTATAACGTTAATCTGGGGATTAAAAGTGACTTCCTGTAATCAACCTCAATTAAACAAATGTTTGAGTTCTTAGAGAGATATAAGAGCAGTCATGGTTAATGTGGATATTTAAACTGACAGAACTTATTTTCAGACACTTGACAGGATATATTTTCAAGCTATTCTTGGAAATATATACATACATATTATTAATAGTTTAATATAAAGGCTAGGAAATACTTGATTTAGTCCAGTTAATGGACCATGCACACTTGATCCAAGTTAGGTAAGATACTGAGACAGCCAAGGGAGAGATCACAGCATAGCCAAATCTGCTTACCCTCTTTTGGGCACAGGCTTTTCTGCCTACAGTGGACAACATATGGCAGCAGCTGTGAGTCTTGAGACAGGTAGTTTAAAGTATACTCATCTGTTTCTACAGCTTACTACAAGTAAAAAATGGTCCAGGACTTGCAGGAAGCATAGCAAAGTCACCTTTTATGTGCCTTCTGGAAATACAAGCAACTGGGACACTGAGGCTACCTTCATGAACAGGTAACTCAGTGACCAAATGCTCTAAGCAGCCAACAGGGGTCACCTGGCCCATGAGCAACATACACAATGTACTGTTAAATGACAATGAATCCCAAAAGGCTTCAACTGCCTCCAAGTGCCCATAGACTGAAGTCTAATAAACTGCAGCCCTTGCTGCTGCAAGTCTGGGACAGACTAGGGGCTGAGTGCTGCTTTCATTTCTATTCAGAAGCACTTTTTGGGAAAAAAACTGAGATATTGCCTCCTACTTTGACCATACCAATTGCTCCTCATCGTGTTGTTGTGTAGCTGATTTATCTCCAAATGTAAAACCACACCTTGTCTCTCAGTTGCATCCTGTTTGCTATAACACAGAATCACCAGAATGGTTTGAATTGGAAGGGACCTTAAAGATCACCTAGTTCCAACGCCCCTGCCACGGAGAGGGACACCTGCCCATCACTTCTCTGGTTTGCCTTGGTCCTTCTGAATTCCAATATTCTGCCTCATGCTTGTAGCTGCTCCCATTGACACTCTCATCTGAAAACTTAACAAATGAATTCTGCACCCCTTGATCCGAGATAATAAGGACTGCTCCATGAGTTTAATCTCCTACCTAGTTTTACACATTCTCATCATAATATTAACAATTAACTTCCATAGCTTGCCTATGGGATTGTCAGAGAACGTAGTAGTATTAACAAGATAAACCAGCAATCATTAATTGAAAGTACTACGCTAAGTACTGGCTAATAGAACGGTATGCATGAGTGGAACTTTAATTAAAGTTCAACAAAAAGGAAACTTTGCATTCACTGAAAACCTATACAGGATCATTCTTCAGAGTAGAAGATACAGATGTGCTGGTGCATGTGCCCCTATTACCACAGTCACAACCAACAGGGTGTTTTTACAAAACCAGAAACTTCTATAGGATAGATTGCATTCTCCATGTACAAATCAGAGAAGGCTGTTTTCCCAATAGGATCTGTTCAAACCATTCTTCATTTTTTTCTGACTGGATGAGACTTCACATGAAATATTTCACTTTTATCCACACACTTGGCACTGCTGGCAAAGACTCCAAAATAGTTCTTCTGTGGGGAGACAGTTGCATCCAATTATGAATTTACTGAAACTCTTCAGATGTCACAACACAGAAAGATGTAGACCAACAAAAGCAAACCTTCAAGTCATACTGGTTTATAACAAAATTATATGGACTAAATAAGAGCTCTCATCAGCCAAATATTCAATTTGGTTTTCCAATATTTGGAATTCAATTTGGTTTTCCAACATCTGGTTTTCCAATTTAAAATTTTTACAAGTCACCACTATCCTCAAAGATTTTAAAATAAATCTGAAAGTGCTCACTGTCATTTGAGAGTAAGACAAAGCCAGAAAGACACAGAAGCTCTACATTGCTTAGTATCACAAAAGCAGTTCTCCTAATCATCAGTCCTCCTTCAGAAATCAGCCAGCCCCATCCTCTGATGGGAAGAATTATGACCACACTCAGTTCACGGGAAAATAAATACAGATTTAACCTATTTGAAATACAAATGCCTTCACTCGTTCAATTTTCTATTCACCACTACAAATGGCTCTATTTACTCATGCTAATAATTCCACAAGACAGAGTTTAAGCTTCAACACCCTCTTGTTCATCTTGACCCTCTAGAGACATTGCTTACTGCAGCAACAGTGGTCCAAATCTCAAAATATGTACAAAGCCACTAGATACACAGTTCTGTTTATTCCTCAGCATTCGCACATGTGCACAGAGGCATGCAGAGTCACAAACCTAGTAACGAAATGTTTTATCCATTTAAGACAGAATACATGTTTTAGAAAGCATTTGAACCATTGTATGGGAGGGGAAGGCTCTGCTAACCACTTTCCAGTTAAAAGCCTGTCAACGTGTCTACATTCAACTTACTCTTATTCTAAAAAATGATTCGCACCCTTACCATCGTGATTAGAATTTCCCAGGGTCCACGGCTCATCTGAATCGAAGTGAGTATCTCCTCCTATTCCTGGTCCAGGAAAGTATGCATGAGCTAGGAATCCACCTTCTCCATCAAATGGAGAACTGTCTCCATGGAAACCAGAAGCAAAAAATATCATAATATCTGCCTCCTTCCTGTCATTTTTAATTTCATGGTAAGGGACCTCTTCAAAGGTAAGTGGTGTCACTCTCTGCCAAACATCAAATGCCTGACGAATGGCTCTCCTTGTATCAAGCTCTCCGACCTTGGGGGTATAGTTGTGTACACTGTGTGAATGAGAGAGAAGGGTTGTTTAAAGGTGCAGATTCCATTCAAGACTTCTTATTATAACTCCAGTACATAGCCACCTCTACAAAGTTTCCATTTCTGAAATGTATTTATTTTTTGCAGACTCTACTTTGTGCATGCAAAGTTTTGCTGTTACAAATAAAGCTACCAACAAACAACAGCCTTGATCCAGAGAGTATATTTATTAGTAAAAATAATCCCAATACTTTGGTTCATCTCATATCGCTTCCTGAAAACCTGGCGACCTTCCAAATCCTCATGTATAGAATTAGTTTAAAGAATGTAAATTATTCCAGATTTTGTGTGAAAATATCACACTAAAATGGAATCCGGTGTATGAAAACACCTGGCTACTAAAATTATTTTTGAGAAATAAACTTTTCAGTAAATTATACAACTTTACGTAGGTGAGCAGCTTCATTCTCAGAAGTCCTTGAATATTTAAGAGCTCATCAGATTGATAGGCCAATATTGTACATGTCAGTCCATCACGGATTTTGAGAAATAGCTTAACTACACATAAATTTCCCATAACGGTAAACTTTAGGTTAAAAGAATACTGATTTTTTTTTTTTGTGGATATATAACAGACTCAAGACCTACTAAACTTAGCTCGAGGAATATGAAACATCTATGTTACAGAAACAGCTTTCAGCCTTTAATGAAACTTAGCTCAATGTAATATAATGATGAGAGATGAAATATCCTGTATTATATTTAGTGGTAAAATGATATATCCATCACTGGAAAGTCACTCTACAAATATTGAAACTGGGAAGTTAAACAGCTAACAGCTTGACAATGGCAAGAGTGAAGCCAATACGCTGTGGTTTTGTACGCACATTAAGTTATATTTTACACATATGATTATATACTAGCTTTCCCTAAGGTCCAGAAAAGGTCAGAAGCAAGATCTGACTCTTACATTTTCACACATAGACGGTAAGCCTTTGTAATCTCAGTTAAAGGAGTAAATTGGTGGAAGCTTTGAACTAGTCCCCAGAATGACTCCCTCCTACCAGTCTCAGTACTACCTCACTGCTCCCACAGAGCTCTCAGCAGAAGTAATGGAGTGTCCCAGACCCTAATTCTCCTTCCCTTTACGCTGTATCTCTCCCCACACAGTTGGGCATATTCCCCATGTTGGTCACTCAGATTTCTCTCTCTTCATAACAGACTTCTTTCTTTCTATCTAAGCCTTACTTACCGGTATCTTCTCCTTACTGTCTACATTCCTAAGCTTCACTCCTCTGCAATGCCCCCTTCTCCTCTCCAAAATTTAGAAGGCTATTCTTCAGAGACTCTCATCAAGAGGGGTTTTTTAATTTATTTTCAATTAACATCCTTAGTGTCAAACTTTCATTGGTATCGTTGCTTTTCAAAACCTAAGGACCTAAATGATTCTAACACAAAGGCCTCTCTGGAAAACAATCGTCAGTATGCAACACTCATTTTACACTAGTAGGTCACTTCAGCATGTTGCCTTGGCAGGTCTAAGCCAGGATAAAAGCAAGTGTTTTACTACAGCACTATAAGGAAAAACTGCAAAAATAAACAAACAGTAAAATGTTGCAAATCAGTGGAGGAACAAAGCAACACTCCATTAGACAATGATGTTCCTTCTGCTTTAAGGGTACTATTTGTTAAAGAGGAGACGAGATTTAAGGGTTAGAGTCCTGCTGTCTCCATCTGTAGTTCTAGTTGCAAGGGTTAGATTTGATTAGCATTTAGATTTCTCAGGGAACAGAAAGGGGCTTAGTAGGATTTTCCTGCCAAAATTACACAACTGATGGTTGGGATTTAGGTCTCTTTATTGACCAGTTATTTCCCAATGAAGAATACTCTTCAGTTACTCCAGGGATCTGAAAATATACGACTCCACCATATCCTAAAGTCTGAAAGCCTTAACTGGGCTTCATAAGGAAAACCCACTTTTTAAAGCTAACTAAAAAATTTGCATACTAAACAAATACAGAACATTTCCCCCTCAAAACTAAAAGTGTTAGGGAGTATACTATACCTGTAGGTTATATGCTTCTGCCTCCATTTTTGTCCAGTTAGTGCGTAACGCTTTTTCCTCCGGCTATGGCCTAGGTGCGGATGATCTGGAACTCCACATCGAGGCTTCTTCATCCACCTATGGAGGAAAAGAGTGAAAAAGAAAGCTAATGAGTTTAGAAAAGAAATTAAAAATAACTCAGTGTGATCAGAAGACCTCCTAGGGATGAGAGATGACCAACACAGACACCAAGAAGGGCTCCACCTCTGTTGACATTCCATGCACCTCTGCACACAAAAAAGGCTTCATTTTTTCCGTTTGGAAACACAGATACTGGGCCAGGTAGCCCTTATTCTTGACGAAAGCTTAATGATGATAATGCCAAAAGAGACACAGACCCAAACTGCACATACATATACTCTGGGATCAAATCTTCTTATCACTTACTCTTGTTCCTATGCTGGTAAAAACAAAATAAAACAAAACCTTCCAAGCCAGAATTCACTAGATAAGATTGAATGAAAGCAACACAACCCTCCAACCTAAATGGATATGACTTTCTATAACCACCAGAACAGGTAACTGCAATCTGTGAGTCACAGTCACCAAATTCTGTCAGATTCTCCCCATACCCCTTGACTCTTTTGATCTTACTCATGATGTAGGACACTCTTGCTTCTATGGCCATGTAAACTGGGAGAGCAAAGGATGCTGTCCCTTGCAGAGGGATCCATGCACTGTTATTGGAGAAGTCAGGTCTGTAGGGACAGATTGTACTGGACTTGACAAGAACCCAAGCTTTGTATTATGAAGCTAGTGCTCATCTTCCCCACTTCCTTTACCTTACATTTATTGGTACAGTATGCCCACACATCTACCGCCACCTTCAAAGAAAAGTGGTACATTTGAGATTTGCATTTACAAAAGCCATATTAACTCAATCTCAAAACACTGTTTTTCCAAACATCCTTTACTTGTGCTCTTTTGTGTTGTTTCTACCTAGATATTTCCCAGTTTCCTAAGTATCTTCTGAGTATTTTTTTTAATTCCAGTCATATGATAATTGTACAGAGTTTTTAGCATAACCTTACAAAAACCTAATTCACATTGCAGTTTGCGTCTCTTGAGCTTCATGAGAACTCATGAATTATCTTCCATTTTATCTTTACGAGTATCACCTAGAAGACAGAGACAGGCTGCAATATCAGTACTCTGGGCTTTAAGGACTTCTTGAGCCAAAGCTTCCATGGCATCAGCATTTTTTGAGCTGTCCCTACTTTCCATATGCACAGCTGCCTAATTCCTCTTTCAAACCCATTATACTTGTTCCAGACCATTATACTTGTTCCAGAATGTCTGAAATAGGTCTAGTACAAAAAGTCTGATTACCTGGTATCTTGGTTTTGGCTGGGATAGAGTTAATTTTCTTCGCAGAGGCTTGTATGATGCTTTATTTTGATTTTTTTAAATGAAAATAGTGGTGATAACACACCAATGTTTTAGTTCATCTTCTTGTGCTACCCTGCCAGCGAGGACATTGGGGGTGCACAAGAAGCAGGGGGAGACATAGCCAGGACAGCTGACCCAAACTAGCCAAAGGACATTCTGTGCCATATAACGTCACAGTCAGCAAGAAAAGCTAAGGAGAAAAAGGGGGAAGAGAGGGGAACATTCTGAGTGGTGTTTATATTCCCAAGAAACCCTGCTTTCCCAGCAATGGCTGAATTCCTTGTTTTGCTTTCCTTGTGTGCAGCTTCTGCTTTAACTAGTAAACTGTCTTTATTTCAGCCCACCAGGTCTAACACTTTCACCCTTTTGACTCTCTTCCCCATCCCATGGGGATACAAGTGGCTCTGTGGTGCTTATAGCTGCCTGCCACATTACACCACAACACCCGCTTACAGCTAGGCAATACCCAGGCCGTCAATAGCCTGTACTAATGTCAAGCTGAGAAGGTTTATCTGGACTGGTTTCCTAGTTCAACTTCCTTTCCAGACACATGGGCCCTAGTCTAATCACAAGGACTATGGTACAATTCCAGCTCTCTCTTCTCCTTTTCTCAGCAGGGCAGATTGATGTCAAAATAATCACAGAGCTGTAACTTGCAGCCACTGATCTTCTTACATGCAGCTTTTTGCCAGCTGCACTCTACTGAGCACTTTGGATAGCTCTGTCTTTGTTCCAGGGGATTTATAAAAACACATCAGAAATAACAACAAAAGGCAATTACTTGAGGCAGGATTCAAATAGATAAATCACCACTGAAAAAAATTTTATTTTCAGTAGGGGCGCCAATAGCATTGGACCCTCAAAAGTTTGTGTGGCATTGTTTAGTGCTATTAGACTATTGCATTCCTCCAGCTACTTGGCATGCAGAAAAATAGATTTCCAACAGCAGTGACATCCAGTTCTTGACCAGACACAGCTGCTTCCCCCAGTCAGGCTCCAAGTCCTCCACAAGACTCCTAAACAGAGGAAGCTAAGTTGCCTACCATTGAGCTGGTAGGAGTTGTATCTTTAAAATCCCTGAGTTAAGAAACACAATTAGACAGCTGTATCTTGCAACCTGAGGTGGGCAACAGGCTCAAGACTTTGCAAAGACACACAAGGCGCCTTGTCGTGTTAAGGGGTGTAGCCAATTAACCGTTATGGGTCTGGTCGGATTCAGGGTACTGAACTATCACAGTCATGGATCCTCCAACAACTTAACATGCCCTTACTCTAGTTGCATTCAATAAGAACTATTACGGCTAGGACTAATGTAATTAAGTGCAATTTATTACAGCAACAGGTACACAGGTTCTTTGAATTGCTGGTGATAATTTATTGTCTGCAAAAGCAAGCTAGCATGCATGAAATACACAGGTACACAGCCTGGCTATGAAGGTGTTAAAAGGCACAAAGACTCTAGAGATTATTCAAGTGTTCGAATCTCACCCAAAGGCATCCCTCCAGGGGGGAGGGGGAGAGAGGCTCAGCCCATAGACTGCTCCAGAAGTCAGGATGGTATCTTCCTTCATGATGGTATCTTCCTTAACGTCCCCTCTCTCTTAAGCCAATTTATATTTTCTATCCTTAAGGTGGAGCTTGAGTGACTGTAGTCAAGCATATCTTTATTGTGATTGGTGAAAAGTTTTCTTGCCTTTGTTTAAAGGTATAGGCTCTGAGAAATTCAGAGCACATGCTCAGTGAGGGGTGGTTGCACCTTGGAGGAGGGTAGCTTTTGGGATGGAGGTGTGTTTTGGTATTATAATGATATTATAATGAGCAAAAGTGCACTAGAGTACAGCATTTTGTCAAAAACATGACAGGTCGTTGGCTAAGAGAGGCAAATGTGCAGTTTATCAGTTTCGGTGTGCACAAGAACAATCGAGTCCCCCTCTTGTCACAGAGCCTAGCCACAGTGTCTTCGCTCCACTCTACACTCCGCATTGTTTGTTAGAGTTAGCACACCACATTGCCCTGGTGTGGTAACATCTAAGGTTAAAAGCCTAGGGAACACTCAGGGCATGCAGCTGCACCCTGTCCTGAAAACCTCTTCAATGCTGTACCTTTCTTTAAAATGTGAATAATAGTTTAATTTTCCTAGTTACTTTAGGCAATCACTCCACACACCTCCAACACAAGACTACTTCCTGGTTCTCCTCAGGTCTATGCGATTATGAGAAACATAACAGTGAGCACTTCTGTTAGGCACTAGCATGCCTTCTCTCCCTTCACACTCCCAGGATTATATCTTTGCTTAGCTGTTAAGTCAAATTACTATTCAACCCACTAACTGCAGGTAGACACAAAGTTTGCTGAGGTGATGTTGAATGTGGAGTAGGAGGCGGCTGTTCTAGGTATTCTCTATTACTCTTTTTACAGGAAATCACATATCCTCAACCTGTTTTCTCAAGACAGTCCCCTTTGTCCCTCTGCTGACCCCAACCTTCCCTACAGGTACCAGTAAGCAACATCAGCAATGGTGGTGTTCCTTCCCATTTCACACTCCCACTGTCAGTGCTTGCATGGTAGCTTCCACACACTTGGATACCACTTGTAGGAAAGCCCGAGCTCAGGGTTTGGGTATGTGTGGGGAAGGAGATAAAGAAAATTAGGCTTCTATATTAAGCGTAAACAGGAGATGTAGAATTTGTTGCCTAATAAGGAAGCCACAGAAACTAATAACTTTGCACAGACCGATTGCACATTGAAGCTTTAAAGGCAGGGAGTTCACAACACTGACAGAAGTGACAGGAAAATTTATAGTTGGAATCTCCAAACCCATAACATGAACTGAAATAACAACTTAGCAAATGCCTGAGTAACTTGGAGCTCTTAGAGCCAGTCTGCCTTGCCATTTCTCCTCCCTTTCCTCAGCTTCCAGGACAGAGGGAAAGTTTTCGCCACTGTATCTGAGAAAGTGACAGAGCCCAACAAGGCCCATGTAGATGCTCCTCTCCACCCAAAATACAGGCTCAATGCTAGCAGCAATTACAACTTTGTTTTCTTTTAATCTGACTTCTAAGCAGGTACTCCTGCTCATCCTGGCCATACAACATATGGACTTATTGATTCAGGACAGGTGGAGGTACAGTAACAGCAAAATCCTGCAAAGCACACAGGCATTTGGTTTCAAGCATTTGTAGACCTCGGCTTCAGAAGGTGGAACATTTGGTGTTTTCACCATCAGCCATTGGATCGCCATCCACTGAGCAAAACCTGCCTGGACATACACATGGTAAAACAGAGGCATCACCTTCTTTTCCACCAGAAAAATACTCTTACTTACTAAAGCCCCCAACAGAGCCTAAGTTCTATTCTTCTTTGCTCACCATGAGATGCCTCTCCTCCCCAGAAAGCATTACTAAGACCTTATCTGCAGTCTGCTACAGTCAACAGATGCTCTTCTAGTCTAGACTAACAGCAGACATTCAGTCAACACAGGATATTCAGGCAACAGCAACAAACACCACTTCTGCACTACATCTAGCAGTGTGCACTGAACAGCAGACTAAAGGCAACAGCCTTCAAGGAACAGACTCCCTCCAGCTTAGGCACTTTAGGCCTATGCTTCTGTGCTATTAAGAAACTGATCACAAGCAACAAATAACATACAGCAGATAACATCTAATGTCCAGCAAATATCAACTATTCAACAGCTGAGTAGTCTTGACTGTCCTCATTAGACTGCTGCAACTCTCTTCAACTCAGAACTGCAGCTCTCCACACGCAGCATCTATGCAGATCCACAACTCCGATTAAGAAATACTACATCAGAAATCATTTCTGGAGTCAGATTTTTACCTAAGTCCAGACAGAGACAGCAATAAATAAAACCCTTGATGTTCACTGCCTTCAGAAACTCACAGTATTCGTGTTTCATCTTTGCACTAGCAACAGGAATGACATTTAACAAGAGCTTCTCACACTTGCAAACAGTGTACTGTTGACAATAATATCGAGATGGAGTTGTCCACATGTGTTCATTAGGAATGCCTTTTCACAAACATCGAGACTTCTCTGACTGGGCTGAGACAGTGAAATCTATCCCTTTTGAGGACTTCTGGCTCCTGGAATAACTACCCAGGTAATAGACAAGGCTTTGAGAATGGAAAGACAAAATTAGTCTAGGATAATCTTACTCAAGAGTTGTCTGGTCCAAAACTCCTGTTACTGGGATCCCATAGAATTGTTGCATAGTGGCCACTGCAGACTGCACAGCTTTTCCTGCCTGCAAGGCGGACATTTGGCTGTCAGATGGAAGCAAGTAGCCATAAGTTTTTAACCAACCCTGAAAAAGAAAGAAACAGATCGTAAGTTTCTGCCATATTAAGCTTTCAACTTCACAGATCACAACATTTCTTCAAAAGAAAGGTGACAAACTAGCCCATGAAATTTAACCACCTCTCTTTATCAGTTAGGTTTGGTAACACTGGCTGAACTCCAGGAAGACCCAGCATAATATCCACTGTCCTAACTGGATGATACAGGCCTGCTGATTAAAAATGGCCAGCATCCCCACTGAATATAACTGGGGCAGACATGGGTCTTTGGTACAACAGAAATGCCAAAGAACCTCCATTCTTTGCGCAGGCTGAGCTCCTCTCTTGTTCCTCCTGTGCATCCTATCCCCAAGGCCATCACAAGGTTTCTCAGCCCCCACAGCAATACACTCCAAATAACCCACTGCCCACCTACTGCTGCTTCTGGACCATCGCTCTAAGCAGACAGCTTAACAGGCCTAGGTAATTCCCCAGAAACAAAAGTTCAGGTTTATGTTTGCACTAGACACAGAAGTATTTCTTTCAAAAACAAACTCAAAGTTTACATAGACCCTTGCTAGGTGGACTTTTCCTTTAATACCAGATATCTAGCAAGTTTTCAGATCAGAAAAACAGCCAGTTCTCCTAAAGGAGCTTTGTTTCCCCCCACCCTCCCCAAAACACAGCTTTAGATAAAACCATGTCAAACTTACAGGCCAAGGACTGCATTTTCAAAAACAGCCAAGTAATTCATGACTTTCTTTTGAGTCATTTTAATACCATGAGAAAAAGGAACATTAATTCACTGTTAAGCGCAAAGACCAAAAAATACCAACCCCTAAATGTAGACTTGTTTTCATGGTAACTTTTAATTCATCTACCCCTGAGCCTTTTTTTTTTTTTTTCCTGGCCAGTACCCAGCAGAAATTAACATAATACAGCTGACAATCTCCCCAAGCACTGTAAAGAAACCTGGGGTACTTATCATCAAACAGAAAAACACCCAACTGCTTTGGTGTTCTACTACAGGCACAATGCGTTCCATATTCCAAAGACAAATTTATAAAATTTTTATAAAACCCATTTGTCCGATTCAATGCTTACTATTTAGATCATGATTACTACAAGATCTACAGATAACCCATAAGCTTTTACCAGCCACCAGAACAATCCATCCCACCCACAGGATGCTGTCATCAACACACAAGTGCTAAAAAGCCTGCTCGCTCAGACCAGGCTCGCACACTGTCCCTTAGCCTAACGCAGCAGTGGGAAAAAGGGGCTAAAGCAAGGAGGAGCACAAGAGAGAGGACAATTCCTATTTCTTTGAAACAGCATGAAGATATCAAACTCCACATGGGAGAGAGAAAGGCTTTGCTTCCAAAGCTTGAAAAGAAGAGTAACGGCACAGGGCTAGCCACGCCAAATCTCGCAAAGTAAATGGACAGGCAGCACTAGCCAACAGAGGCATCACCAACAGCCCAAGCTGCAAAACTGCTGGGAGCACAGACTACGTCCGTCTTGGCAACTAAAGTTCTAAAGCCGGCCTCTAACCAACACAGCATACTGGCACACACAGACCATCAGTCTGACCAAAGCAAGCTGTCCTTGAGCAGCACGGGTGGAGCACGCGAACCAAAGCAGCCCCGAGCAGTGCTACCCCCGGGGATCCCTCTCCTTCCCAGCCAGGCTCCAACACGGCGGGGGGTGAGGGAAAGGGCCACAACACGACTCCTGCGCAGACACCAGGAAGGTCCTCCCGGGAGACCGATGCTCGAGAGCACGAAAAAGAGGCACAGCTATCTTCGCGGGCCGGTTCTCCCCAACGAACTGAATGCGCGCAGAAGAGCTCGGGTGCAGGCAGAGAAGCTTCCAGGGACCGACACTGCGCGCCTGAGTGCGCTTCGGCTGCAGCAACCGAAAGCGGCTACTTGGGAGAGCAGCCGGACAAGGGCCTAGAAAAGACACCGGGATGCTCCGGGCGGGCCAGCAGCGCCCAGGCGCAGCGACGTGGCTGAAGCCGGGCGCAGCGGGGCCGGGCAGCCGCCGCCCCGCTCCCCAGCCCACCCCCGGGCCGCTCCGCTCCCAGCCGCGGCACGACCGGCCCCAGAGCCGCCTCGCCCCGCTCCGCCCCGCTCCCCTCAGCACCGCACCCCACCCCACCCCGGCCTGGCCCGGCCCGGCCCCGGCGCCCTGACACCCACTCGGCCCGTGCTGGTGTCGGCGGCGGCGCGGAGCAGGGCGCAGAGCAGCGGCAGCAGGGAGCCCGCCGCAGCCAGGCCCCGGCACCGTCTCGGCGCCATGGCAGCGCGGCGGGCCTCCGGCCAGCGCTCCGGCCCGGCGGCTCGGGCTGCGGCTGCGCGGGGAGGCCGGAACTGAAAGGCGGCGGCCGGGGCTACGCCTCTTCCTCCGCTGGGACGGGGCAGGCGGCGGGACTGCCGCTGGGCCACCGGCCGGTTGCCATCCTCCGGGTCTCGGCACCCGTCCCGCTGCCGGCAGGCAGGGGAGGGTGCAGAGGAGCCGGGGGCCGCTGTGTGTTCCTCTGCAGCACCAAAGCTGCTGCAGGAGGAGTCAGGTCTTTCTGTGCCGACTTCTCACCGAACGGGCTTGTTTCCCGTTGTTAAGAGATCCTAGTAGCGGGTGGACTCCCCAGGGACATGTGGAGTAGCCAAGGCTGCCTACTGTGTCCTTTCTTTGGCCACAGTTTGAAGACCTTCAGTAGATGGGTGTAGAAGACCCAGGTGCAGGAGGCCAGCTGCATGCGTCAGTTAGAGCGAGCCTGAGGCTAAGGAATCATAGAAACACAAGGTTGGAAAGGACCTACAAGATCATCTACTCCAACTGTCCTCCTGTCACCAATACTACCCACTAAGCTACTAAATCATATCTCGTAGCAATGTCCAGGTGCTTCTTGAACACCACGTGGGATGGTGACTCAACCACCTCCCTGGGCAGGCCGTTCCAGTGCCTGACTATTCTCTGAGAGAAAAAGATTTTCCTGATACCTAGACTAAATCTCCCCAGGCGCAACGTGTGGCCATTCCCTGTAGTCCTATCCCTAGTCATCTGCAAGAAGAGGCTGACCCCCAAATCATCACAACCTCAATTCAGGAAGTTCTAGAGTGCAATGAGGTCTCCTCTGAGCCTCCTCTTCTCCAGACCAAAAAATCCCAGCTTCCTCAGCCGCTCCTCATAAGACTTGTGCTCCAGACACCTCACCAGTTTTGTTGCCCTTCTCTGGACACGATCCAGGGCCTCAATGTCCTTCTTGTACTGAGGGTCCCAAAACTCAACACAGTACTCGAGGTGCGGCCTCACCAAAGCTGAATACAGGGGGGATGATCGCCTCCCTGCTCCTGCTGGCTACACTATTTCTAATACAGGCCAGGATGCCATTGGCCTTCTTGGCCACCTGAGCACACTGCCGGCTCATGTTCAGCCGAGCATCGATCAACACTGCCAGGTCCCTTTCCTCTTCACTGTCTTCTAGCCACTCTGCCGCAAGCCTATAGCACTGCATGGGGTTATTGTGGCCAAAGTGCAAGACCTGGCACTTGGCCTTGTTAAACCTCATCCCATAGCCCCCACTCCATGTTCCCCTGAGCCACTTGGGGGCAGGGTGGATGTAGAAGAGGGTGGAAGGGGGAAGGTGATTTTAGTTTGCTTTTAGTATCTCACTGCTCTGGCCCGTTTTAATAGGTAATAAATTATATTAATCTCCCTATGCTGAGTCTGTTTTGCCCGTGATGATAATTGTTGAGTGGTCTCCTTGTCCTTACCTCAACCCTTGAGCCCGTTTTATCGTATTTTCTCCCCCTTTCTGTTTGAGGAGGGCGAGTGAGAGAGTGGTCATGGTGGAGTTCAGCTGCCCAGCTGGGTAAAACCACCACACAGTGTAGGGAAAATCCCCAAGCACAGCATGGCCTGGTGTGGTGGTTTTACCGTGCTAGGCAGCTGAACACCACAACCGCTCTCTCACTCCCCCTCCTTAGATGAGGAGGGGAAGAAGTAAAGGAAAGAACAGCTCATGGGTTGAGATAAGGATGATTTAATTAAAGGAAAAAAAAAAAAGAAAGAATTATTAAGGAAAGATTACTATTAATTAAACAATTTAACTAAACAATTTAACTAAACAATTAACAATTTAAAGGGAAAAAAAAAAAAAAGGGAAAGGAGAAAAGGGAGGGGGGGAAAGGGAAAACTAAACAAAACAAGTAAAGGCTATGTGGAAGTGCAGAGGAAAGAAATTACTCTCTACTTCCCACAAATGAGCGATGCTTGACCACGTCCTTGAAGCAGGGCCTCAACCCACGTAGCCAGTGTTCGGGAGGAGGACAGACGTTTTCACGACGAGAGCCCACCCCTCCCCTCTTCTTCCTTTTTCCACCTTTTATTACTAAGCGTGACATCATACGGTATGGAATATCCCTTTGGTTGGTTTAGGTCAGCTGCCCTGGTGATGTTTCTTTTCTCACATTTTTTGCCCACCCCCTAGGAGGGTTAGAGAGAGTCCTGATGCTGTGCCAGCACTGCTCAGCAGCAGACACAACACTGGTGTGATACCACTGCTGTTTTAGCTACAAGTGCAGAGCACAGCACTGTATGGGCTGCTGCAGGGAAAGTTAACATCCCAGCCAGACCCAGTACACCTGGCTTGAATAAATGTAGGCACAAGCAAACACTTGGACGTAAACTCTTTATTCTCTGCTTCCGCCTCAGGCTACTGAGGCTTGAATGGGATAGGCTTGACACGCACACGTAGGCACCGCGCTCCTCTCTGGACAGGGTGCTTTGGAACAGATGGAGGAACGGGCTGCCTGACAAACTGCGGGCCCATGGAAGGGATGGTGCCTGTGGTGCTCTCTGACCTCCGCAGACTGTGGGATTCCCCTAGGGGGGCAGAAGAGCCTGCTGTGGGGGCGCCTTGCTCAGAGCCTCGCTGGACAGCTTGGAGGAGATCAGGTGATCTTCGGAGGTGCTCCGAGGGACAGCTCTCCTTCCCTTTGCTTGGCACAGGCTGTTTGGTGACACGCCTTCCCAAGTTCTTCTCCAGCTTCCGTGCAGTCCCAGGCTGAGAGCTCTGCTCTGATACCGAGCGCGTCATCCCACTTGCCACCGTTTTGCTGTTTGAAGTGGTGTCTAAGGCCTTTGCTTTCATTTCCCGCTCCAACTTGTCCTTCGCTTTTTCAACCACATTAAGGACAATGGTTCTGGCATAGACCTGCAGTTCTGTGTGCAGGCGCTGAACTTCGGAGACAGCCTTTTGGATGCTCTCCCTCACAATCCTGTGACTCAGTCGTGAGATCCCAGCAGTGTCTGGCGCTGGTTGGATCATGGGCAACTTTTCTCTCTGCCTTGCTTCTGGGCTCTGCTCTTCTGATGCTCTTGGTAGTCCCTGCCCTTCCCTCATGCCCTGTCTTGAGAGACACACCTGGGATGGCTGTGGCTTCCTGTTAGAGAGGTTGACAGTGGGAAGCGCCACGATTTCAGAATATTTGCAGTTGAAGTCTTGCTCAAACCGGGAAGCTACAAAGGATTCCAAAGTGTCGCAGACACTTCCAACGGCTTCTCTGGTGACTTTGTCAAGGGAAGCCTGCGAGGATTCTTCCTCAAAGGCTTCCCTTGATTTCTTTTCTTCCAACTTCCCCACTTGGAAGGCTCTCCTGGCGACGGGCTGCTCCTTCTGCCTGGCTGCTGGCCTTGGCTCAGATGCACTGGGCATGCCGGATTCCCAGGACTTCTCAAAGAGCTTCATCACACTCGCCACAACCTTCTCAGCCAGCAGTGCAATTTCCTGCTCTTTATCAAGAGGAGATGTCTCTGAAGGCTCTGCGCTTTTGGCACTTCCACACAGTCTTTCTCGGCTCTTATGGGGAGCCCTCTTTAAGACGCGGGCAGACTGGTCCAGTGCCTGCACCCTCTCAAACACTTGCCGCACCACAGTCCGAGCCACCTCTTCAATCCTCTGGCTTTCTCTAGCAGCCTGTTCTTCCGAGGCAGCTTTGAATACACCGTCTGCGGGGACAGGTGACTTTCTCTCTGACTCAGTCACAGTATGGATGCTCCCAGGGAGCTTGGCATCTTCCCTGCCCAACTCAAGTCCGGAGGGAGCTGCTTTCAGCCTTCTGTACTGGCCAGATCGGAGAGGGTTTCTTCTGCTTTTGCAGGAAGGCGGGCCAGCTGGTTTTTTAGGCTCCAGTAGGCTGGCTTTCTGTCCCATGACCAAGTACACATTACTGGAGGAGCTCTGGCAAGAACTGTCAATCCCTGCCGTCAGTCTGGGGTCAAGTTTCTTTAACTTGGAGAGCTCTTGCTGAAGCTTTTCCTGAAAGGGAACAGCAGGTTTTAGCTCACTCTTGCCTCAGGAATGGCTCGCGTCCCTGCGTGCTGAGGCTTCATGCCGCCCGTGCCAGCGCCCTGCTTCTGCCGTGCAACGAGGGCTGAAGAGGAGGGCTTCCCTCGGGAAAGGGTCGTCCTTTCCCCACGACAACACCTGGCCCCCCAGCACAGCCTCGACATCTGCATTCCCCGCCTCCCTCAGATCCATCAAGGAAAGCCCCAGCCTTCTGTACCGTGCCGCTGACATGTGTCTACCAGCGCTGAGCTTTGCCTACCTCTTCTTTCCTCCTGGTTTTCTCAGCCTCCAGCTTGAGTGCGGTCAGATACTGCCTGTACTCATTGAACTCCTTCAGAGTGCAGACCACCTATGGAGAGACAAGGGCAGAAAGCTCCCAAGAACTGTCGAGGTAGCTGCGCAGTGGCAGGGGAGCAGCTCCTCTCCATCCCCTCCCCGTCCTAGCGGTGGGGACGCTGCCTCCCTCTGAGCCAGGGCCGAGTGGACTCCTCGCTCTGCACCAGACCCCACACCGGCTGCCTCCTCAGTGCACGGGCAGCGCAAGGCAGCCTGAGAAGAGCAGGAGTGGGCATTGCCAGCAGGGCGCTGGGG